>NC_041382.1:670235109-670259016 GCF_002162155.2 Triticum dicoccoides | reverse complement strand
CCAGTACTCGCCTAAGTTTGAAAAATCCTACCGAGTGGAGAGCGACCCTCCCACTCGGGGGCTTAGCTGCAGTCCAGTACTCGCCTAAGTTTGAAAAATCCTACCGAGTGGAGGGCGACCCCCCCACTCGGGGGCTTATCTGCAGTCTAGTACTCGCCTAAGTTTGAAAACTCCTACCGAGTGGAGGGCGACCCCCCCACTCGGAGGCTTAGCTACAGTCCGGTACTCGCCTAAGTTTGAAAAATCCTACTGAGTGGAGAGCGACCCTCCCACTCGGAGGCTTAGCTGCAGTTCAGTACTCGCCTAAGTACGAAACACATCCCAATCCGCAAGGATGACGAGGTGCAGGTCGACTGCCACCTTGTCCTTTGGAGCTTCGCCACAAATACAACATGCGCTCCATCCCAATCTGCAAGGACGACGAGGTGCAGGTCGACTGCCACCTTCTCCTTGGGAGCTTCGCCACAAATACAACATGCGCTCCATCCCAATCCGCAAGGACGATGAGGTGCAGGTCGACTGCCACATTCTCATTGGGAGCTTCGCCACAAATACAACGTGCGCTCCATCCCAATCCGCAAGGGCGACGAGGTGCAGGTAGACTGCTACCTTCTCCTTCGGAGCTGCGCCATAAATACAAAAGTTGTCTCGAGTGAAGAACGAGTTCCACTCGACGGAGGATTCGTGAAGATATTCAATGATAAAACCAAGTTCAGATAAATCCTAAAGGTTCCAGACCGCAGATCAAAGTGCTCGGGCATTCAGCCCGAGAGAGTTTAACGGTTACAAAAACCACTTGGCATTCCGAGGCAAATTTAAGGTGGGGCATAAAAGTTTTTTCAGTCCACAGGAGGAGGACTGGCAGGCTCGACGAACTCGTCCAGGTCGACGCCATCGGCGATCTGAGTGGCTGCAGCAATAAAAGTCTTCATAAAAGATCGGAAGTCATGCCTCTGGGTGTTGGCGACCTTGATTGCTGCCAGCTTATCTTGTCGCACCTCCTTGCAGTGGACACAAACCAAAGACAGAGCCACATCAGCACCACACCGGGCAGAAGATTTCTTCCACTCCTGCACTCGACCAGGGATCTCGTTAAGTCGAGTCATCAGAGACTCGAGATCATTCTGGAGCGTGGCCCCTTGCCAAAGTGCCGTGTCGATCCGTGACGTGGCGACCTTCAGTCGAGCCAAGTAGTCCACAACACCGTCGATGCGGGATTCCAGTCGGAGCAGATTCATGGTAGTTTCATCTTTCACGGGAGAGTTGATGGGGTCCAAACCTGGCTCAATCCGCCGAGTCTCCTCCTCGAAGTTCTGGCAAAACTCTGCATTCACGATCCAAGGATAAGTCAATTTTCGTATGCTGAGTCGACAAAAAAAACATCAGTTGAAACAAAATGTATACCTTCAAGCTTGATGAACAACTTCTTGGCAAGGCTACTCAGATAACACTCCAGATCGTCCCTCCTGCGAGCGATGCCTTCCATCTTCTCGTACAGGTTGACATTGTTTTTCTTCAACCGCGTGCACTCCTTGTTGGCTTCGTTCAGGGCAGATTTCATCTTGGCGTTCTCTTCTTCCAATTGGCCGACTGAAGCCAGTTTCTGTTCAGCCAGAGCGGTTCTGTCGTCAGCTTTATTTTGAGCAGCAGCCAAATCCTGATCCTTCTTCGCCAGAGCTTCGTTCAGTTTTTCTGCAAAGAAATGGTACTTGATTCAGAAAGAGCAGAAGGGTACTCAAGCCTAAGACAAACCAGTCGACAAGCTCGTCTTACCATTGGCGTCGTCCTTGGCCTTTTGCAGCTCTGTCTTGGCCAATTCCAAGTCAAGGTTTAGCTAGATCTGCTGTTTCTCCAAGTTAGCAAAGCGAGCTCCAAGATCGCAAGATTTCTGCAAACATGGAGGGGAAGTTATTTTACAGCGAAAAACGACAAAGACAATCAATACTAAGACTATGGTCGACTGCCCGCAGTCCACAATAGTCTCGGGGACTACACCAAGTGGGTGCACTTTGCGTGCCCCTACCGGTTCGGTTTACACTTGACATGGCCAGACCAGATCGAGCGAAAGAATCAAAATATAAAGACTACAGTCGACTGCCAGCAGTCCATCGTAGTCTCGGGGACTACACCCAGTGGGTGCACTCGGCGTGCCCCCACTAGTCCAAAAATTCAATCGACGCACCCAGCGGGTGTACAGATGCAAAGGTTTTCGAAAAGAGAGTCTCCAAATAGCATATCCTAACCAAACAAGCGGTGACCAGCTAACCTGAACATTGCTTTGGAGAGCCGAGCTGGCGTCATAGGCGGCCTGACTGGCGTCCCGCACCATCTTCACCTTCTCCATCATAATGCCCGCCTGGCGTATGGCTTCCTTGGCAGCATTCACTTAGTCCTCTGGGACATGATGGACCGCAAAAACTGAAGGTGGGTCGGCAGAAGCTTGAGCAGTCGACGAAGAAGGCGGGGCACTCGACAATGGTACGGCGAAGGTAACAGAACCCCGATTGGCATCACCAGCGTCCTGAACGACTGGTTCCGCCATCGGCGTCGACTGTGGCACCTTGCTTGCAGGAGCTTTCCTATTTTTTCTCGTCAAAGGCCTCTCAGGCTCTTCATCATCATCATCGGGGAGGTCAATAATGTTAGGAGCTGTTCAAAGATCAATCGCCAAAATCACGTCACCTAATGGTACACATTGCAGTTGAGTCGACCAAATAAAGACAGAATGACAGAAATCATACCCAGATTGGAAGTGACTGCATCCTCCATTACCTCATCCTCATCTCTGTAAGCTGAGGTCCCAGAAGTAGCAGCGCTGCCAGTTCCAAAGTTCGTCTGGTTAAATCAAGAAAAAATAAACAACACAGAGCGTCGAGTGAATACAAAGGGAGACACTCACACAGAAGCGACGGGGATGTCAATCTTAATCTTCGAAATGCCTTCCGAGGCTTCTGCTCTGCAACTTTGAGATGCTTTGACACTTTTTCAGTTGGGGTTGGTGAAGATGTCCGAGGATGCTTTGAAGACTGACCAGTCTGAGCAATCACCTTTTCACGGGCGCTCGGTCGTTCTTGGGCAAGCTTGGATCGCCTCTCCCTGCGAGGAGGCGACTCGACTTCTTCGTCACTTGAGTTGTCGCTTTCTTCGTCCTCTTCTCCGTCAGAATGCCATTCGCCACTATCGCCGTCGCTCGCCTCTCCTTCCAGATCTTGCTCTTGCTCTCCATTGGGCACCGAGTACATTTCGATAAGGGCCTGAAAGAAAGCAGGAAGAATAAAGTCAGTCAACGCAGTATAGACAGCTGCGCGAGTGAATTCAGATTATAATCAAAAGCTCAGAATCGGACCTTTTCTGGTTCGTGGGACTGGTCGAATGGAGGAACTCTCCTGGCTCCCCTGGGGTTGTCCTTGTTTCCGGTGATGCTTGACAGCCACCCCTCCAGTGTGTCATCATCGACCTCCTCCGGGTGAATCCGAGTGGTGTCGTCAAGACCCGAATACATCCACATCGGATGGTCTCGAGCTTGAAGAGGTTGGATGCGCCGCCGAAGGAAAACCTCCAAGAGATCCATACCAGTGAGCCCGTCACGGATAAGCTGGACCACTCGTTCGACCAGCACCCTAACTTCCGCCTTCTCCTCTGGGAGCACCTTCAAAGAGGAGGGTTTCCTCACTCGGTCCATGGTAAAAGGAGGGAGGCCAGTCGACTGCCCTGGCGTCGGTTGGTCTTTGCAGTAAAACCAGGTCGACTGCCATCCGCGGACCGAGTCGGGAAGAATCATGGCCGGAAAGGAACTTTTCCCTCTCATCTGAACACCAAGACCCCCACACATCTGAATCACTTGTGTTCTCTCGTCACTCGGATTGGCCTTTTTCACCGTCTGAGAACGACAGGTGAAAATGTGCTTGAAAAGACCCCAGTGAGGCCGACAACCCAAGAAATTCTCGCACAAAGACACGAAAGCAGCGAGATAAACGATTGTGTTGGGAGTGAAGTGGTGGAGTTGTGCCCCAAAGAAATTCAGAAATCCCCGAAAGAAAGGGTGATGAGGCAAGGAAAATCTACGGTCGATGTGGGTGGCAAGGAGAACGCGCTCACCCTCCCGAGGTTGTGGCTCGGATTCCTTCCCTGGAAGCCGCGCCGATCCATGGGGGATCAGTCCTCCGTCGGCTAGGTCGTCGAGGTCTTCTTGGCGGATCGCCGAGCGGATCCAGTCGCCCTGGATCCAGCCCTTCGGCAGGCCGGCCCGTGAGGAAGATCCACCCCGACTAGTCGCCTTCCCCTTCGCCTTTGCCGTCGCCTTCTTCACCCGCTCCAGAGCCGCCGTCTTCTCCTTCCCCATCGTCGCCGGCGAGACGCGTACAGAGCGGCGGCGCTAGGGCGAGAGCGAGCGCGACGAAGAAGCCTGAAGAGGAGAAGAGAAAATGAGAACGCACTGTTCAAGAAACCCCGGTCCGACGCCTTATATGAGGCCGCTTCCGAGTGGCTGACTGGTAGGCCCGGACGATCCTGTCAAATCCCGTAAGAATCGCGCGCGCGATACGTGGCGAAAAAGGTGGCGGAGAGATCGAGGCGGCTCCGCCCTATCCCATCCGATTACTGCGGCCTCCCCCGTCCCGTGAGCTTCCCAAAATTCGAATCCCGCGAAATCTGCGGGCAGCAGAACAACTTGTCAGACGGAAGATCTCCTCCACACCGTCGCTCGGAGCTTTTCAAGTAAAGAAACTCACTCGACAGAAAACAAAGAATGGATCAAGGCGACTGAAAAAGAAGTTGCTGTCATCACTCAGGTTCATTGATCCGAAACAAGATATGCTCATGGCATGCAAAATGAGTCAGAGAAGTTCTCAACTCCTTCCCCACTCAAACCTCGATCCATTCGGGGGCTAATGATGAAGCTATGTACCTAGGGTAGGGTCATGGACATGTCCTAACTGCCCTACCCAAGGACATCTCTAGAAGAAATCACCTTTCAATCGACTTGGAGGTGTTCCACTCGACGGACTCGAAGACGCTCGACCAAGAAGCAATCACTCGACCAAGATCCAACCACTCGACGACCAGGAGACCTAAAGTCACTCCGCACGCTAACGGTCGGTCATTAGTAGCTTTTATGGTCATCATAGCACTTTATTAGGGGCGTTACCAATAACGCCCGACCTTAATGTATTTGAAACCCTGCATAACTGAGGGCTGGAGGGGTCCGGCGAACTCTATATAAGCCACCCCCCTCCTCAGTGTAAAGGGTTCGCACCCCTGTAATTCATACACACATAATCCAGTCGACCGCCTTCGGGCTCTGAGACATAGGGCTATTACTTTCTCTGAGAAGGGCCTGAACTCGTAAACCTCGTGTGCTTACAACTACTCTATAGCTAAGATCTTGCCTCTCCATACCTACCCCCCTACATTACTGTCAGACTTAGAACCACGACAGTACTACCGCTCGTGCGGTAGAGGCCAGATGAGGTCCTGTTGCACTAGGCAAGGGGCGATAGAACCGTCGGAGCGGTACTACCGCGCGCCCCTACGGTACTACCGGGCTGTACTAGTGCAGGAAGATGCACAAAATTAATAAATTACATCCATGACTACTTCCGCTGAGTTTAGGACTGTGAGAAAGTCCGACACGGTACTACCGCTCACAGGGAGCGGTACTACCACGTGGGGGCGGAAGTAAAAAATTACGTCCGCGCCTACTTCCGCATGCGCCAGTGTCTGGGCTGGAGGCAGCGGTACTACCACTCGCGAGGAGCGGTACTACCGCTTGGTGTGGTACTACCGCTTGCCTGAGCGGTACTATCGCGGACCCCTGCGGTACTACTGCTCTACCGCACGCCACAGAGACTATAGCACTTGGCACCCTTTATATTGCAGAGACAAGAATAAACAGATGGTGCTCCATTGAAGCGAAGGAAAGGTGGTGCAAAGGAACATATGTGTACGTGTTGATTCCACCTTAACCTTTTCGAAGCGGACCCCCTTCTAATAGTACAACTTTCCTATGACTCAAATCCACCGAAAAGAAACTTAGAGAACCGCCGTCTTCGATAGGTTCCGAGGGGCACCGAATCGTCTTGTGCCTAGACATGAGATATCTGAAATGCTCAACGCACACGATTAGTCCGCAAATGCACTGTCATCAATCACCAAAACCACATAGGGAGAAATATACCCTTACAAATACCAATAAATAAATAAATAATGATTTTTTGTGGGATTGAAGGTACTCATGTTCGCAAGGTGCGTGCAAATTTTCATGTTGTTTGGGCATTCTAGGAGCTCGTGGCAAAGGAAACACAATAAATATGTGCGCCTGTGAACAGTAAATTCAAAAAAATAGCAAGAAAATTCAAAAAAATATGAATATTTTGGGATTCCAAGATTCTCATGTGCGCAAGGTGTGTGCAAAATCTTGTTGTGTTCGGACATTGTAGGAGCTCGTGGAGAAAAAAACAAAATTTGTCTTGGAAAAAAACTTTGAAAATACACTATTTTGCTTTTTTTGCTAGAGCTCCTTGCAAGTCATTTGATAACAAAATTTTGCACACACCTTGCGCACCCGAGCATCTTGGATTCCAAAAAATTTCATATGTTCTTGAATTTTCTTGCTATTTTTTAATTTACTATTCAAAGATGTATAGATTTATTGTTTTCCTTTGCCACGAGCTCCTGATATGTCTAAATAGCACAAAAATTTGCACGCACCTTGCCCACCTGAGTATCTTTGATCCCTCAAAATTTTAGATTTTTTTTAATTTTGTTTGCTATTTTTTCGAGATGGTCAAAGTTGTTTGACCGGACGATAACAGCGTATAAGGGCATTGCTATAAGGGCAACTAATGGCAGATGGGCAAATTTGATCACATATTGAAATTAGGGGTAAATTTGAGTAGTGAGTTCCAGTTAGGGGCATAAATGAAATTTTCCCTAGTTTAAAAGATATTGTTGATTTTACTATATATGATGAGAAAAAAGTCTATGGATTTGTTCTGTGGGTAGAGAGACGAGAGAGTTGCATGCGTACCTTCTTTGACAAAAAATGTACCTTGGGCCCATTAAACTGACACCGTTTTGACTAAAAGAAAAGATACAAAAAATATGCTAGCACTATGCATCTAGATGGACCATACACCTGCACGAATCTCAGCAGAAATGAGTGCTCTCGGATGAACCGGCATATAGCGCAACTACGCAAAATGACTTTGCGCTCGGAAGACCCTTGTTGTCTTGTCGGGCTTGGGCTTCAGCCGGCGTCCCCTGATCCGGGCATTATCAAGATCAACACCGGCGGCTCCTTAAACTTTGCTGATGGTCGGGTGGTGCGGGAGGCGTTGCACGCTCTTCTTCGGCCATGCTTGGTGCATGGTGTAAACCATACATGGATATTTCTGGCCCATTGATACCTGAAACCTTTTCACTGTGCGATGGTGTTCGTTTCGCAACACTTCGATGATTCTCGCATGTGATAGTGGAGATGAACTGCCCGGAGTTGGAGACACTATAACACTTGCCTCTTGTTCAATTGTGACTTCTATCCTGTTAGAAATAGGAGAGCTTGCTAGTGTTTTCTCTCCTTTTGACATTCAGTATGTAAACAGGTCAACAAGCCTTTTACCACATCTTTGTGCATGCTTATACGTTGAATGTGACCGGGGGCCATCTTGATGAAATTCCCAACTTTTTAATGACCGGCCTCTTGACTGATTGTTCAAAGAATGCTTTTACCTGAATCAAGCTCTCTGTTTTACAGGCAGAAAAAGAAAGACGATGGTGCTAGACATGTGATCTAGTTTTGATTTCCTCTGTCTTGCACGGACATCAAAACAGAGTAATCAACGCATGAAAAAAATCTAGTTGACCTGCATTTAGCAAAATCATGGGGGAAATTCGTAGTCGCCTACTTTCAGCTTCATTTCAAGGCATCTAGTCTCTCCTTCATTTCCTCTACAAGAAAAGCCCTGAAATGAAAACACAGAGTCTAATTGAACTTCTGGTCAGAGCAAAGCCTCCCCAATTATTGCATGCCTTTGCTATCTTTATTAAGCCATCTCGCCGTCTGACCACAGAAGGCTACGTTCCATCTTTAGAGATCACAAGAGCAAACTCCCCATATGTAACGCTACCTCGCGCAACTCCCTCCTCTGATCATTCTCCTTAGACCCAAATGGACAATCGAATCCATGGAGGATGCTCGCCGCCGCGTCTCGCCCTCCGCGTCGCCTCCGTCCTCCTCTTCCTGTGCGTAGCTGCGACCCCGGCGGCGAGCCATGGCCCCCATGGCAATGACACCGGCCTGCACAAGAACTTCCTCATCATCGTGCGCAGCCCGTACGTGTACGACACGAAGCTGTACAAGAACACGTCGAGCTGGCACGCGTCGCTCCTGGCCGAGGTGTGCGACATGGCCAAGGAGGCGATGGAGAATGACCCCTCCTCCGTCACCCGGCTCCTATACTCCTACCGCAACGTCGTCAATGGTTTCTCCGCCCGTCTCACGGTGGAGGAGCTGGAGGAGATGAAAAAGAAGGACTGGTTTTATAAGGCCTATCCTGAGAAGACGTACCACCTCATGACCACGCACACGCCCAAGATGCTGGGGCTCATGGGCGAGGACCGCGCCGGGGAAGGCGTCTGGAACACCAGCAACATGGGCGAGGGCATCATCATCGGGGTCCTCGACGACGGCATCTACGCCGGCCACCCGTCGTTCGACGGCGAGGGGATGAAGCCGCCGCCCAAGAAGTGGACTGGCCGGTGCGACTTCAACAACACCGTGTGCAACAACAAGCTCATCGGCGCGCGGTCCTTCTTCGAGTCGGCCAAGTGGAAGTGGAAGGGCGTCGACGACCCGGTGCTCCCGATCAACGAGGGCCAGCACGGGACGCACACGTCCAGCACCGCCGCCGGCGCGTTCGTGCCCGACGCCAACATATCCGGCCTCGCGGTGGGCACGGCGGTCGGCATGGCGCCCCGCGCGCACATCGCCTTCTACCAGGTGTGCTTCGAGCAGAAGGGCTGCGACCGGGATGACATACTCGCGGCGGTCGACGATGCCATCGAGGACGGCGTCGACGTGCTCTCTATGTCTCTTGGCGGGAACCCGGACGCTGACTTCTCGGAGGACCCCGTCTCGCTCGCCGGATACACCGCTGCCCTCAACGGCGTGTTCGTCAGCACGGCGGCTGGCAACATCGGCCCGAACCCGGCAACCGTCGCCAACGGGGCACCCTGGCTTCTCACCGTGGGGGCGAGCACCACCGACAGGCGGTTCGCGGCCACCGTGAAGCTTGGCAGTGGAGATGAACTTGACGGCGAGTCGCTCAGCGAAGTCAAGGACTACGGGAAGGAGCTGCGGCCGTTGGCGCGCGACGTGGGCGACGGTAAGTGCACCAGCGACACCGTGTTGAGTGCGGAGAACGTCACCGGGAAGATCGTCATTTGCGAGACTGGCGGCACCCCTAGCACCACCAAGGCCAAAATGGTCGAAAAGGCCGGAGGGTTCGGCATGATCGTCGTCACCCCTGAGGTGTTTGGCCCGGTGATCATCCCGAGGCCCCACGTCGTCCCGACGGTGCAAGTGCCCTACAAAGTCGGGCAGAAGCTCAAGACCTACGTGCAGTCCGAGAAAGAAGCCACGGCGAACTTCATCTTGAAAGGAACGTCGTTCGACACCCCGCGGTCGCCGATGATGGCGCCCTTCTCGGCGCGGGGGCCGAACCTGCAAAGCCGGGGGATTCTAAAGCCTGACATCATCGGCCCGGGAGTGAACATACTCGCGGGCGTCCCCGGCATCGCGGACTTGGTGTTGCCGCCCAAAGCAGAGATGCCCAAGTTCGACGTCAAGTCCGGCACGTCCATGTCGTGCCCGCACCTCGCCGGGGTCGCCGCGCTGCTGAAGAACGCGCACCCGACGTGGTCGCCCGCCGCCATCAAGTCGGCGCTGATGACGACCACCGAAACCACCGATAACAAGAAGAAACCGTTCGCCGACGTGGACGGCACGCAGGCGACGTACTTTGCCACGGGCGCCGGGCACGTGAACCCGAAGAAAGCCATGGACCCGGGGCTGGTGTACAACCTGTCGGCGTCGGACTACGTCCCCTACCTGTGCGGGCTCAACTACACGGACCAGCAGGTGAACTCGATCATCCACCCGGAGCCGGCGGTGGACTGCACCAAGATAACAAAGATCGGCGAGAAGGACCTCAACTACCCGTCGATCACCATCATCATCGACAAGGCAGACACCACCGTGAACGCCACCCGCGCGGTGACCAACGTCGGTGTGGCAAGCTCGACGTACGAGATGG
This sequence comes from Triticum dicoccoides, assembly GCF_002162155.2. Taxonomy (NCBI): domain Eukaryota; kingdom Viridiplantae; phylum Streptophyta; class Magnoliopsida; order Poales; family Poaceae; genus Triticum; species Triticum dicoccoides. Next base: position 670,248,703 of record NC_041382.1, on the reverse strand, counting down.
AGGTTGAGGTGCCGAAATCGGTGACGGTGGAAGTGACGCCGACGAAGCTGGAGTTCAAGGAGCTGGACGAGGTCTTGAACTACACGGTCTCCGTCAAGGCGGCGGCCGTGCCGGAAGGCGCCGTCGAAGGGCAGCTCAAGTGGGTCTCCAGCAAGCACATCGTGCGAAGCCCGATCCTCATATTGCCCGGCGACGGGGAGGAGGAGGCCACGTCGGGAGCTGAGGGGCCTTCAGCTCATGTTAGTTCTTTGCTCGAGTGACAGATTGTTTTGTTTTGTTTTGTTTTCTTTGCTCGTGTTGAAATACAGGTGTGGATGATCGCGACAACTGTTTTTCTTCATTTAGGGGCAAATGTATGTGTGGCTGCAGTCCCCCTCTATATTGACATGCGATCTATTGTATTTATTTGGGTAGGAGGTGTATTTAAGGATCACTTTGCCCTCAATTAGAAAGAAATTTCCTGTTAAGTCTAGTTTCTTAGAAATTGTATGCCTCATGAGTTCCTATATTTTCTATAGCGCAAACACACTGGGTTCCTCTTCAACACGAGCGTGATTTTCTTAGAAATCCTACAGCAAAAGCCTTGTTGCAAAAAGGTATATGCGACTCGCGCAAAAAGAGCCTTGTTGCAAAACATAAAAATATCTTTGGCTCATGCATGTCCTGTCCCATTACAACAAGAGCCGTGTTCCGATTTCAAGAAGGCACATGTTTGTAACTGTAACAAAACCCTTGTTGTAAAAAAACATCTTTGGCTCACATGTGTCCCGTCCCATTGCAACAAGAGGCATGTTGCAATTTCGACACGTCCTTTGTTTGCAATCTGGACGCGCCGCAATGGAGGAACTCACGTGCACATGAGGACGAGGTGAGGTTGGCGGCACTCCTTGTCAGCGTGGTGGATCTCACCGGATCCATCGACTTGGTCACCAAGGAAGAGTTTGACAGCAGAGTTCCAACATGAAGGCTCTCGATGACGATGACCTATAGGCAAAGGCGCTCAGTCAGGCTCGGTTGTTAGGTTGAGACACGCGCAGCAAAGCTCCATGGTGGCGCAATGCAGGGCGACTCCGACGGTGATGAACAAGAGAAGAGGAGGTGCACGTGGGCGGGGCCTTGTTGGCAGTGGTCGAAGACCAGCCATCGCCTATGAGGCTAGCGCGTGATGGACATGGCAACCAACCTTTGCAACAAGCACCTTGTTGCGCTCCTTGCATTGCAACATGGGTCAAGTTGCAAAGGTTGGAGATGGCTGCGAGTCGTCTGATCAAAATAGATCGGATGGCCATGGAGGCGGTCGATGCGTGCGGCTTCATTTGTCGGATGAAAGGTAGGATTTCTCTTATTACTAAATGAGATATAAGTAAATATTACCGCACATGACAACAACATGTGATTTTTTTCAATGTTTTTTCTTTCACTTCTATTTTTTCTTTTTATTTGTTCGTTCCTCCACTTTTAATAGGACACGTATAGTGGGCGGCCGGCTTCCCACTAGTGCGATCGAGAGGCCGGCCTGAAAAGGTAAGCCCCTGTCCCCCTGCGGTTGAAAGGATCGAGAAGAGGTGTCTAGAGGGGGGTGATTAGACCCTCAACAAAGAAAAGTAGCAGTTTTTAATTTCTTCAAGTTAAGGTGGAGTTTTAGCACAAGTTTAAACATTCACAATACATTTCAAGCAAGCATGGCAAGAGTATATGAGCAGCGGAAAATAAAGCATGCAGCTTGCAAGAAAGTAAGGGATGGGATTGGAGTGTGCAAACGCAATTGGAGACACGGAGATTTTTGGCGTGGTTCCGGTAGGTGGTGCTATCGTACATCCATGTTGATGGATACTTCAAACCACGAAGGGTAACGGTTGCGCGAGTCCACGGAGAGCTCCACCCGCGAAGGGTCCACGAAGAAGCAATCTTGTCTATCCCACCATGACCATCGCCCATGAAGGATTTGCCTCACTTGGGTAGATCTTCACGAAGTAGGCGATCTCCTTGCCTTTACAAACTCCTTGGTTCAAGTCCACAATCTGGACGGAGGCTCCCAAGTGACACATAACCAATCTAGAAGACACCACTCTTCAAAAGGTAATAGATGGCATGTTGATGATGAACTCCTTGCTCTTGTGCTTCAAATGATAGTCTCCTCAACACTCAACTCTCTCACACAGATTTGGATATGGTGGAAAGATGATTTGAGTGGAAAGCAACTTGAAGAAGGCTAGAGATCAAGATTCTTGTGGTTGGATTGGAATGTCTTGGTCTCAACACATGAGTAGGTGGTTCTCTCTTAGAAAATGAGTAGTGGAAGTGTAGGCATGTTCTGATGGCTCTCTCCATGAATGGAGGATGGGTGGAGGGGTATATATAGCCTCCACACAAAATCTAGCCGTCACACACAATTCATCAAACTCGGTGGGACCGAATCGAGAAACTCGGTCAGACCGATATGGTTCAAAATGTGAACGTTAGAGTTTTCGGTGGGACCGATATGATCAACTCGGTGGGACCGATGTGCTAGGGTTAGGGTAAAACCTCAACTCGGTTTGACCGATTACACAAACTCGGTGAGACCGATTTTGGTAATAAGCAAAACAGAGAGTTGGTCAAGCAAACTCAGTGGGACCGATTGCATATCTCGATGGGACCGAGATAATTGCAACAGGCAACAGAGAGTTTGCAAGCCCATCTCGGTGAGACCTACCTATCGGTGAGACCGAACTGATTACGGTTTCTGGTAGTGGCTATGTCAAGTGAACTCGGTGGCGCCGGATAGATCAAATCAGTGGGGCCGAGTTTGACTTTAGGTTTGGGACATATGTGGAAATGAGAAAGTGGTTGAAGGCTTTTGATCATATCACTAAGCACTTTGAGCAAGCAATCCATTAAGCAACACCTCATCCCCTTATTGGCTTTCCTATGGACTCAATGTGATCTTGGATCACTAAAATGAAAATGTAGAGTCTTGAGCTTTTGCCAACATTTGTCCTTAGCATCTTGAAGGGGTTCCACATCCTCTTGTCCATGCCACGCCTTTGTTGAACTCTTTGAAATATACTAGATAAAAGTATTGGTCCAACAAGAGATATGTTGACATTAATTACCAAAATTACCCAGGGAGTACTTGTGCTTTCAATCTCCCCCTTTTGGGTAATTGATGACAACATACATCAAAACTTTAGATAAAGATGTGAAGAATGACAAGTAAAGCTTTGGAAAGACATGTAACATGCATATGCTCCCCCTACATGTATGCAATCATGTGAATATGAATATAAGAGCATGTCAATGCATGACCATGACAGAGCAAGCAATGAGTTACATGTATCTTGGCTATGTGCATCAGAGCCAATGATGTAGCTATAGGAAATGTACCTCCATATGTTCATGATTTCTTCTTGCAAACAATATGTACAGTAGCAATAAAATCATCATGCACATGGATGTGATGCATATACTTACCTTGTGGTCTTGAGGTAGCTTTGGAAGAGATGAACCTGAGTAAACAAGGTTAGATAACACACGAACACCTACTGGACAAAGGAATTTAAGAAACCACAAGAGTACCAAGATTGGGACGACATGTAGAGAGTGAGTACTCAGTACTCTATTTGATATAGACATGTCCCCAAAGAGTAAAGATATGCAATGAATTCGAAGATTTCCTTCCTTTAGATGTCTTTCTCCCCCTAAATATGATATTGGATAATGGGAGAAGATAGGGAAAAGAAAATCAGAGCAAAACAAACATAACAAACTTAACACATGCTAACATGTCTTTCCCCTCTTGAGGACATGTGACTTCTCTCCTCTATGGGTAAAAGCATCTGGAGAAGCTTAAGGAGTGCATTCTCTCATATGTGATAAGCTTCGATGTGCTCTCTCCCCCTTTGACATCAATTTCCAAGAAGAGATCTTCTGGAGCAAGAGTCAAGTAGGTTTGGTCCTTGAGTCACATTACAAAGCAACATGTAATATAAGATGCCGTTAGAGGACAATAATCATTGAGTGGAGCTGGAACAAATATGCAGGATGCAAATGACAATGTGTTTTCTCAGCATTGAAATCGGCAACACCGAGTCCTTTTCTTCGGTGGCACCTAGTTGTTTTCAGTTCAGCTGAAACAAACAAACAAGTGAGGCCGAATTCAGCACAAAGAGAACACAATTGTCATCTCAGCTCACTAGGCAAATAAGATCTCACAAAGATTTGCAGGGAATTTACTGAAAGATTTGCAATGAATTGGATGCTGGGAATGTAGAACAAAATAGAGAAAGGAGAATAAATCTAGATGAAGAGGGAAACAAACATGCAAAAGACAAATGCAAGGACATAGAAAACACTGGAGAACTTCATCTAGAATTGGTCGGCGACAAAGTCACCTATGTTAGAGTATATTGACTGAGAGGTCAAGTGAGATCACTTGATCATAGGTCATACTCATCGTTTAAGCTCAAAATGGGGTTTCCATTTTTCGTTTAAGCATTTTGATGTATTCACATCTTGTTGAGCTGCTTTGACCCATGACTTGGGGTAAAGCTTCTCTAAGATGGAATAACATACCTTGGGTGGTGGTGTTGATCTTGATCATGTAGTTGAAGTTGTGTGGGACGCTCAAGGTTGATGTAGCTCATCAATGAGTTGGGAGCACCACTTGTAGTTTGAGTTCATCTACCTACATGGGTTAGTCTTGCAAGGAAGATCACTTGTGTATCCAAAGTGATAATCATGAAATTTGATACCAAATGAAATTTGATATATAGAATTTGTCAAAGGATATGTTGAAAGGTTTCATGCTTCCTTGTCTTCAACCACCATATTGTAGAGACTTGGTGATGTAGAGATTGCTCAAGATGTGAGTGAGTTGCAATCTCATGAATTCGAGCTCATCCAAGTACCTACAAGGGTTAGATAGCATACAAGGGTAAAAGTGTAGATCCAAGACATATGATCATCATCAGAAATATCAAGGATTAGTCAAAGGCTCATGCCTTGCATGCATCCAAATGGAGTTCCTACTCCAAGTTTGAGGCATCAATAATGTTCAATTCACCTCTTAAGCGGAAAAATACTTTCTCATCAAGCAGTTTTGTGAATATATCCGCCAATTGCTTATCGATACGAACATGCTTAAGGTCAATGTCTCCTTTAGCAACATGATCTCGAATGAAATGATGACGAACTTCAATATGCTAGTTCAAGAATGTTGCATGGGATTGTGAGCAATCTTAATAGCACTTTCATTATCACAAAGCAATGGACATGTTTCACATGTATCCCATAATCTGTAAGAGTTTGGGTCATCCAAAGTAATTGAGCACAACATGAACCAGCGGCAATGTATTCCGCTTTGGCGGTGAATAAGGATACCGAGTTTTGTTTCTTGGAGTACCAAGACACAAGAGATCTACCAAGAAATTGATAGGTACCCAAAGTGGACTTTCTATCAACCATGTCACCGACATAGTCCGAGTCAGAGTAGTCAACAAGATCAAAAGAGGACCTCTTAGGATACCAAATGCCAAAATTTGGTGTATGAATTAAGTATCTCACTATCTTTTTCACAGCCTTTAGATGACATTCTTTGGGGGCCGCTTGATATCGTGCACACATGCACACACTTAGCATAATATCGGGTCGGGAGGCACATAGATATAAAAATGAACCAATCATAGAGCGGCAAACCTTTGGGTCAACCGGTTTGCCATCCTTAGTCAAGTCGAGATGACCACTAGTAGGCATGGGTGTATTCATACCTTTGCATTCTTGCATGTTGAACTTCTTGAATAAGTCCTTGGTATACTTTGTTTGGGAGACAAAGGTACCCTCCTTAGTTTGCTTGATTTGCAAACCAAGAAAGAACTTGAGTTCACTCATCATAGACATCTCAAACTTCTCTAACATTAGCTTTCCAAACTTTTCACTAAAATGAGGGTTAGTCGAACCAAATATGATATCATCAACATAAATTTGGCACACAAATAATTCTCCATTAACCCTTTTAGTAAAAAGTGTTGAATCAATTTTTCCAATCTCAAAGCCTTTTTCAATAAGGAACTTAGTCAGTCATTTATACCACGCTCTAGGAGCTTGTTTAAGACCATAAAGAGCTTTGTGAAGTTTGTAAGCATGGTCGGGTTTCTTAGGATTAACAAAGCTAGGAGGTTGTTTAACATAAACTTCCTCCTCAATTTCAGCATTTAGAAAAGCACTAATGTCCATTTGGTATAAGGTAATATCATGGTGATTTTCATAGCCAAGTAAGATGCGGATGGACTCAAGTTTAGCAACGGGGGCATATTGAGGGAGTCATGGATTAGGGGGTCCTCGGGCGTCAGGGCTGTGCAACATGGGCCAGACCAACGGGCCGCGAAGATACAAGATAGAAGACTTTCCCCCGTGTTCGGATGGGACTCTCCTTCGCGTGGATGGCAAGCTTGGCATTTAGATATGAAGATCCCTTTATCTGTAAACCGACTCTGTACAACCCTAGGCCCCTTCGGTGTCTATATAAACTGGAGAGTTTAGTCCGTAGAGGCAGTCATAATCATACAGGCTAGACATCTAGGGTTTAGCCATTACAGTCTCGTGGTAGATCAACTCTTGTAACCCCTATACTCATCAAAGTCAATCAAGCAGGATGTAGGGTTTTACCTCCATCAAGAGGGCTCGAACCTGGGTAAACACCGTGTCCCCTGCCTCCTGTTACCCTTGATCCTTAGACGCACAGTTCGGGACCCCCTTCCCGAGATCTGCCGGTTTTGACACCGACATTGGTGCTTTCATTGAGAGTTCCTCTGTGCTGTGAATAGAAGGTCCGATGGCTCCATTAATCATCTACAACAATACCGCCTTGAGGGAGACTTTTCTCCCCGGCCAAGTTTTTGTATTCGGCGGCTTCGCATTGCGCGCCAACTCGATTGGCCACCTGGAGCTGATCGACAGCTATGCCCCCGTCACCAGATCAGTTTTGGAAATCTGAACTATGTCACTGATATCCGAGGAGACTTGGTATTCCAAGGGTTCGCGGCCCCAACCGCTGCTCTGGCCTTAGATCCGGAGCACATCACCAGGTCCGAGGACGGGAGTTTAGAGCCTGTCGGACTCTCTGCAGCTATAAAGCTTGTCACCGGAGAACCGGACGGGAGCGTGTCACCGGCAGGCCCGGAGTTACGCCAGACTTCCTCCATCATCATGAAGTCGGACTCTCCTCCGGACACTAGCTCCGGACCCTCGAAGTCCGTGGTACAAGAGCTTGGCCAAGGAACTTCCGTCCCGCCCAACTCCACGGACTCTCGCTTCCCCGTCCAAACCTCACTCTTAAACGAGGCTTTGGACTTAATGGGATCCCTCGCCATCACAGAGAAATCGCTTCCAATTTGCGCCCGGCCTAGACTTGGGGCTGAAAGCAGGGAATTTACTTCCCTCCCACCACCCACTTCATAGCCGTTATCGAAGATTTATCCGACATGCTCTATTACACCTCCGAAGACATCGACGGTACTGACGACGATGCCGGAGATGAGCAAGGCTAGAACCCGCCGTTCACCGGACGCTGGACGGCCACTTCCACATATGACATGTATATGGTGGACACACCCAAAGAAGATGATAGAGACGGCAAGAAGGATCTGATTGAATACAAGCCTGCTGAGGCACCTCCAAAACATCGACGTCAGCGACGCCGCTCGAAATCGCGTCGCGAAAAGGACAGCAATACCCGCGCCGAAGACAATAATACTCCGGAGTATGCTGAAGACCAAGAAGCCCCTATCGAGCCAACATCCGATCAGGACGATTGGGAGGATGGGCAAGTTAACCCCGACGATCCTGTCGGGAACGAGGGCTCGAAGGATAGTAACTACCTACCGACTTCCGAAGAGGATGTGAGCCTCAGCGACGAAGATTTCATCGTGCCGGAGGAACCCCTCGAACAAGAGCGCTTTAAGCGCCGGCTAATAGCCACTGCAAGAAGCTTGAAAAATAAGCAGCAACAACTTCAAGCTGATCAGGATTTACTCAATAACAGATGGACTAATGTCCTGGAAGTCGAGGAATACGGCCTCGTACGCCCAACTAAGAGTTACCCGAAGCGCAAGCTGCTGCCCCAATTCGATGATGAGTCCCTGGAGCCTATACCGCCAGCATATAACGCCGCTGACAAACCTGACCGACCACCATGTGGTCGGGACAGAGCGGCAACCTGAGCCGAACACCAGCCCGCACCACCTTGCCGTAGAGGTAGAGAGACAACGGCCGCAGGATACACTTACGACCTACGACAAGACCTGGACAATAGAGCCGGTCAGACCAGATCAATCTAGGGATCAAGGGGGCATGCCCCAGCGCGAGAAGACGGCCAACAGGCCTGGCGCGATAAGCACAACCTCACCAGGCCGAAAATCGCATTTGAACTTCACCCGAACTGCGTCGAGACGTCGCCCGATATAGAGGCGCCACACACCCCCTATGCTTCACCGATGAGGTAATGGAGCACCATTTCCTAGAAGGGTTTAAACCCTTGAACATTGAATCATACGATGGCACAACAGATCCCGCAATATGGATTGAAGATTTTCTTCTCCACATTCACATGGCTCGCGGTGATGATATACATGCCATCAAATACCTCCCCCTAAAACTTAAGGGACCAGCTCGGCACTGGTTAAACAGCCTCCCAAAAAACTCTATTGGAAGCTGGGAAGACTTGGAATACGCCTTTAGAGACAACTTCCAAGGCACTTATATCCGGCCTCCGGACGCCGACGACCTCAGTCACATAGTCCAGCAACCTAGAGAGTCCGCTAGAAAATTCCGGACGAGGTTCCTAATTAAAAAGCCAAATTGTCGAATATTCGGACGCAGAAGCCTTAGCGGCCTTTAAGCGTAGCATCCGCGACGAATGGCTCGCCCGACACCTTGGCCAAGAGAAGCCAAAGTCCATGGCAGCCCTTACAACACTCATGACCTGCTTTTGCGCGGGTGAAGATAGCTAGCTAGCTCGTAGCAGCAATAGTACCAGCGACCCTGGCACGCCCGAAGCCAAAAACGGCAACGGCAGACCCCAACGCAACAAAAAGAAGCGTTGAAGCAACAATGACAATACCGAAGACACGACGGTCAACGCCAGATTCAGTGGCTCAAAATCCGGTCAGTAGAATAAGCCATTTAAGAGAAATAGAGATGGCCCATCCAGTTTAGTCAGAATACTTGATCGCCTTGCCAGATTCATGGCACCCCCGATAAACCCGCCAATCATACCAACAGAAATTGTTGGGTCTTTAAACAGGCCAGCAAACTCAACGCCGAACACAAGGGGAAAGGGTCACCCAGCGACAACGATGACCAAGAGCCTCGTCAATCGAACACAGGGGGACAGAAGCAATTTCCCCCCAAGATAAAAAATAGTGAATATGATATATGTCACACATATCCCTAAGAGGGAGCGCAAGCACGCATTACGGGACGTCTACGCCATAGAGCCGGTCGCCCCAAAATTCAACTCATGGTCGGCTTGCCCGATCACCTTCGATCGAAAGGACCACCCAACTAGTATCCGTCATGGATGTTCGGCAGCTCCGATCCTGGATCCAATCATCGACGGATTCCATCTCACGCGAGTCCTCATGGACGGCAACAACAGTTTCAATCTACTTTATCAAGACATTGTCCGCAAAATGGGCATCGATCCATCAAGAATCAAGCCCAGGAAAACAACCTTTAAAGGAGTAATACCTAGTGTAGAGGCCCGCTGCACGGGCTCAACCACACTGGAAGTCGTCTTCGGTTCGTCGGACAACTTCCGAAGCGAAGACTTGATCTTCGATATCGTCCCCTTCCACAGTGGCTATCACGCACAACTTGGACGAACTGCTTTCGCCTGCTTTAACACAGTCCCACACTACGCCTATCTAAAGCTCAAGATGCCCGGTCCACGTGGCGTCATTACAATCAACGGAAACATGGAATGCTCCCTCCGTACTAAGGAGCATGCCGCGGCCATTACGGCCGAAGTACAAAAAAGCCCTGTCAAGCCACACACCTCGTCAGCTATTAAGCCGCCGGACTTTATTACACAAGGCCGTTCGGTTCCGCATGCCGGCAGCCCGGCAATTCTAGGGCTGGATTAGCAATTTCGCCTTTGTCGATTGCCATGTACATCAGTGAAATTCGTACCGCAAGTGCACAATTACGCACTCAAAGTACCTTGGGCATCAGCGGAGACGAAATACGCACAGGCCTATAGTACGGTTCGACCCTACATGGCCTTCCCCTCCTTTTTACTTATTTCTTATCTTTTACCACAGGTGAATTAAAACCTACTCATCCTAGGGACTCACAAGGACTCTCTCCGAGCCCGGTTCCGTACAAATAGTCGAAGACCATTCCTCTCAAGGAATCTTCCTTACTTAGGGGAAAGCGACACATACGTGCGGCAGGAAGGTGCAACGGATTTTGTAGACCACAAGTTCACTCAAGAACCTATATGGAGCTTTTTAGCCTTAGACCCCCAGCATGTAAAATGGCCTTGGTGATTATGGTACCCTCTTTATCTCATGCACACCTCGGCACAAATTGCTAGGGGCTCTATATGGCAACACATGTGTTGCCAAACAAAAAGTCCGAACAACTTTATAGCACAATTCGGCGTCCCGAGCTCAGCACTATATGCATCGGCTCCGAATCACGTTTTTGGTCAATAGTTGGGTTGCCCGGCTCTTGTGTTTGCTACCTTACGTTCCGTCTGATCGGCTAGGGTAGTAAAGGGAGAACAACTGCGATTGTGTTTCTGGTTCGTCCGGTTAAGCACCTCAGTAGAGAAAGCCGAAAACTGACTGTCATGATGCGGCGAGAGCTGGTCAGCCACTCGACGACTTATTAAAATCTTTAGTGATTTTTTCTGTATTACAAGAAGGACTTTTTTTTCGGTCACATATGCAACGCATCCGCATTGGGATAGCCGCACACATACCAGGGGCTACTTTGTAGACCCATCGTGAAAATTGTATGGCTAAGTGAGAGCAATAAAACCGCATAGTCCGATTGCCTGGTTCACCGCACTGACACCTCCTTCATGGACCAAGACGTTGGGTTAAGTGTAGTCATGTGCAATTCTGAACACCCCAGTAGTATCTACATGGGGGCTGAAGCCGACGACTGGGAATTCTCAGATATAAAAACAGGCACACAGGAGGATAAAACTCTTCATAAAGGCATGAATATATTACAAAAGCCTTAGTTTATAATACAAACTCCTGAATAGTTCGGACTCGTTCACTCGAACACTACATCCTTCGAGCATTGGCCTTCTACAAGGCGGCAACCTTTTAGTACGTCCTCAAAATAGCGCTCCGGTGTGCGATGGTCCTTGCTTTTGGGCAGACACTTAACTTCCACCTTTTCGGCATTCATCTTTCCTCAGTGCATCTTGACATGGGCAAAGGCCATTCGCGCTCCCTCTATGCAGGACCACCTCTTGACGGTGTCAATTCGGGGCAGCGCATCAATGAGACGCCGCACAAGACCGAAGTAGCTGTCCAGAATAGCTTTGGTTGGCCACAACCGAACTATGACGTCCTCCATGGCTGCGCTGGACATCTTATGTAGCTCCGCCGATTGTGCCATCTGGTCATTTAGCAGTGTGGGACGCTCCTGCCCCGCAAACTGCGACCAGAAGAGCTTCTCCTTTGCGTACCCCTCCTGGGCCTGGAAGAATTGGGCGGCGTCTGCAGCACTCTTCAGCAGATCCACATATGCGTCTAGAGAACTCCACAATTTATTAAGCAAGGCATATTTCCGATCCCCACATTTAGCCTGTAAAAGAAAGGGCTTACCAGCCGCTATCTGTCCGGCTTGACGGATTTCCTCGCGCGCCGCGCGGGATTCGGACCGCGCCTCCTTGGCATCTTGAAGGGCCTTGGTGATTTTGCCCCCCTTCGCCTTATTTTCCTCTTCTAGGGACTCGCACTCGCGGGTGGCGTCCTTGAGCTTCTGCTCCACCTCGGTCACCCATTCCTCAAAATGGTGCCAAGCGGCCTCTTCGGCCGTTAAGTCTGCAGCCGCTTTATCAGCGGCCGCCGTGCTTACCTTCGCTTGCTCCTTGGCTTGGGCAAGCTCACCCTTGAGGGTCTCAACCGTGGCGGCACCATCTGTACAAACACGCACATTGAAGCTCTTGAAATTTCACAGAACACGGACATAAACAGGTATAAAGTAAGATGTATTTTATACCTTGTGCCTAGTCGAGCCTCGTGTTAACAAGGACTTGGTCCTCATCGGCTCGCGCCAGTTTCCGTTTGAGTTCAGAAACTTCCGCGGTCTGGGCAGTCGCCGCCAATAGAGAGGCATGTTTTAATCCAAATAAAATAGCATGTTACCACCTGACAACTAACTTTTGATCCTCTGCTCGCTTTTCTTTCAAAGAACCGAACAGTCTCAGGGGCTACTATCTTTATACAAGCATATTTCTCATAAAAATGATCAAAGATATTACATTGCGTACCTCGAAGCCTGCTAGTAGGCTAGAGAAGGCCGCATTCAGCCTACTCTTGGCGGACTGAATCTTCTCAGCCACCGTACCCATCAGGATGCGGTGCTCATCCAGGACGGATGCACTTTGCAGTGCGTCCGCCGTGGGATTCGGCGCCTCCGGATTAACGGAGGTCGCCGCTTCCCCTTCTCCCGCAGGGGGTCGCTCACTAGACTCTGGAGTCGTATGGGTCTCTAGAGTAGTATACAGCTGGGGTTCAGATTGACCGGGGCCCCCGTCATGGGTCTCCATGGGGGTCGTACCCCCCAGTCCTTCGGCAGCCGAGGTATTGCCCTCCGGCGCCGTTAAGTCGGCCCCCTCCCCCGCATCTCTTCAAGGCCCGGGGAGGGCCTCTAGGATGACACCTCAGCATCATCTGCCCTAGGCGGCGCAGAAGCTAGTTGAGGTGACTTGCTCTCCATCATCTCCGGTGGTAGATCCCCCGAGGATGAGGATATCTGGGGGAGATTGCGTGCCGGACTAAAAAATAGAACTTAGAGTTATCATCACAGTCCATAGAGATTGGATGTACGTGAAAAATCCCAGACTACTTACGAGTCGGCTTGGGGCTTGGTCTGGTGACGGTACTTCGGGATGGCCTCGGTGTGTGACTCTGAGTCATCGGAGAGGGTAATATTGTCCCTCTTGGATTCTTCGGCCTCCAGGTCTTCGGAGGCCGCCCTCTTCTTTCCCTTGCGGGGAGGATCTTATTCTTCCTCCTCCTCCTCCTCCTCCTCCTCGTCGCCCTCGTGAGAGGACTGGGCATCAGCTTCTCCGGACACTGCGTCCGAAGTGCCCTTCTCTTTCTTCTTTTCTTCTTCTTCTTCTTCTTCTTCTTCTTCTTCTTCTTCTTCTTCTTCTTCTTCTTCTTCTTCTTCTTCTTCTTCTTCTTCTTCTTCTTCTTCTTCTTCTTCTTCTTCTTCTTCTTCTTCTTCTTCTTCTTCTTCTTCTTCTTCTTCTTCTTCTTCTTCTTCTTCTTCTTCTTCTTCTTCTTCTTCTTCTTCTTCTTCTTCTTCTTCTTCTTCTTCTTCTTCTTCTTCTTCTTCTTCTTCTTCTTCTTCTTCTTCTTCTTCT
>NC_041382.1:670183626-670234841 GCF_002162155.2 Triticum dicoccoides | reverse complement strand
TTCTTCTTGTCCTTCTTTATCGACACTTGGTATGGCCCCGGGACCAACATCCTCATTAGTAGAGGATCGACTGGGTTTTCGGGGAGCGGAGCCAGACAACGGATCTGCTCCGCCTTCTTGGTCCAGACATGTTTGGAGGTGGACTACTCAATACTTCTCCTTTGGGTGGATGAACCAATTGGTGTTCGGAGGTTTTAGAATTTACCTCGGAGGTTGGATGGTTGCTGTCGAGGACGGTGTCACCCGATGACTTTGGCCATGACTTCTGCTTCTTAAAAAGATGCTTCCAGATCCCCTTATGCGCTGTGTTGTAGAACCGTTGTAGGGTCCGCGGTCCTTTCGGATTGAACTCCCACATCTTGAGGGTCCACTGCTGGTAGGGAAGTGCTCGGCGGATCAGCATCACTTGGATCACATCAGCGAGGGTAATGTCCCTTGCTATCATGCCTTGGACGCGTTTCTGTAGCAGCAACACCTCATTGACTGATCCCCAGTCCGGACCCTTGTTGGTCCAGGATGTGAGCCTTAGCGGGGGTCCGGATCTGAAGGCTGGAGCAGCTGTCCACTTAGGGCCGCAGGGTTTTGTGATAGAACCATTCCTGTTGCCATATCCAGACGGTGTCCACAAAAACTCCCTTTGGCCAATTGACTTTGGGGAGCTTGCTCACCATGGCGCCACCATAGTCCGCGTGTTGCCCATCGACCACCTTCGGCTTCACGTTGAAAATCTTGAGCCATAAGCTGAAATGTGGAGGGACCCGGAGGAAGGCCTCACACACAACGGTGAACGCCGAGATGTGGGGAACGAATTTGGGACCAGATCATGAAAATCCTGCCCGTAGTAGAACATGAGACCCCTCACAAAGGGGTGGAGGGCGAATCCGAGTCCACGAAGGAAGTGGGGGATGAACACCACCATCTCGCCGGGCCCCGGAGTGGGGATGACCTGCGCCGGATTGGGAAGCTTGTGCTTGATTTTCGCGGTTAGATACGGCGCCTCCCGTGCCTCCTTGATGTTCTCCTCCGTGACGGAGGAGGCCATCCACTTGCCTTGAGAGCTGGCCATGGTCGGAAGAGTTGTGGAGGGGAGAAATCTTGGAAGTTGGGCGCTGGAGCTCGAGGATGGGAAGGCAGAGAGAGGATGAGGCGTGGGACGGAGGAGTTGGATTCTATCCACTTATATGGGCTGCGAATATCAAGCGTCCCCTCCCTCGAGCCTTAAAACTCGCATGTTCCCAAGTGGTAGTGCGCACAACACGGTTAGATTACCAAAACTCGTATTGATGAGAATCCCGCAATAAGGGGACACGATCTCTGCTTTGACAAGACGTGTCAATAGGAGTTGCGTATTGAAACTCGAGGCAGGAGGCCCAAAAACGGCTCAAAATGATAGCAGAGCTAAGCGTGAAGTTTCGCTGGAAAAAGCTGTCGATGGATATATCTTATTTTAAGTATTATGCCTTTATGGTTGGAGGGTTAACCTGTTAAACAGATCCGGACATAGTTCTTGTTGATCAACTACTTTAAGGTGTTCGGAGGAGGAACCCGCCTTGCAATGCCGAAGACAATCTGCGCGCCGGACACATCGTCATTGAAGCCTGGTTCACGGGTGATAACCCACAAGTATAGGGGATCGCAACAGTTTTCGAGGCTAGAGTATTCAACCAAAATTTATAGATTCGACACAAGGGGATCCAAAGAATATTTGAAGGTATTAGCAGTTGAGTTGTCAATTCAACCACACCTGGAGATTAATTATCTGCAGCAAAGTGATGAGTAGCAGAGTAGTTTGATAGTTTTGATAGTAGTAACAGTAGCAATGGTAACAGTAACAGTGATAGCAATATTTTGTAGCAAGTGTAACAGCGATGATAGCAGTAGTAACGCAGCAAAATCAATAAGGATAAATTCATAGGCATTGGTGATACATCCATTTTGCATCATGCTTTTATATCGATATTTATTGCATTATGGGCTGTTATTACACATTATGTCACAATACTTATGCCTATTCTCTCTTATTTTACAAGGTTTACATAAAGAGGGAGAATGTCGGCAGCTGGGATTCTGGGCTGGAAAAGGAGCAAATATTAGAGACCTATTCTGCATAGCTCCAAAAGTCCTGAAACTTCACGGAAGTCATTTTCAGAATATATAAAAAATACTGAGCGCAAGAAGATCACCAGGGGGGCCACACCATGCCCACGAGGGTGGGGGGCGCGCCCCCTACCTCGTGGGCCCCCTGGTGGCCCTCCGATGCCCATCTTCTGCTATATGGAGTCTTTCGATGAGGAAAAAAATCATAAGCCATCTTTCCGGACGAGACTCCGCCACCACGAGGCGAAATCTTGGCGGATCCAATCTATGGCTCCGGCGGAGCTGTTATGCCGGGGAAATTTCCCTCCGGGAGGGGGAAATCATCACCATCATCATCACCAACGCTCCTCTCACTGGGACATGGCAATCTCCGTCAACATCTTCACTAGCACCATCTCATCTCAAACCCTAGTTCATCTCTTGTATCCAATTCTTGTCTCTAAGTCCGGGATTGGTACCTGTGGGTTGCTAGTAGTGTTAATTACTCCTTGTAGTTGATGCTAGTTGGTTTATTTGGTGGAAGATCATATGTTCAGATCCTGTATGCATATTAATACCCCTCTGATTATGAACATGAATATGCTTTGTGAGTAGTTACATTTGTTCCTGAGGACATGGGAGAAGTCTTTCTATTAGTAGTCATGTGAATTTGGTACTCGTTCGATATTTTGATGAGATGTATGTTGTCTCTCCTCTAGTGGTGTTATGTGAACGTCGACTACATGACACTTCACCATTATTTGGGCCTATAGGAAGGTATTGGGAAGTAATAAGTAGATGATGGGTTGCTAGAGTGACAGAAGCTTAAACCCTAGTTTATGCGTTGCTTCGTAAGGGGCTGATTTGGATCCATATGTTTCATGCTATGGTTAGGTTTACCTTAATACTTTTGTTGTAGTTGCGGATGCTTGCAATAGAGGTTAATCATAAGTGGGATGTTTGTCCAAGTAAGGACAACACCCAAGCACCAGTTCACCCACATAACAGATTATCAAAGTACCGAACGTGAATCATATGAACGTGATGAAACCTAGCTTGACGATAATTCCCATGTGTCCTCGGGAGCGCTTTTCTCTATATAAGAGTTTGTCCAGGCTTCTCCTTTGCTACAAAAAGGATTGGGCCACCTTGCTGCACTTTATTTACTTTTGTTACTTGTTGCTCGTTACCAATTATCTTATCACAAAACTATCTGTTACCTATAATTCCAGTGCTCGCAGAGAATACCTTGCTGAAAACCGCTTATCATTTCCTTCTGCTCCTCGTTGGGTTCGACACTCTTACTTATCAAAAGGACTAAGATAGATCCCCTATACTCGTGGGTCATCAAGACTCTTTTCTGGTGCCGTTGCCGGGGAGTGAAGCGCCTTTGGTAGGTGGAATTTGGGAAGGAAAAATTTATATAGTGTGCTGAAATTTACTGTCACTTGTTACTATGGAAAGTAATCCTCTGAGGGGCTTGTTCGGGGTATCTTAGCCCCGACCAGTAGAGCAAAGAGTTGCTCCCCAACCTACTGAACCTACTGAAAATGAAAATGTCTGCTTTGAAATTCCTTCGGGTATGATAGAAAAACTGCTAGCTAATCCTTTTGCAGGAGATGGAACAAAGCATCCTGATGAGCACCTAATATATGTCGATGAAGTTTGTGGATTATTTAAGCTTGCAGGTGTGCCCGGAGATGTTATTAAGAAGAAGGTCTTCCCTTTATCTTTGAAGGGAGATGCATTGACATGGTATAGGCTATGTGATGATATGGGGTCATGGAACTACAAACAATTAAAATTGGAATTTCATCAGAAGTTTTATCCTATGCATCTTGTTCATCGTGATCGCAATTATATATATAATTTCTGGCCTCGCGAAGGAGAAAGCATCGCTCAAGCTTGGGGGAGGTTTAAATCAATGTTATATTCATGCCCCAATCATGAGTTCTCAAGAGAAATAATTATTCATAATTTATATGCTCGGCTTTCTGATAGCAATCGCACTATGCTCGATACTTCTTATGCTGGCTCTTTTATGACGAAGACTATTGAATTCAAATGGGATTTATTGGAAAGAATTAAACGCAACTATGAAGATTGGGACCTCGACGAAGGTAAGGAGTCAGGTATGACACCTAAGTTTGATTGTGTTAAATCTTTTATGGATACCGATGTTTTCCGTAAATTTAGCACTAAATATGGACTTGACTCTGAAATAGTAGCTTCTTTATGTGAATCTTTTGCTACTCATGTTGATCTCCCTAGGGAGAAGTGGCTTAAATATCATCCTCCCATAGAAGTAAAAGTAGCTGCACCTATTAAAGTTGAAGAAAAGACTGTCACTTATAATGATCCTATTGTTCATACTGCTTATGTTGAGAAACCACCTTTTCCTGTTAGGATAAAAGATCATGCTAAAGCTTCAACTGTGGTTCGTAAAAGCAATATTAGAACTTATACACCTCCTGAGCAAGTTAAAGTTGAACCTAATATTGCTATTGTTAAAGATCTCTTGTCTGATAATATTGATGGGCATGTTATTTATTTCTGTGATGAAACTGCTAGAATTGCTAAACCTTGTGCTAAAGATAAACCTAGACCTGTGGTAGGCATGCCTGTTATTTCTGTTAAAATAGGAGATCATTGTTATCATGGCTTATGTGATATGGGTGCTAGTGCTAGTGCAATACCTATTGACTTATACAAAGAAATTATGCATGATATTGCACCTGCTAAGTTAGAAGATATTGATGTCACAATTAAACTTGCCAATAGAGATACTATTTCACCAATGGGAATTGTTAGATATGTTGAAGTCTTGTGTGGGAAAACTAAATATCCTGCTGATTTTCTTGTTCTTGGTTTCCCACAAGATAGCTTTTGTCCCATTATATTTGATAGACCCTTCTTGAACACAATTAATGCTAAGATAGATTGCAAAAAGGATGTGGTTACTATTGGTTTAGGTGATATGTCTCATGAATTTAATTTCTCTAAATTTCATAGACAACAACGTGAAGAGGAATTGCCTGGTAAAGATGAAATTATTGGTCTTGCTTCTATTGCCGTGGCTCCTAGTGATCCTTTAGAACAGTATTTGCTAGACCATGAAAATGATATGTTTATGAATGAAAGAAGGGAAATAGATGAAGTATTCTTTAAACAGGAACCCATCCTGAAACACAATTTGCCTGTTGAAATCCTAGGGGATCCTCCTCCACCCAAGGGTGATCCCGTGTTTGAGCTTAAACTACCTGATACTCTTAATTATGCTTATCTTGATGAAAAGAAGATGTATCCTGTTATTATTAGTGCTAACCTTTTAGAGCATGAAGAAGAGAGATTATTGAAAACTCTGAAGAAGCACCGTGCTACTATTGGATATACTCTTGATGATCTTAAGGGAATTAGTCCCATACTATGTCAACACAAAATAAATTTGGAGAAAGATGCCAAACCAGTTCGTGATCACCAATGACGGCTGAATCCTAAGATGAAAGAAGTGGTAAGAAAGGAAATACTAAAGCTCCTTGAGGCAGGTATAATTTATCCCATTGATGATAGTCAGTGCGTAAGTCCTTCCCATTGTGTCCCTAAAAAGGGAGGTATTACTATCGTTCCTAATGATAACGATGAATTGATTCCGCAAAGAATTATTACAGGTTATAGGATGGTAATTGATTTTCGCAAATTAAATAAGGCTACTAAAAAATATCATTACCCCTTACCTTTTATTGATCAAATGCTAGAAAGATTATCCAAACATACACATTTTTGCTTTCTAGATGGTTATTCTGGTTTCTCTCAAATACCTGTGTTAGCTGATGATCAATCTAAGACCACTTTTACTTGCCCGTTCGGTACTTTTTCTTATAGAAGTATGCCTTTTGGTTTATGTAATGCACCTGCTACCTTCCAGAGATGCATGATGGCTATATTCTCTGACTTTTGTGAAAAGATTTGTGAGGTTTTCATGGACGATTTCTCTGTCTATGGATCCTCTTTTGATGATTGCTTAAGCAACCTTGATCGAGTTTTGCAGAGATGTGAAGAAACTAACCTTGTCTTGAATTGGGAGAAGTGTCACTTTATGGTTAATGAAGGTATTGTCTTGGGGCATAAAGTTTCTGAAAGAGGCATTGAAGTTGATAAAGCTAAGGTTGATGCTATTGAAAAGATGCCATGTCCCAAGGACATCAAAGGTATAAGAAGTTTCCTTGGTTACGCCGGTTTTTATAGGAGGTTCATTAAGGACTTCTCAAAAATTTCTCGGCCTCTGACTAATTTACTACAAAAAGATATACCATTTGTTTTTTATGATGATTGCGTAGAAGCATTTGAAATACTTAAGAAAGCATTGATCTCTGCACCTATTGTTCAGCCACCTGATTGGAATTTACCCTTTGAAATTATGTGTGATGCTAGTGATTATGCTGTAGGTGTTGTTCTAGGGCAAAGAGTTGATAAGAAATTAAATGTTATTCTATATGTTAGTAAAACTCTAGACAATGCTCAGAGAAATTATGCTACTACTGAAAAAGAATTCTTAGCAGTTGTATTTGCTTGTGATAAGTTCAGACCTTATATTGTTGATTCTAAAGTAACTATTCACACGGATCATGTTGCTATTAACTATCTTATGGAAAAGAAAGATGCTAAACCTAGACTTATTAGATGGGTTCTCTTTCTACAAGAATTTGATTTGCATATTATTGATAGAAAGGGAGCTGAGAACCCTGTTGCAGACAATTTGTCTAGGCTAGAGAATGTTCTTGATGACCCACTACCCATTGATGATAGCTTTCTTGATGAACAATTAAATGTCATAAATGCTTCTCATACTGCTCCATGGTATGCTGACTATGCTAATTATATTGTTGCTAAATTTATACCACCTAGTTTCACATACCAACAAAAGAAAAAGTTTTTCTATGATTTGAGGCATTACTTTTGGGATGACCCACATGTTTATAAAGAAGGAGTAGATGGTGTTATCAGATGTTGTGTACCTGAGCATGAACAGGAACAGATCCTACGCAAGTGTCATTCCGAGGCTTATGGAGGACACCACGCTGGAGATAGAATTGCACATAAGGTATTGCAATCCGGTTTTTATTGGCCTACTCTCTTCAAGGATGCCCGTAAGTTTGTCTTGTCTTGTGATGAATGTCAAAGAATTGGTAATATTAGTAGACATCAAGAAATGCCTATGAATTATTCACTTGTTATTGAACCATTCGATGTTTGGGGCTTTGATTATATGGGACCTTTTCCTGCCTCTAATGGATATACACATATTTTAGTTGCTGTTGATTACGCTACTAAGTGGGTAGAAGCTATTCCAACTAGTAGTGCTGATAATAACACCTCTATTAAGATGCTTAAAGAAGTTATTTTTCCGAGGTTTGGAGTCCCTAGATATTTAATGACTGATGGTGGTTCACATTTTATTCATGGTGCTTTCTGTAAAATGCTTGCTAAGTATGATGTTAATCATAGAATTGCATCTCCTTATCACCCACAGTCTAGTGGTCAAGTAGAATTGAGCAATGAAGAACTCAAATTAATTTTGCAAAAGACTGTTAATAGATCTATAAAGAATTGGTCCAAGAAACTTGATGATGCATTATGGGCCTATAGAACTGCATATAAAAATCCTATGGGTATGTCTTCGTATAAAATGGTTTATGGAAAAGCATGTCACTTACCTCTCGAACTAGAACATAAGGCTTATTGGGCTATTAAAGAGCTCAACTATGATTTCAAACTTGCTGGTGAGAAGAGGTTATTTGACATTAGCTCACTTGATGAATGGAGAACCCAAGCCTATGAGAATGCCAAGTTGTTTAAAGAAAAAGTCAAAAGATGGCATGACAAAAGAATACAAAAGCGTGAGTTTAATGTAGGTGATTATGTATTATTATACAATGCTCGTTTAAGTTTTTTGTAGGAAAACTTCTCTCTTAATGGGAAGGTCCTTACGTTATCGAGGAGGTCTATCGTTCCGGTGGCATAAAAATCAACAACTTCGAAGGCACAAATCCGAAGGTGGTGAACGGTCAAAGAATTAAACATTATATCTCAGGTAATCCTATAAATGTTGAAACCAATGTTATTGAAACCGTAACCCCGGAGGAATACATAAGGGACACTTTCCAGAACGTTTCAGACTCTGAAAAGGAATAGGTATGTGGTACAGTAAGTAAACCGACTCCAAAACAATTCTAATGGCAATTTTCTTCCGTTTTGGAATATTTAGAAAAATAGAAAAATATGAAGCAGTCTGGGAAGGACACGAGGGCTCCACGAGGGTGGAGGGCGCGCCCCCTACCTCGTGGGCACCTCGTGTGCTCTCCGGACTCCGTTTTCTTACACGTTACGTATTTTGGTCGGTAAACATTCATTATATAACCTCCCGAAGGTTTTGACCACCGTATCACGCAAAAATCTCATGTTCTTGTTTCGAGCTGTTTTCTACCAGGGTTGTCAAAGCCAAGCATCATGTCGTCTCCCTCCTCCTCCAACAATGAGGGCAACGATGCTTGGCTAATGAAGATAGAGCTGAAGAGAGAAGAACCCATGGAGATCAACAAGGATGAAGGGATCAAGAAGGCCACGGAGGACCAAGTTCCGGCAACAGAAGACATCCTTCAACTTGATCACAATCTTCTTACCCCAACTAAGATCAAAGCTTTCAAGATAATTGAGCTAGCTCATATACAAAACAAGTATCTCACGCGTGAAAATATTTTGTTGAAGGAGCATATCATCGCACTCAAGGGCATTATCCGCAAGTTGGAAGACCTCCTACGCATGATGTGCGACTACCCTTAATCACCACCATCTTCTTCACCAACAAAGGAGACATAATCACCCGGGTATGGGCACTCCCCTTGGCAACTGCCAAGCTTGGGGGGGTGCCCCGGTATCGTATCACCATCACTTTTAGCTTTACCGTTTTTCTTAGTTCGATCCTTTTGGTAATATTTTGATCTAGTAGAATAAAAGTTCTTAGTATGATCTAGTGTGAGTTTTGCTTTATGATCCTTCTATGTAATCGAGTCTGTGAGCTATATACATTGTTGAGAAAATCGTTAACTGGTAACTGCTCGGTTGGCTGGCGAGTAAGGGATTAATAGGCTAATCGGGAAGTTAATCGGCCATTTAATTAATTAATCGAACGATTTATCGGTTAGTCGGCTACTCGGTGACCCTACGAATAAGGATTAATCCGCAAGTTAACTTGTTAAAGGAACGAATTCTTGAACAGGGGCTATATATAATAAAAATTAGTGTTGAGTCAAGGGCTTGATTATTTTACCATGATCTTGAGTGAATAAAAGAAAAGAGAAAGAATAAAAAGAAACAAAGAGATCATGTGGATCTTATGGAGAGTAATGAGATCACATAGAAAGAGTATGATGAATAAAAGTTGTTGAGAGTTGACAAACATAGTTTTGGTCATCGTTGCAATTAATAGGAAGTAATAAAGAAAGATAGGTCTTCACATATAAATATACTATCTTGGACATCTTTTATGATTGTGAGCACTCATTAAAATATGACATGCTAAAGAGTTGACGTTGGACAAGGAAGACAACATAATGGGTTATGTTTTCTTACATGCTAAAGAGTTGACGTTGCACTTTATTTACTTTTGTTACTTATTGCTTGTTACCAATTATCTTATCACAAAACTATCTGTTACCTATAATTTCAGTGCTTGCAGAGAATACCTTGCTGAAAACCGCTTATCATTTCCTTCTGCTCCTCGTTGGGTTCGACACTCTTACTTATCGAAAGTACTACCATAGATCCCCTATACTTGTGGGTCATCAAGACTCTTTTCTGGCGCCGTTGCCGGGGAGTGAAGCACCTTTGGTAGGTGGAGTTTGGTAAGGAAAAATTTATATAGTGTGCTGAAATTTACTGTCACTTGCTACTATGGAAACTAATCCTCTGAGGGGCTTGTTCGGGGTATCTTCACCCCAACTAGTAGAGCAAAAAGTTGCTCCCCAACCTACTGAACCTACTGAAAATGAAAATGTCTGCTTTGAAATTCCTTCGGGTATGATCGAAAAACTGCTAGCTAATCCTTTTGCAGGAGATGAAACAAAGCATCCTGATGAGCACCTAATATATGTGGATGAAGTTTGTGGATTATTTAAGCTTGCAGGTGTGCCCGGATATGTTATTAAGAAGGTCTTCCCTTTATCTTTGAAGGGAGATGCATTGACATGGTATAGGCTATGTGATGATATGGGGTCATGGAACTACAAATGATTGAAATTGGAATTTCATCAGAAGTTTTATCCTATGCATCTTGTTCATCGTGATCGCAATTATATATATAATTTCGGGCCTCATGAAGGAGAAAGCATCGCTCAAGCTTGGGGGAGGCTTAAATCAATGTTATATTCATGCCCCAATCATGAGCTCTCAAGAGAAATAATTATTCAGAATTTATATGCTCGGCTTATCATTTCCTTCTGCTTGCAGAGAATACCTTGCTGAAAACCGCTTATCATTTCCTTCTGCTACTTGTTGGGTTCGACACTCTAACTTATCGAAAGGACTACAATAGATCCCCTATTGTTGTGGGTCATCAATTGGATCAGTGACTTGTTGGATGATATTCATCATGAACTCCTCAAACTATGGTCATCACCGGGAGTGGGCCCGGTTGTTGTCACTCCGGGGTTGCCGGATCATAACCGTAGTAGGTGACTATAACTTGCAAGATCGGATTTAAAACATGGATATAATGATGAATTCATAAATGGTTCAGATCTGAAATCATGGCACCCGGGCCCAAAGTGACAAGCATTAAGCATGGCAAAGTCATAGCAACATCAATCTAAGAACATAGTGGATACTAGGGGTCAGGCCCTAACAAAACTAACTCGATTACATGATGAATCTCATCCAACTCCTCACCGACCAGTGAGCCTATGAAGGAATTACTCACTCCCGATGGGGAGCATCATGGAATTGGCGATGGAGATAGGTTGGTCATGACGAAAGATCCCCCTCTCCGAAGCCCCCAACGGACTCCAGATCTGCCCTCCCGAGGAAGAACAGGGCTTGGCGGCGGCTCCGTCTCGTGGATCGTGATAATTCTTTCTCCTTGATTTTTTTTGGAAATATGTGAATTTATAGTATCAGGGGGTTCATCAGCGGGGCCACCAGGTCAGTACAACCCACCTGGGCACGCTAGGAGAGGGGGGCGCACCCTGGTGGGTTGTGCCCACCTAGGGGGCCCTCTCCGGTGGGTCTTGGCTCCAAAAATTCTTATTATTAGTATAAAAAATCCTCAAAAAGTTTCGTTCCATTCCGAGAACTTTTATTTCTACACAAAAACAACACCATGGTAGTTTTGTTGAAAACAGCGCCAGTCCGGGGTTAGTTTCATTCAAATCATGCAAATTAGAGTCCAAAACAAGAGGAAAAACATGAGAAAAAGTAGATACGTTGGAGACGTATCAACTCCCCCAAGCTTAAACATTTGCTTGTCCTCAAGCAATTCAGTTGTGAAAGTGAGAAAGAAAATCTTTTACGAACTCTTTTGCTCTTGTTTGCATAAATAAGCTTAAACAACACCCAAGTTTTCAGCCAGCATTATAACTAACCATGTCTACAATAACTCTTAAAGATTATAATTATTCATATCAATGACATAATCAGCTAGCGAGCAATAATAAGATATCTCAAACAACAACACATTATCAAAACAATTATGATATAATATGACAATAATGGTATCTCGCTAGCCCTTTCTGAGACCGCAAAACATAAATGCAGAGCACCTCCAAAGTTCAAGCAGCAACTAAACATTGTAAGTCATGGTAGGAAAGATCCAGTCATGATGCACCCAACATTAGCTATACACAATGCACAAATCATGACCGCTGTGATCTACTTAGTTTCTGGCGCTTGTTTATAGAAGGTGATGACACAACATAAAAGTAAATAGAAAGTCCCTTCACAGAGGGAAGCAGTGATTTGTAGAGGTGCCAGAGCTCAAGTTTTTAAAACAGAGATAAATGATATTTTGAGACATGCACCCTTCTCATTCACTTCACGACTATCAGTTATCAACATCTTCCATGCTAAGCACGCTAGTGGCGGTTCCCAACACTACAAAAAAATACACTTCTGTGATGATACGTGTTTGTCACAGTAGGTCGCGTTTTTTGTCATGCATGTACATCCATGACAAATTTATGAGAGAATCAAGATAGTCATACCTGTGCTGTCGTAGAAGTGTTCCATGACATTACCAAAATTATCATCACGGAAGTGTCCACTTCCATGAAGATAAATTGCGTGTCATAGAAGTGCTTTCATCAAGGGTGACCGACATGTGGCATCCACCGTAACGGAACGCCGTTAAGCTATCGGGTCGGGTTTTGGATCCGATAACCCATTAACAGCCCCGACCAATGGGAAATTTCCACATGTAAAATTTTTATTGGCCGGACGAAACACGTGTCAGCTCGTCAGTGGGTCAGATAGGCGCCTATGATATGTCGACACGTGCCACGGCCCACCACTGGCCTATTCAGCTTACAAAGCTGGCCTGTTTGACTTGGTCAAAAGTTAACGGGCTAGCCCATGAAAAGCTTGTTAACGGTCTCTTCGCAAATAGCCCATTTTACGGCCCCTTAACTCACGGCCCGTTAGGCCCTAAAGGAAATCGTCCCAACAACGTCATGTGGGCCGTCGAATATAACTCCAACCCATTTCACTTTCGGCCCATGTATGGCCCACGACGTCTTTCGGCCCATATGAGGCCTTCGTATCTTTCGGCCCTTTACAGGCCCAGGGTGACTCTAGCCCATAATGAACAGTAATTTTCTTTATACCCGTTAACGGCCCGTGATTTACATGGGCTGTTTCCAGCCCGTGTTAGCTTTCAGCCTATTGACGGCCCATACGTTCTTGGGCTCCTTTTCGGCCCTCGATTACTTCCGGCTTGTTACTGGCCTGTTCCCCTAATGGGCCAAATTCGGCCCATGGCAAGAGTCGGCCCGTTACTGGCCTGTTCCCCTAATGGGTCAAATTCGGCCTATGGCAAGAGTCGGCCCGTTACTGGCCTGTTACCCTAATGGGCCAAATTCGACCCATGGAAAGAGTCGGCCTGTTTCTGGCATGTTAACCCGTTCCGCCGTTTCCAGCCCGTCCTATATTCTGGCCCATTAACGACCCGTTATGCCTATGACAGAATTAAGCCTTTGCTGCCTACGGCCTATTAACGGCCTGTTACCGTGCTGGGCCGATACCAATTACACCCGATTACAGCCCATGTAGACCCATTTATCCGACGGCCCGAGGCCCACTGATTATAGGCCCATTTATCGACGGCCCGTAAGAGACCCATGGATCCTACGACCCATATATGGCCCATGGTAGTTGTGGCCACTAGCAAACCAGGGAAAAAGAAGACTAGGAAATAAATAAGGCCGAAACTAACGCTAGGCTATTAAGGCGATTGCACAGATTAGATCCACTCGGCATCAAAGATCGCCACCAGTGCAAATATCGGGAACACCCTACACTATACAAAAATGGCTTGCTGTTTTCTTCACCCGGTGGCTGCATGTTAAGAATAAATTTTGTATCGCACCAAAACAAATTACAGCTATATAACAAAAGGAAGGTTGGCATAAAACTTAACAGTCTAGCAGATAAATGCACCACCAGAAGTTCAGAAGCTCATTTCATTTGACCTGACTGTTATGTTTTCATGCTGTATTGTCCGATGGAGCACCATAACCCTTGCCTTCATTTCCCCCAGGCTCCTGAACAACCTAGCAAATATATGATAGTCTGGTTTCAAAACCATGCATATCTTGACAACATTAAGCAATGTTTCCCCTTGTTTCACAAAGGGTCTCTGTTAGGGAATGGACTTGTGTCTGGAGTGCAGATACAACATTGCTTTGAGCTTGCATATCTTGATCATGAGGCAGTTTGGACGATATTGCCTTAACAACCAACCAAGTATTACGCAGGAACGTGCTTTTGGCACTGTTAGTGGACAAGTACTGACCCACTACAGCAAGAGCTGACACTGCGGTTATAGTTCCTTCGCCACCTTCAGAAGGTCGCGGTTCCACCATTTTTTCCATAGCTCGCTGAAAAGTTGAGGTTTTACATTAGTAGTACCAGAACAGAAGATATTAAGGAGGCAGCAAAACCAAACAAAATAGCTTTGGTCTGTATACAGAACTTATTCTGGTGAACCCATGTAAAATATTAGTTGTATTTTATTGCAAAGTACATAATAAAACCAGGTTCCAAACATATGACCATGTACCATCACTAATGTATTGTCTATTTCTTCACATTGTATTGAGGGCTAAGGATAAAGAGACGAAGTTTATAATACGGTAAGCATAGTATGAAATCATTCATATCACAAAACAACTGAGAACAGACAAACATGCAATTGTAACATTGTGTGGGCAAGTCCAGCACGGGACTAGATTACGGGTCAAGATCAAAGGAACATCACTCCTCTCTTTTAAACCTTGTAAGGTGCAATGATAAGCTAAGACAATTGTGTATAAAATTTAGAAGAGTAATAGACATTGGCTACAAACCATGCAGTTCAAGGCACAAGTTAGAGTAAGTAGTAGTTAAAAGGCATGAGGATTAAGGACTTACAACAGCGGCTTTGACTGGTGTAGTCATGCCCTTCTTCTTGCTGGTGTGGCAGTCCTTGAAGATTTCCACAACATTTGGTTCAGGTACTTTTTGGTCCTTGCGGGCTTTCCTCTGCATTTCGAACAAGTCCATATAGATCTGATAATATGGTACAGCAAAAAGAGTGAAACATCAGCTAATTACAAGAGCCTCGCAGTGTGCAATATAGCTACGAGATCCCGTCGTCTGTTGGAATTTCACTTTCGTATGGTTGGCCTTGTTCTTTGAACAGTTCACCTACAAGAAGATAGATTTGTGTGGCACATGCGTAAATAGGACTTCAACATGTGATCTGATCATATATATATATATATATATATATATATATATATATATATATATATATATATATATATATATAATGTACCTAATACTTCGGATCAGACCAGTGTTTAACAAGGCCCCTCCAATCTTCATCTGATATATTTTCCACTGGAGATGTTTGGGAAAGTTCACTGTTAGCCTTGCCTTGAATGTGAGTTTTCCTCAAGTTATACCAATACTATCGCAGAGCAGACTTGAAAACATGGGTGCAAGCTTGTCTAGTTGCATCATCTTGGCTATCCAACTTGAACCTCATATGTTGAAAATTATGGGAGTCTCATTATCAGCAACCTAGAAAGTATGGGACAGAGCAAGACGATATTACTAGTTTCCATACATAACCATACTTACAGATAAATGGTCGAGGAAGGTGTTGAACTGGGTTTCGTCTTTGTCATTCCTGTACTGAATCCATGTTGGGGGGATACGTACATGACACCTAACGGCAACCACTGCCTCTGATACTAACTTGGCTGACTCTGTAGCATCACGTGGCCTTTTTAAACCTGCCTCAAAACGGATCTCCATTCTTCCTCCTCTAGATTTAGTTAACCTATCGAGCATTATCCCTGATGTTTGTTTCCTCTTGCGCCTAGGTTCTAGTCCAGCTACGAACATAGGAAGTGTTAGTGTACATCAAACTGTGAGACTACATATAAAGAAGCATGCAACTATAACTTGACTCCAACAACTACCTTCTTGTTGTTGAAGCTCACAAGGTTCATCTGATATTGCCAACTCGTCTTGTGTCAAGAGTGCTTGGAAAGTAGTGTCAGGTGGCAAGGGAGCTTGGGAACGTGCTGCTAGCTCAGTTGATGCACGAGTAAGTCGTGCAGCTGGTAGTACTATGGTAGGTGTTGCAAGAACTAGGGCTGTCTCTGCTTGTTTGGTGGCAGCTATTTGTTTCTGTTTGGCTTTTTTTGCAACTCATGTAGCATGGGATGTCGTGTTTGTAGAATTTTCCGCTGGACTTTGACCTTCTATTGCACCATCAGTACCAGCAGAATCTGCAGGATTCATCCGCTTCTCATTCCCTGCCATTCTGTGTTTCTTCCTCTTTCTCTGTGCCATGTTAAGTCAAGCCGACAAGAAAAACGAATAACAATTTAGTTCTTCAGAACAAATTGATGCGTGATGCAGACGAACTGAACTTTGATGTTAGACAACCACATGATAGGAGGATGTAATATGTATGAAAAACAGGATGGAAGAGATATCCAGAACTATGATGTGTAAACTAAGAAGAAGACATTTCACCAAATTAGAAGCAATGCAATGGAAGGTAGACACCATATGAAAGATGCTACAAATATCGCTCTGCCAAGTTAACAATGTCTCATCATAAATGGCGTTTAAACAAATGTGAAGCAGTACAAGAAATAAATCATATGCAAGATGCAAACAACATCACACTACCATGTTAGAGGTCTCTCGTCATTAGTGCCATTGCATATTCACAACATTGCATATTCACAGCTTATGATGAGTAAACTAAGGAGAAGGCATTTCAACAAATTAGAAGCAATGAAAGCTAGACACCATATGAAAGATGGAAGAATATCACTCTACCAAGTTAAAACTGTCTCATCATAAGTGCCATTTCAACAAATTAGTAGTACAAGCTAGAAAAGAATGTGCGATGTAACCTATATCACACTCCGAAGTCAAACATGTGTTATGATAAGTGATTGTTGCAGGTTACACAACAGTAGTAATTTGATGTAAGAACATGGTGTGATAGACAGATATTGTATGTTCTAGAAACAGGAACACGTGTCTTATTCAAGTATAATGTGTAAAGTAAGCAGATGGAATTCAACAAAATTAGAAGCAATACAAGCTAGACATCACACATAACATGCAACCACATATAACAGTACCAAGTTAGAGGGACCACCGGTGATGCTGCACTAGGGGAGACATGCTCATCATAAACACAGCTTTGTTGAGTGTCTATGCATGTGTTGTCTTGGAAATTATCTTAGGGGTGTGGAGGAGTAGAAACTGTAGAGGCCCTCCGTTCGGATGGAGCACCTTTATGCACTGCCTTGCTAACTTCCTTCCGCTTTATTGATTTTGAATTGTCAAGTAAAACCGACAAGAAAAAGCAATAAAATTCTCTCTTCAGAACTCATTCATGCATGATAATGACAATCATTACTTTGATGTAAGGCAAACACATGATACTAGGATGGAATATGTACGAAAAACAGGACGACATGGCATGTTCACAACTGTTTGTGTAAACTAAGTAGAAACCATTCCAGCAAATAAGAAGCAATGCAAGCTAGACACCACATGAAAGATGCAACCAATATGACTCTGGCAAGTTAAAAGCGTCCCATCATAAATGGAATTTCAACAAATTAGAAGCAGCGCATGCTATAAATCATATGAAAGATGCAACTAATATCGCACTTCATATACTAAAGGTGTCTCGTCATGTTGATTGATGCGGGATACAAAAATAAAACAATAGTTTTATGTAAGGACATGCTTAATAGACAGATGTACTATGTACTAAATACAGGAAGGCGTGTCACATTAACAGGTATAATGTATAAGCTAAGCAGACTAGCATATGCAGTTTAACCAGATTGGAAGAATTACAATCTAGACACCATATGCAACATGCAACCACATATCACGCTGCCAAGTTAGAGAAAGCACCTGTGATGCTAGTGTAGGGGAAATGCTATAATCAACTACAGAGCTACGTTCACTGTCTTCATCTAGCATTTCGGTTTCTTGAGAATCATGTCGGGAGGCTGACGCTGCATTCTTTAAATGAGGAGCAGTCCCCTTGCCTGCCTGCCTCGTCATAAGTGATTGATGAGGGATACACAAGAACATTAGTTTGATGTAAGAACATGGTTAATACACAGATGTACTAGTATGTACCAAAAACAGAAAGGCATGTCATATTCAAAGGTATAATGTGTAAGCTAAGCAGATGCAATTTAACCAAATTGGAAGCAATACAAGCTAGACATCTGGCTGGAGTGGTGAGCATGATCATCTAGGACCTGAGAGCCTGGTGGGAGGCGGGCTGCTTCGCCACCATCGCAAGTTTTTAGTTGGCTTCCAGGTGATGCCTATCTTTGCTGGGCTTGTCACTGGCTCGGCCAGTGCCCTGACTAGCTATTTGTCTTTTGGTGCTCACGAGATGGTGGTTCATGTAAAAAATATCTTTCCTTATCTTACCGACTTCGGCCTTTCAAAGACAAGCTAGACACCATATGGAACATACACCACATATGACACCGCGAAGTTAAAGCAAGCACCTAGGATGGTGGTTCATTGCGAGCAAGGTCATCAACTCCAGAGCTACGTTTACCGTCTCCATCTGATAACACTGCAACCTTTATAGCGCTGTAACATGTCTTGCCTACCCACATACGAAGCTGGAGCGACTTCTCTCTTTTCTTTTTGGCTTCTCTCATGGCAGCAGAGTCTGAAATACCCTTGCATAAAAACACAATAGTGATAGTAAGGGTGAAGTGTGTGCAGAACTAGTGCACTGTAAAAGTAGAAGATGGCAGGTGGCTGAAAAATAAATGACAGGAGACATATGATAGCTCTACAACATTGCATGGCAAACAAAATTAGATTCTACTCCGTATGATTTTGTCATATATGACCACAGGAAATGCAGTTACTCCTCCAGCACACCACCACATGTGGTCATATCTAAGATAACAGTCGACTGAAAATAAATAGGTCAGATTTTTTTAATGAATCATCCGATCTATAAGGAATAGGCAGATGGCCTTCGTCTACCTCCCGCCAGTCACTTTGACGATCTTTCTCAAACCGCCAGCGACCACCGGCCCAGACCCCTGCCTCCGCCGCCCCTGTAACATCCCAAATTTTCAATTTGGAATGTTATACATTAGATCATCATTGCATATCATATTTTATTTGCTTTTGGTTTTAATCCTAGAAATTCTACGCAACTCAAGGACCCACGGAGAGAGTTGGGGATTTCGTTATTTTCATATTTGAGTTTTCTCAAAATTTGAGAATAGGATCATTTGATTTTAATTATTTTATCATCAATTATTTCTATTACAAAAACATGAGAGAGGGAATAAAATAACTTTCCCAAAATAAAGAAATATTGAGGATTTAATAATAAAATCAAATAATATTTTATTTCGGAGTTTTTCGGTATTTTATTTGAATTTAGGAAAAATGTGCGTTTTACAAAATTACATTTAGGCCCTAAATAAATGTTCACCTTGTGAGGCTTGATTTTAGAAGCACGGGAAAATTTATTTCGAGATTTTTGGAGTCCTTTCAATATTTCTTTTTATTTTTCTTCGGCGCGTAATTATTTAAAAAAAAATCGCGCACCGACTTAACCGGGCCGTGTCCGCTTGGGACTCTTGCCCGGCCAGCCTTTATAAGCCGGGGGAAGGCCCAGCCGAAGCCAAACCCTAGCCCCAGCCCCGAGCCGCCCCCAGTCCAGCGCCGCCGTCGCCGCCTCGCCGCCGCCGTCGCACGCCGCTCGAGGTTCGCCGTCGCCTCAAAGTCCGCGCCGGTTTTTTTTTTTGAAAAACCGTTCGGTTTTCCATCGGTTTTCATTGGTTTTTTTAGTTTCGGTTTTTTAAATAGATTGGTTCTCCGGTTTATTTAAATAGTGAGCGTTCGTCCGTTTGTTCGTTCTAGCGAACGTTCGTCGTTTTTCTATTTCTCGGATTAAATCCGCGATTTTTCTGATCGCGATCTCAGATCCGATTTTCGTTTTAGTATAACTTTTCGCTCGTTTATCGGAATCAGGCGATTCAAGCGCCTGGAGTTTCGTCTCGAAACCCTCTATCCATTTAACCAACTTAAACAAGTTTTTGCTACTGTAAAAATTGCCTTAGATCCAGATTAGTAGAACGAAGTTGTTTTCTTTTGCCGTTTGACTTTCGTTGCTTCGTTTGATTTGATCCTTTTTGCCAACCGGAGTTCTTAAGTTGAACATTCTGGTTAGATCTCTTATTTGACTTTTACCTGTGCATTAGATGAGTACTTATTGTATGCTTGTTTGTTTGTCTGCGATAGAATACCCGGAGTGCGCCGCCTGTTACTTCCAATCTCTAGGTTTCGCGGATCATCAGCAAGGGAAGTAACACTTTGATCATACCCTTTTCTACTACCCAGTTTTATTGCATTAGAACAATCCTCAAACATTGCACGATTAGGATCTAATTAAATTGTGGGATGGGAAGTAGATGAGGTAGTACCTATTACCTGTTTTATTATCAAACCTTTGGGAGTTACTTCTACGTTTGCCATTATGCCATGCTATGCTAGTAGACGTGGATTGGGTGAGTGATATCCATGACAGATGTGAGTTTGTTAAATAATGGTTTATCTAAGGTGGTAACTTCAACACACATCTGGGTGGATTGAGGTACCTGGGTATTCTAGGATTGCCTGTTTTTCTTTTGGACCACCACCCAGGCTCAAAGGGATCATGAGACTATTCATACTAGAAACTTCCGTGTGCAGCCACAAGCTATTATGGGCTCTAGCATAGTTGACTAAGTCGTGCGAACTCTTATAGTCGTAGACTAGCAGATGTAGGGGATGTAGGTGGTACGGTGTACCCGATCGTAAGGTGCTAGCACTTCTGAAAGACTATGTCTCTGTCATCCGTCTTCTCAAACACCATGTAGTGCGAGAAACCAAACGGAGGCGATCGAGTCTTGTGGGGAAAAGTGTGCAAACCTCTGCAGAGTGTAACAAACTAATCATGGTTAGCCGTGTCCCCGGTTATGGACATCTTGAGTATCTAGTACCTGGATTATCATGTGAATCTCAACATGTTACTTCAAATTAAGTTTGTTGGGTTTTGTTTAATGATGATTACTTTAATTGGGATTGAGGATGGTGTGAACCATTCTCAATGTTTAACAACTACCATGATAGTTAAATAAAATTTATTCCTTTGCAGTAGGGAAAAATTGGCTTTACGCAAAACTGTAACCATAGAGCTTTCCACTAGCCAAATATGCATATAGTATAGCTGTTTCATTCCATTACTCTCTATGTGTTACCTTGCCAGCATATTCCATGTGCTGACCCGTTTTGGGCTGCAACATTAATGTTCCAGACTTTTCAGATGACGATTAAGGAGTTTTTAGGTCGTGGTTCTATACTCAGTGATGCCGTTGGAGTTGATGGACTCACTTATCTTCCAAGCCTTCCGTTGTTATCGTTATTAGATGGCCTTAAGCCATATTTATTGTAATAAGTTCTCTTTTGAGACACTCGATGTAATAAGTGTGTGATTGCTACTCTATTATAAATCCTCCGAGTACTGTGTGGTGTCAGCATTACTGATCCAGGGATGACACCGGCGCACATAGATCAGACTGTTTGAGGTCTGGTCGCTACAGAGATGGTATCAGAGCACACGCTGACTGTAGGACACGACCACTAAGCTAAAGACCTATATCACTATCTACTCCCTTCTCTTCTGACTCCTCATCTTTTCTACTCTTTTAGGATGGCGGATGCAAGGAACAAGTTCACGCAACCGGATGAAGATACACCCTTTGGACGTCACTTGAAGGAAGTCATGAGATACCTGAACATAGGAGTACCAAGCTTCACCGGAACCTACAACGCCACTTTACCTAAAGAAGAGCGCTGGATGATTCAAGTTCAAGTTCCAGGAAGGACGTTCGTGCCAGTCACTGAGCCCATAGAGTTTTCTTTTGATGGACCAACTTGGAGTCTAGGAAAGAGCACGACAGCTCACATCGCCATGGGACGCATTGCAGAAGTCTACCGCAATGATCTCAAGGATACTATCTACCAGATTTGTGGGCGCCAAGATGAACACTGGGAGATGATCAGCACCAGAAAGGATAGATCAATTGCAGCCTTTACCCAGGAGTTAAACCATCACATTCGACGACAGGAGAACCAGATGTGTGCCGACATGATAGACCTGAAGAGGGCAAGGACAAGAATCAAGGAACTGGAGGAAGAACACAAGGCTACTCGTGAAGATTATGAAGAGGAAATTGAAGTATTGGTGGACAAGAATGCCGACCCAACAGTGAAGATCGGAATATTTATGGGAGGCCCTACACCAGTAGATGAAGACGAAGAACCCAAGGAGATTCGCTCGGAAGACTACATCATCATCGACGACACCGATTCGGATCCAGATGATAGTGATGATGACTATGTTGATGAAGCAGGAGCAGATATCATGGAGTCTGCAACCGAAGAATATTTCTAGTAGACCACCTCATCAGTAGTAGTAGTCCACCATGTAAATATAGTAGTCCGAGCACTTTTGTGATAGTTAGATTGATTGTATGCCCTTGTTTGATTGATTCAGTGAAGTGAATTGTTTGCTTTTGCCTCATGTGCATATGGGTAGTGTTTTCTCTTTAGACCCCCCTCTATTCTTACATCTCATCTTTTCTAAACCCTCAGATGCCTCCGAGACGTGACCCCGGATTTACCTTTTCATCGGAGCTCACCCAGTTGATCCAGCAGCAGAACACATTGATGCAGTTGCTAGTCTAGAATCAGAATCAAGGCAACAACAACAACAACCCACCACCACCACCACCTGTTGATCACTTAGCCCGTTTTCTTAGGCTGAATCCGTCGGTGTTTTCCAGTAGCACCGAGCCGATAGTAGCAGATGATTGGCTCCGCAAGACAGCTAGAGAGTTGACCACAGCAGGATGCACAGATGCAGAGAAGGTGAAGTTTGCCGCACATCAGCTTAAAGGACCCGCAGCATCATGGTGGGAGAATTTCACAGCCACTTTCCCAGTCGACACTGTCACATGGGACCCGTTTCAGCAGGCTTTTCGTACTGCCCATGTTTCAGCAGGAGCTATGGCCATGAAGAAGCGTGAGTTTCGCAACTTGTGCCAAGGAGGACAGACAGTCGGCCAATATGTGGAGGACTTTAGTAAATTAGCACGTTATGCCCCAGATGACGTTGCTACGGATGCAACCAAGTAGGAGAAGTTTCTGGAAGGACTGAATGATGAGTTGAGCATGCAGTTGATGGTAGCAACCTTCAACAACTACCAGGAGTTGGTAGACCGTGCTCTTATGATTGAAGGGAAGCAGCAGCAGATTGAGAACCGCAAGAGGAAGTATGGACAAGGGAAGTACAATTATGGAGCTCAGCAGAAGCCATGTTTTACCCCTAGACCGAGAGGACATTTTCAGCATACCCATGGAGGAGGTAGCTCGCACAAGCACAACGGCACAAGGAATGGTAATGGGAATGGAGGAAGCAATGGCCAGAACCACACCAACCCATCAACCCCAGCCAAGAAAGACCTGAGCGGAGTCACTTGCTTTAAGTGCCAGAAGACCGGACATTGTGCCAATGAATGTCCTAAATCCCAGAATGGAAACGGCAATGGAAGCTTTGGGAAGAAGCCAAACCCTTTCAACAGGGGACAGGTGAACCACGTTAGCGTGGAGGAGGTTGAAGAGCAGCCGGATGCAGTAATCGGTAAGTTTTTGGTTAAGTCATTTACTGCACTCGTTCTTTTTGATACTGGTGCATCGCATTCATACATATCAAGGGGATTTGTGGATAAGTATAAATTGTCAACCCAAGCCCTTAGGTCACCCATGTTAGTAACCTCGCCTGGAGCAGAATATGTGGCTAGTCTATGGTGTGATCGGTTACCATTAAGGTTTGGTAACTATGTTTTTCCCTCAGACCTAATAGTATTGGAATCCCAAGGATTGGATGTGATATTAGGCATGGATTGGTTATCAAAGTATGAAGGAAATATTGAATGTGCTAGTAAGTCAATTTTGCTTACCACCCCAGAAGGGAGAAGCATCAAGTATGTATCCCAACATGTGCCAAAGAGGACTCAAGTAAATTGCTTAACAGGAGTTGTGCAGGAGGAAGTACCAGTAGTGAAGGATTTCCCTGATGTATTTCCAGAGGAGTTGCCAGGCATGCCACCATATAGAGACATTGAGTTTTTGATTGAGCTATTGCCAGGCACAGGGCCAATATCAAAGAGACCATACAGAATGCCTGCAAAGGATTTGGTGGAAATTAAGAAGCAGATCAAGGAGTTACTGGATAAGGGATACATTCGCCCAAGTTCTTTGCCTTGGGGATCGCCAGTACTTCTAGTGGAGAAGAAGGATGGATCGTTAAGAATGGTTGTCGATTATCAGGGATTGAATGAAGTAACGATTAAGAACAAGTACCCACTACCAATGATCAATGATCTGTTTGATCGATTGCAAGGAGCTAAGGTATTTTCCAAGATCGATCTGCGGTCAGGATACCACCAGTTGAAGATTCGAGAACAGGATATTCCTAAGACAGCTTTTACCACCAGGTATGGGCTGTATGAGTATACTATTATGTCATTTGGTCTGACTAACGCACCTGCCTATTTTATGAACATGATGAACAAAGTGTTTATGGAGTTCTTGGATAAGTTCGTCACGGTGTTCATTGATGATATCCTAGTTTACTCAAAAAACGAAGAGGAGCATAAGGAACATTTGCGATTGGTTCTTGGAAAGCTCAGAGAACATCAGTTATATGCCAAGTTCAACAAATGTGAGTTTTGGTTGAAGGAAGTAGGATTCCTCAGACACGTTATATCCGGAGAAGGAATAGCAGTTGATCCCACTAAAGTTGATACCGTGACCAATTGGGAAGCACCAACCACAGTTGGAGAGATCCGGAGTTTTCTTGGACTCACAGGATACTACCAGAGATTTATTGAGAATTTCTCAAAGATTGCGAAGCCTATGACTGAGTTGTTGAATAAAGATACCAAGTTCATATGGACTGAGGAGTGTGAGGCTAGTTTTTAGGAGTTGAAGAAACGCTTGGTTACTTCGCTAGTGTTGATTTTGCCAGATGAGACCAAGGATTATGAGGTGTATTGCGACGCTTCACGTCGAGGACTTGGAGCAGTGCTTATGCAGGAAGGGAGAGTTGTTTCATATGCCTCAAGACAGCTTAAGCCTCATGAGTTGAATTATGCTACGCATGATTCGGAATTAGCAGCTGTAGTGCATGCATTGAAAACATGGAGACATTTTCTCATTGGAAACCATTGTGAGGTGTATACGGATCATAAGAGTTTGAAGTATATTTTCACACAGAAGGAGTTGAATCTCAGACAAAGGAGATGGTTGGAGCTCATCAAGGATTACGATATGAGATTGCGTTACCATCCCGGAAAGGCTAATGTAGTAGCTGACGCATTAAGCCGTAAGAGCCATGTCAATACATTAATGACGGGAGAAATACCAAAGGAGTTAGCAGAAAATCTTTGTGAACTATGTTTGGAAATAGTTTCAAGAGGCTATGTACAGCATTGGAGATTCAGTCAACTTTGATGGATAGAATCAGAGAAGCCTAGAAGACTGACAAAGAGATTGCCTCAATAAAGAAGAAACTAAGCAAAGGAAAAGCTAAAGGATTTCATGAGGATGAGCACGACACCCTATGGTTTGAAGACCGTATTTATGTGCCCAATGACACGGAGATCAGGAAGTTGATTCCGCAAGAGGCACACGATTCACCATATTCGATTCACCCAGGAAATACCAAGATGTATTTGGATTTGAAGGATATTTACTGGTGGACCGGAATGAAGAAGGATATTGCGGAGTATGTAGCAGTTTGTGATGTGTGTCAGAGAGTAAAGGCAGAGCATCAGAAACCAACATGATTGCTACAACCTTTGCCGATACCCAAATGGAAGTGGGATAAGTTAGGCATGGATTTTATCACGGGATTACCCAGGACTCGTTCAGGCTATGACTCGATTTGGGTTGTAGTCGATCGATTAACAAAGGTAGCTCATTTCATCCCAGTAAAGACCACTTACAACAGTGCTAAGTTGGCAAAGATATACATTACCAGGATCGTATGTCTGCATGGAGTTCCGAGGAGTATCATGTCGGATAGAGGAACCCAGCTTACCTCAAAGTTCTGGAAGCAGTTGCATGAAACTTTGGGTACCAGGCTAGAATTCATTACAGCTTTTCATCCACAGACAGATGGACAGACCGAGAGAGTCAATCAGATTTTGGAGGATATGCTGAGAGCTTGTGTTCTAGATTATGGATCTAGTTGGGACGACAATTTGCCATATGCAGAGTTCTCTTACACAACAGTTACCAAACCATTTTAAAGATGGCCCCTTTCGAAGCTTTGTACGGAAGGAGGTGCAAGACACCGTTATCATGGGACGAAGTTGGAGACCGCCAGTTGTTTGGACCTGACTTGATTAAAGAGTCTGAACAGAAGGTGAAGTTGATTCGCGATAGGCTCAAGATAGCCCAATCCAGACAGAAGAGTTATGCAGATTCTAAACGCAAGGAGACAGTTTACGAAGTCGGAGACCGAGTTTATCTTCGAGTATCTCCACTTCGGGGAACAATGCATTTTGGAGTTAAAGGAAAGTTAGCGCCACGATTTGTAGGACCCTATCGAGTTTAGGAGCGTATGGGAGAAGTGGCCTACAAGTTGGAATTTCCCGAAGGATTGTCAGGAGTTCATAATGTATTCCACGTTTCTCAGTTGAAGAAGTGCCACACAGAGATGGCTGACATACCCTTGAGAGACATAGTGCCATTGGAAACAATTCAGTTGGATAACGATTTGACCTATGAGGAGAAACCAATTAAGATTCTTGAGTTTGCCAGCCGAGTCACTCGCAGGAAGGTTATCAAGTTTTGCAAGGTTCAGTGGAGCCACCATACAGAGGATGAAGCCACCTGGGAGCGAGAGGAAGATTTGCTCAATGACCACCCTCACCTATTTTCTAGCCAACCCGAATCTCGAGGGCGAGATTCATCTTAAGGGGGGTAGGTTTGTAACATCCCAAATTTTCAATTTGGAATGTTATACATTAGATCATTATTGCATATCATATTTTATTTGCTTTTGGTTTTAATCCTAGAAATTCTACGCAACTCAAGGACCCACGGAGAGAGTTGGGGATTTCGTTATTTTCATATTTGAGTTTTCTCAAATTTTGAGAATAGGATCATTTGATTTTTATTATTTTATCATCAATTATTTATATTACAAAAATATGAGAGAGGGAATAAAATGACTTTCCCAAAATAAAGAAATATTGAGGATTTAATAATAAAATCAAATAAGTTTTTATTTCGGAGTTTTTCGGTATTTTATTTGAATTTAGGAAAAATGTGTGTTTTTAAAAATTGCATCTAGGCCCCAAATAAATGTTCACCATGTGAGGCCTGATTTTAGAAGCCCGGGAAAATTTATTTTGGGATTTTTGGAGTCCTTTTAGTATTTCTTTTTATTTTTCTTCCGCGCGTAATTATTTAAAAAAAAATCGCGCACCGACTTAACCGGGCCGTGTACGCCTGGGACTCTGGCCCGGCCAGCCTTTATAAGCCGGGGGGAGGCCCAGCCGAAGCCAAACCCTAGCCCCAGCCCCGAGCTGCCCCGAGCCCAGCGCTGCCGCCGCCGCCTCACCGCACGCCACCCGAGGTTCGCTGTCGCCTCGAAGTCTGTGCCGTTTTTTTCGAAAAACCGTTCGGTTTTCCGTCGGTTTTCATTGTTTTTTAGTTTCGGTTTTTTTAAATAGATTGGTTCTCCGGTTTATTTATCTAGTGAGCGTTCGTCCGTTCATTCGTTCTAGCGAACGTTCGTCGTTTTTCTTTTTCGCGGATTAAATCCGCGATTTTTCTCACCGCGATCTCAGATCCCATTTTCGTTTTAGTATAACTTTTCGCTCGTTTATCGGAATCAGGCGATTCAAGCGCCTGGAGTTTCATCTCAAAACCCTCTATCCGTTTAACCAACTTAAACAAGTTTTCGCTACTGTAAAAATTGCCTTAGATCCAGATTAGTAGAACGAAGTTGTTTTCTTTCGCCATTTGACTTTCGTTGCTTCATTTGATTTGATCCTTTTTGCCAACCGGAGTTCTTAAGTTGAACAT
Source organism: Triticum dicoccoides (assembly GCF_002162155.2). NCBI lineage: Eukaryota > Viridiplantae > Streptophyta > Magnoliopsida > Poales > Poaceae > Triticum > Triticum dicoccoides. The sequence goes on along the minus strand of NC_041382.1, from coordinate 670,206,773 downwards.
TCTGGTTAGATCTCTTATTTGACTTTTACCTGTGCATTAGATGAATACTTATTGTATGCTTGTTTGTTTGTCTGCGATAGAATACCCGGAGTGCGCCGCCTGTTACTTCAAATCTCTAGGTTTCGCGGATCATCAGCAAGGCAAGTAACACTTTGATGATACCCTTTTCTACTATGCAGTTTGATTGCATTAGACCAATCCTCAAACATTGCATGATTAGGATCTAATTAAATTGTGGGATGGGAAGTAGATGAGGTAGTACCTATTACCTGTTTTATTATCAAACCTTTGGGAGTTACTTCTACGTTTGCCATTATGCCATGCTATGCTAGTAGACGTGGATTGGGTGAGTGATATCCATGACAGATGTGAGTTTGTTAATTAATGGTTTATCTAAGGTGGTAACTTAAACACACATCTGGGTGGATTGAGGTACCTGGGTATTCCAGGATTGCCTGTTTTTGTTTTGGACCGCCACATAGGCTCAAAGGGATCATCAGACTATTCATACTAGAAACTTCCGTGTGTAGTCATAAGCTATTATGGGCTCTAGCATAGTTGACTAAGTCGTGCGAACTCTTACAGTGGTAGACTAGCAGTTGTAAGGGATGTAGGTGGTACGGTCTACCCGATCGTAATGTGCTAGCACTTCTGAAAGACTATGTCTCGGTCACCCGTCTTCTCAAACACCATGTAGTGCGAGAAACCAAACGGAGGCGATCGAGTCTTGTGGGGAAAAGTGCGCAAACCTCTGCAGAGTGTAACAAACTAATCATGGTTAGCCGTGTCCCCGGTTATGGACATCTTGAGTATCTAGTACCTGGATTATCATGTGAATCTCAACATGTTACTTCAAATTAAGTTTGTTGGGTTTTGTTTAATGATGATTACTTTAATTGGGATTGAGGATGGTGTCAACCATTCTCAATGTTTAACAACTACCATGATAGTTAAATAAAATGTATTCCTTTGCAGTAGGGAAAAATTGGCTTTACGCAAAACTGTAACCATAGAGCTTTCCACCAGCCAAATATGCATATAGTATAGCTGTTTCATTCCATTACTCTCCATGTGTTACCTTGCCAGCATATTCCATGTGCTGACCCGTTTCGGGCTGCAATGTTAATGTTGCAGACTTTTCAGACGATGATTAAGGAGTTTTTAGGTCATGGTTCTATACTCAGTGATGCCGTTGGAGTTGATGGACTCACTTATCTTCCAAGCCTTCCGCTGTTATCGTTATTAGATGGCCTTAAGCCATATTTATTGTAATAAGTTCTCTTTTGAGACACTCGATGTAATAAGTGTGTGATTCCTACTCTTTTATAAATCCTCCGAGTACTGTGTGGTGTCAGCATTACTGATCCAGGGATGACACCGGAGCACAGAGATCAGACTGTTTGAGGTCTGGTCGCTACAAAGATGGTATCAGAGCACACGCTGATTGTAGGACACGACCACTAAGCTAAAGACCTAGATCACTATCTACTCCCTTCTCTTCTGACTCCTCATCTTTTCTACTCTTTTAGGATGGCGGATGCAAGGAGCAAGTTCACGCAACCAGATGAAGATACACCCTTTGGACATCACCTGAAGGAAGTCACGAGATACCTGAACATAGGAGTACCAAGCTTCACCGGAACCTACAACACCACTTTACCTGAAGAAGAGCGCTGGATGATTCAAGTTCAAGTTCCAGGAAGGACGTTCATGCCAGTCACAGAGCCCATAGAGTTTTCTTTTGATGCACCAACATGGAGTCTAGGAAAGAGCATGGCAGCTCACATCGCCATGGGACGCATTGGAGAAGTCTACCGCAGTGATCTCAAGGATACTATCTACCAGATTTGTGGGCGCCGAGATGAACACTGGGAGATGATCAACACCAGAAAGGATAGATCAATTGCAGCCTTTATCCAGGAGTTAGACCATCACATTAGATGACAGGAGAACCCGATGTGTGCCGACATGATAGACCTGAAGAGGGCAAGGACAAGTATCAAGGAACTGGAGGAAGAACTCAAGGCTACTCGTGAAGATTATGAAGAGGAAATTGAAGTATTGGTGGACAAGAATGCCGACCTAACAGTGAAGATCGGAATATTTATGGGAGGCCCTACACCAGTAGATGAAGACGAAGAACCCTAGGAGATTTGCCCGGAAGACTACATCATCATCGACGACACCGATTCGGATCCAGATGATAGCGATGATGACTATGTTGATGAAGCAGGAGCAGATATCATGGAGTCTGCAACCAAAGAATATTTCTAGTAGACCACCTCATCTGTAGTAGTAGTCCACCATGTAAATATAGTAGTCCGAGCACTTTTGCGATAGTTAGATCGATTGTATGCCCTTGTTTGATTGATTGAGTGAAGTGAATTGTTTGCTTTTGCCTCATGTGCATATGGGTAGTGTTTTCTCTTTAGACCCCCTCTATTCTTACATCTCATCTTTTCTAAACCCTCAGATGCCTCCGAGACGTGACCCCGGATTTACCTTTCCACCGGAGCTCACCCAGTTGATCCAGCAGCAGAACACATTAATGCAGTTGCTAGTCCAGAATCAGAATCAAGGCAACAACAAAAACAACCCACCACCACCACCACCTGTTGATCACTTAGCCCGTTTTCTTAGGCTGAATCCGCCGGTGTTTTCCAGTAGCACCGAGCCAATAGTAGCAGATGATTGGCTCTGCAAGACAGCTAGAGAGTTGACCACAGCAGGATGCACAGATGCGGAGAAGGTGAAGTTTGCTGCACATCAGCTTGAAGGACCCGCAACATCATGGTGGGAGAATTTCACAGCCACTTTCCCAGTCGACACTATCAGATGGGACCAGTTTCAGTAGGCTTTTCGTACTGCCCATGTTTCAGCAGGAGCTATGGCCATGAAGAAGCGTGAGTTTCGCAACTTGCGCCAAGGAGGACGGACAGTCGGCCAATATATGGAGGACTTTAGTAAATTAGCACGTTATGCCCCAGATGACGTTGCTACGGATGCAACCAAGCAGGAGAAGTTTCTGGAAGGACTGAATGATGAGTTGAGCATGCAGTTGATGGTAGCAACCTTCAACAACTACCAGGAGTTGGTAGACCGTGCTCTTATGATTGAAGGGAAGCAACAGCAGATTGAGAACCGCAAGAGGATGTATGGACAAGGGAAGTACAATTCTGGAGCCCAGCAGAAGCCACGTTTTACGCCTAGACCGGGAGGACATTTTCAGCATACCCATGGAGGAGGTAGCTCACACAATCACAACGACACCAGGAATGGTAATGGGAATGGAGGAAGCAATGACCAGAACCGCACCAACCCATCAACCCCAGCCAAGAAAGACCTGAGCCAAGTCACTTGCTTTAAGTGCCAGAAGACCGGACATTATGCCAATGAATGTCCTGAATCCAAGAATGGAAACGGCAATGGAAGCTCTGGGAAGAAGCCGAACCCTTTCAACAGGGGATAGGTGAACCACGTTAGCGTGGAGGAGGTTGAAGAGCAGCCGGATGCAGTAATCGGTAAGTTTTTGGTTAAGTCATTTACTGCACTCGTTCTTTTCGATATTGGTGCATTGCATTCATACATATCAAGGGGATTTGTGGATAAGTATAAATTGTCAACCCAAGCCCTTAGGTCAACCATGTTAGTAACCTCACATGGAGCAGAATATGTGGCTAGTCTATGGTGTGATCGGTTACCATTAAGGATTGGTAACTATGTTTTTCCCTCAGACCTAATAGTATTGGAATCCCAAGGATTGGATGTGATATTAGGCATGGATTGGTTATCAAAGTATGAAGGAAATATTGAATGTGCTAGTAAGTCAATTTTGCTTACCACCCCAGAAGGGAGAAGGATCAAGTATGTATCCCGACATGTGCCAAAGAGGACTCAAGTAAATTGCTTAACAGGAGTTGTGCAGGAGGAAGTACCAGTAGTGAAGGATTTCCCTGATGTATTTCCAGAGGAGTTGCCAGGCATGCCACCAGATAGAGACATTGAGTTTTTGATTGAGCTATTGCCAGGCACAGGGCCAATATCAAAGAGACCATACAGAATGCCTGCAAAGGATTTGGTGGAAATTAAGAAGCAGGTCAAGGAGTTATTGGATAAGGGATATATTCGCCCAAGTTCTTTGCCTTGGGGATCTCCAGTACTTCTAGTGGAGAAGAAGGATGGATCGTTAAGAATGGTTGTCGATTATCGGGGATTGCATGAAGTAACGATTAAGAACAAGTACCCACTACCAATGATCAATGATCTGTTTAATCGATTGCAAGGAGCTAAGGTATTTTCCAAGATCGATCTGCGGTCAGGATACCACCAGTTGAAGATTCGAGAACAGGATATTCCTAAGACAGCTTATACCGCCAGGTATGGGCTGTACGAGTATACCGTTATGTCATTTGGTCTGACTAACGCACCTGCCTATTCTATGAACATGATGAACAAAGTGTTTATGGAGTTCTTGGATAAGTTCATCGTGGTGTTCATTGATGATATCCTAGTTTACTCGAAAAACAAAGAGGAGCATAAGGAACATTTGCGATTGGTTCTTGGAAAGCTCAGAGAACATCAGTTATATGCCAAGTTCAGCAAATGTGAGTTTTGGTTGAAGGAAGTAGGATTCCTCGGACACGTTATATCTGGAGAAGGAATAGAAGTTGATCCCACTAAGGTTGATACCGTGACCAATTGGGAAGCACCAACCACAGTTGGAGAGATCTGGAGTTTTCTTGGACTCGCAGGATACTACCGGAGATTTATTGAGAATTTCTCAAAGATTGCGAAGCCTATGACTGAGTTGTTGAAGAAAGATACCAAGTTCATATGGACTGAGGAGTGTGAGGCTAGTTTCCAGGAGTTGAAGAAACGCTTGGTTACTTTGCCAGTGTTGATTTTGCCAGAACAGACCAAGGATTATGAGGTGTATTGCGACGCTTCACGTCGAGGACTTGGAGCAGTGCTTATGCAGGAAGGGAGAGTTGTTTCATATGCCTCAAGACAGCTTAAGCCTCATGAGTTGAATTATGCTACACATGATTCGGAATTAGCAGCCGTAGTGCATGCATTGAAAACATGGAGACATTTTCTCATTGGAAACCATTGTGAGGTGTATACGGATCATAAGAGTTTGAAGTATATTTTCACACAGAAGGAGTTGAATCTTAGACAAAGGAGATGGTTGGAGCTCATCAAGGATTACGATATGAGATCCCGGAAAGGCTAATGTAGTAGCTGACGCATTAAGCCGTAAGAGCCATGTCAATACATTAATGACGGGAGAAATACCAAAGGAGTTAGCAGAGAATCTTCGTGAACTATGTTTGGAAATAGTTCCGAGAGGCTATGTAGCAGCATTGGAGATTCAGTCAACTTTGATGGATAGAATCAGAGAAGCCCAGAAGACTGACAAAGAGATTGCCTCAATAAAGGAGAAACTGAGCAAAGGAAAAGCTAAAGGATTTCGTGAGGATGAGCACGACACCCTATGGTTTGAAGACCGTGTTTATGTGCCCAATGACCCGGAGATCAGGAAGTTGATTCTGCAAGAGGCACACGATTCACCATATTTGATTCACCCAGGAAATACCAAGATGTATTTGGATTTGAAGGATATTTTCTGGTGGACCGGAATGAACAAGGATATTGCGGAGTATGTAGCAGTTTGTGATGTGTGTCAGAGAGTAAAGGCAGAGCATCAGAAACCAGCAGGATTGCTACAACCTTTGCCGATACCCGAATGGAAGTGGGATAAGTTAGGCATGAATTTTATCACGGGATTACCCAGGACTCGTTCAGGCTATGACTCGGTTTGGGTTGTAGTCGATCGATTAACGAAGGTAGCTCATTTCATCCCAGTAAAGACCACTTACACCAGTGCTAAGTTGGCAAAGATATACATAACCAGGATCGTATGTCTGCATGGAGTTCCGAGGAGTATCATATCGGATAGAGGAACCCAGTTTACCTCAAAGTTCTGGAAGCAGTTGCACGAAACTTTGGGTACCAGACTAGAATTTAGTACAGCTTTTCATCCACAGACAGATGGACAGACCGAGAGAGTCAATCAGATTTTGGAGGATATGCTGAGAGCTTGTGTTCTAGATTACGGATCTAGTTGGGACGACAATTTGCCATATGCAGAGTTCTCTTACAACAACAGTTACCAAACCAGTTTAAAGATGGCCCCTTTCGAAGCTTTGTACAGAAGGAGGTGCAGGACACCGTTATCATGGGACGAAGTTGGAGACCACCAGTTGTTTGGACCTGACTTGATTAAAGAGTCTGAACAGAAGGTGAAGTTGATTCGCGATAGGCTCAAGATAGCCCAATCCAGACAGAAGAGTTATGAAGATTCTAAATGCAAGGAGACAGTTTACGAAGTCGGAGACCGAGTTTATCTTTGAGTATCTCCACTTCGGGGAACAAAGCGTTTTGGAGTTAAAGGAAAGTTAGCGCCACGATTTGTAGGACCCTATCGAGTTTTGGAGCGTATGGGAGAAGTGGCCTACAAGTTGGAATTTCCCGAAGGATTGTCAGGAGTTCATAATGTATTCCATGTTTCTCAGTTGAAGAAGTGCCACGCAGAGATGGCTGACATACCCTTGAGAGACACATTGGAAACAATTCAGTTGGATAACGATTTGACCTATGAGGAGAAACCAGTTAAGATTCTCGAGTTTGCCAGCCGAGTCACTCGCAGCAAGGTTATCATGTTTTGCAAGGTTCAGTGGAGCTACCACACAGAGGATGAAGCCACCTGGGAGCCAGAGGAAGATTTGCTCAATGACCACCCTCACCTATTTTCTAGCCAACCCGAATCTCGAGGGCGAGATTCATCTTAAGGGGGGTAGGTTCGTAACATCCCAAATTTTCAATTTGGAATGTTATACATTAGATCATCATTGCATATCATATTTTATTTGCTTTTGGTTTTAATCCTCGAAATTCTACGCAACTCAAGGACCCACGGAGAGAGTTGGGGATTTCGTTATTTTCATATTTGAGTTTTCTCAAATTTTGAGAATAGGATCATTTGATTTTTATTATTTTATCATCAATTATTTCTATTACAAAAATATGAGAGAGGGAATAAAATGACTTTCCCAAAATAAAGAAATATTGAGGATTTAATAATAAAATGAAATAAGATTTATTTCGGGATTTTCGGTATTTTATTTGAATTTAGGAAAAATGTGCGTTTTTAAAAATTGCATTTAGGCCCCAAATAAATGTTCACCTTGTGAGGCTTGATTTTAGAAGCCCGGGAACACTTATTTCGGGATTTTTGGAGTCCATTTAGTATTTTTTTTTATTTTTCTACCACGCGTAATTATTTTAAAAAAAATCGCGCACCGACTTAACCGGGCCGTGTCCGCCTGGGACTCTGGCACGGCCAGCATTTATAAGCCGGGGGAGGCCCAGCCGAAGCCAAACCCTAGCCCCAGCCCCGAGCCGCCCCCAGTCCAGCGCCGCCGCCGCCTCCTCGCCGCACGCCGCCCGAGGTTCGCCGTCGCCTCGAAGTCCGCGCCGTTTTTTCTTCGAAAAACCATTCGGTTTTCCGTCAGTTTTCATTGTTTTTTTTAGTTTCGGTTTTTTAAAATAGATTGGTTCTCCGGTTTATTTATCTAGTGAGCGTTCGTCCGTTCGTTCGTTCTAGCGAACATTCGTCGTTTTTCTTTTTCTCGGATTAAATCCGTGATTTTTCTGACCGCGATCTCAGATCCCATTTTCGTTTTAGTATAACTTTTTGCTCGTTTATCGGAATCAGGCGTCAAGCGCCTGGAGTTTCGTCTCGAAACCCTCTATCCGTTTAACAAACTTAAACAAGTTTTTGCTACTGTAAAAATTGCCTTAGATCCAGATTAGTAGAACGAAGTTGTTTTTTTTTCGCCGTTTGACTTTCGTTGCTTCGTTTGATTTGATCCTTTTTGCCAATCGGAGTTTTTAAGTTGAACATTCTGGTTAGATCCCTTATTTGACTTTTACCTGTGCATTAGATGAGTACTTATTGTATGCTTGTTTGTTTGTCTGCGATAGAATACCCGGAGTGCGCCGCCTGTTACTTCGAATCTCTAGGTTTCACGGATCAATAGCAAGGCAAGTAACACTTTGATCATACCCTTTTCTACTACGCAGTTTTATTGCATTAGACCAATCCTCAAACATTGCATGATTAGGATCTAATTAAATTGTGGGATGGGAAGTAGATGAGGTAGTACCTATTACCTGTTTTATTATCAAACCTTTGGGAGTTACTTCTACGTTTGCCATTATGCCATGCTATGCTAGTAGACGTGGATTGGGTGAGTGATATCCATGACAGATGTGAGTTTGTTAATTAATGGTTTATCTAAGGTGGTAACTTAAACACACATCTGGGTGGATTGAGGTACCTGGGTATTCCAGGATTGCCTTTTTTTCTTTTGGACCGCCACCCAGGCTCAAAGAGATCAGACTATTTGAGGTCTGGTCGCTACAGAGATGGTATCAGAGCAGACGCTGACTGTAGGACACGATCACTAAGCTAAAGACCTAGATCACTATGTACTCTCTTCTCTTCTGACTCCTCATCTCTTCAACTCTTTTAGGATGGCGGATGCAAGGAACAAGTTCACGCAACCGGATAAAGATACAGCCTTTGGACGTCACCTGAAGGAAGTCACGAGATACCTGAACATAGGAGTACCAAGCTTCACCGGAACCTACAATGCCACTTTACCTGAAGAAGAGCGCTCGATGATTCAAGTTCAAGTTCCAGGAAGGACGTTGATGCCAGTCACTGAGCCCATAGAGTTTTCTTTTGATGCACCAACTTGGAGTCTAGGAAAGAGCATGGTAGCTCACATCGCCATGGGACGCATTGGAGAAGTCTACCGCAATGATCTCAAGGATACTATCTACCAGATTTGTGGGCGCCGAGATGAACACTGGGAGATGATCAGCACCAGAAAGGATAGATCAATTGCAGCCTTTATCCAGGAGTTAAACCATCACATTCGACGACAGGAGAACCAGATGCGTGCCGACATGATAGACCTGAAGAGGGAAAGGACAAGAATCAAGGAACTGGAGGAAGAACTCAAGGCTACTCGTGAAGATTATGAAGAGGAAATTGAAGTATTGGTGGACAAGAATGCTGACCTAACAGTGAAGATTGGAATATTTATGGGAGGCCCTACACCAGTAGATGAAGACGAAGAACCCAAGGAGATTCGCCCGAAAGACTACATCATCATCGATGACACCGATTCGGATCCAGATGATAGCGATGATGACTATGTTGATGAAGCAGGAGCAGATATCATGGAGTCTGCAACCGAAGAATATTTCTAGTAGACCACCTCATCAGTAGTAGTAGTCCACCATGTAAATATAGTAGTCCGAGCACTTTTGCGATAGTTAGATCGATTGTATGCCCTTGTTTGATTGATTGAGTGAAGTGAATTGTTTGCTTTTGCCTCATGTGCATATGGGTAGTGTTTTCTCTTTAGACCCCCCTCTATTCTTACATCTCATCTTTTCCAAACCCTCAGATGCCTCCGAGACGTGACCCTGGATTTACCTTTCCACCGGAGCTCACCCAGTTGATCCAGCAGCAGAACACATTGATGCAGTTGCTAGTCCAGAATCAGAATCAAGGCAACAACAACAACAACCCACCACCACCACCTATTGATCACTTAGCCTGTTTTCTTAGGCTGAATCCGCTGATGTTTTCCAGTAGCACCGACCCAATAGTAGCAGATGATTGGCTCCGCAAGACAGCTAGAGAGTTGACCACAGTAGGATGCATAGATGCGGAGAAGGTGAAGTTTGCCGCACATCAGCTTGAAGGACCCACAGCATCATGGTGGGAGAATTTCACACCCACTTTCCCAGTCGGCACTGTCACATGGGACCAGTTTCAGCAGGCTTTTCATACTGCCCATGTTTCAGCAGGATCTATGGCCATGAAGAAGCGTGAGTTTCGCAACTTGCACCAAGGAGGGCGGACAGTCGGCCAATATGTGGAGGACTTTAGTAAATTAGCACGTTATGCCCCAGATGACGTTGCTATGGATGCATCCAAGCAGGCGAAGTTTCTGGAAGGACTGAATGATGAGTTGAGCATGCAGTTGATGGTAGCAACCTTCAACAACTACCAGCAGTTGGTAGACCATGCTCTTATGATTGAAGGGAAGCAGCAGCAGATTGAGAACCGCAAGAGGAAGTATCAACAAGGGAAGTACAATTCTGGAGCTCAGCAGAAGCCACGTTTTACCCCTAGACCGGGAGGACATTTTCAGCATACCCATGGAGGAGGTAGCTCGCACAATCACAATGGCACCAGGAATGGTAATGGGAATGGAGGAAGCAATGAACAGAACCGCACCAACCCATCAACCCCAGCCAAGAAAGACCTGAGCCAAGTCACTTGCTTTAAGTGCTAGAAGACCGGACATTATGCCAATGAATGTCCTGAATCCCAGAATGGAAACGGCAATTGAACATCTGGGAAGAAGCCGAACCCTTTCAACAGGGGACAAGTGAACCACGTTAGCGTGGAGGAGGTTGAAGAGCAACCGGATGCAGTAATCGGTAAGTTTTTGGTTAAGTCATTTACTGCACTCGTTCTTTTTGATACTGGTGCATCGCATTCATACATATCAAGGGGATTTGTGGATAAGTATAAACTGTCAACCCAAGCCCTTAGGTCACCCATGTTAGTATCCTCGCCTGGAGCAGAATATGTGGCTAGTCTATGGTGTGATCGGTTACCATTAAGGATTGGTAACTATGTTTTTCCCTCAGACCTAATAGTATTGGAATCCCAAGGATTGGATGTGATATTAGGCATGGATTGGTTATCAAAGTATGAAGGAAATATTGAATGTGCTAGTAAGTCAATTTTTCTTACCACCCCAGAAGGGAGAAGGATCAAGTATGTATCCCGACATGTGCCAAAGAGAACTCAAGTAAATTTCTTAACAGGAGTTGTGCGGGAGGAAGTACCAGTAGTGAAGGATTTCCCTGATGTATTTCCAGAGGAGTTGCCAGGCATGCCACCAGATAGAGACATTGAGTTTTTGATTGAGCTATTGCCAGGCACAGGGCCAATATCAAAGAGACCATACAGAATGCCTGCAAAGGATTTGGTGGAAATAAAGAAGCAGATCAAGGAGTTACTGGATAAGGGATATATTGGCCCAAGTTCTTTGCCTGCGGGATCGCCAGTACTTCTAGTGGAGAAGAAGGATGGATCGTTAAGAATGGTTGTCGATTATCGGGGATTGAATGAAGTAACGATTAAGAACAAGTACCCACTACCACTGATCAATGATCTGTTTGATCGATTGCAAGGAGCTAAGGTATTTTCCAAGATCGATCTGCGGTCAGGATACCACCAGTTGAAGATTCGAGAACAGGATATTCCTAAGACAACTTTTACCACCAGGTATGGGCTGTACGAGTATACCGTTATGTCATTTGGTCTGACTAATGCACCTGCCTATTTTATGAACATGATGAACAAAGTGTTTATGGAGTTCTTGGATAAGTTCGTCGTGGTGTTCATTGATGATATCCTAGTTTACTCGAAAAACAAAGAGGAGCATAAGGAACATTTGCGATTGGTTCTTGGAAAGCTCAGAGAACATCAGTTATATGACACATTATATCCGGAGAAGGAATAGAAGTTGATCCCACTAAAGTTGATACCGTGACCAATTGGGAAGCACCAACCATAGTTGGAGAGATCCGGAGTTTTCTTGGACTCGCAGGATACTACCGGAGATTTATTGAGAATTTCTCAAAGATTGCGAAGCCTATGACTGAGTTGTTGAAGAAAGATACCAAGTTCATATGGACTGAGGAGTGTGAGACTAGTTTCCAGGAGTTGAAGAAATGCTTGGTTACTTCGCCAATGTTGATTTTGCCAGATCAGACCAAGGATTATGAGGTGTATTGCGACGCTTCACGTCGAGGACTTATAGCAGTGCTTATGCAGGAAGGGAGAGTTGTTTCATATGCCTCAAGACAGCTTAAGCCTCATGAGTTGAATTATGCTACGCATGATTTGGAATTAGCAGTCGTAGTGCATGCATTGAAAACATGGAGACATTTTCTCATTGGAAACCATTGTGAGGTGTATACGGATCATAAGAGTTTGAAGTATATTTTCACACAGAAGGAGTTGAATCTCAGAAAAAGGAGATGGTTGGAGCTCATCAAGGATTACGATATGAGATTGCATTACCATCCCGGAAACGCTAATGTAGTAGCTGACGCATTAAGCTGTAAGAGCCATGTCAATACATTAATGACGGGACAAATAGCAAAGGAGTTAGCAGAAAATCTTCGTGAACTATGTTTGGAAATAGTTCCGAGAGGCTATGTAGCAGCATTGGAGATTCAGTCAACTTTGATGGATAGAATCAGAGAAGCCCAGAAGACTGACAAAGAGATTGCCTCAATAAAGGAGAAACCGAGCAAAGGAAAAGCTAAAGGATTTCGTGAGGACGAGCACGACACCCTATGGTTTGAAGACCGTGTTTATGTGCCCAATGACCTGGAGATCAGGAAGTTGATTCTGCAAGAGGCACACGATTCACCATATTCGATTCACCCAGGAAATACCAAGATGTATTTGGATTTGAAGGATATTTTCCGGTGGATCAGAATGAAGAAGGATATTGCGGAGTATGTAGCAGTTTGTGATGTGTGTCAGAGAGTAAAGGCAGAGCATCAGAAACCAGCTGGATTGCTACAACCTTTGCCGATACCCGAATGGAAGTGGGATAAGTTAGGCATGAATTTTATCACAGGATTACCCAGGACTCGTTCAGGCTATGACTCGATTTGGGTTGTAGTCGATCGATTAACGAAGGTAGCTCATTTCATCCCAGTAAAGACCACTTACACCAGTGCTAAGTTGGCAAAGATATACATGACCAGGATCGTATGTCTGCATGGAGTTCCGAGGAGTATCGTATCGGATAGAGGAACCCAGTTTACCTCAAAGTTCTGGAAGTAGTTGCATGAAACTTTGGGTACCAGGCTAGAATTCAGTACAGCTTTTCATCCACAGACAGATGGACAGACCGAGAGAGTCAATCAGATTTTGGAGGATATGCTGAGAGCTTGTGTGCTAGATTACGGATCTAGTTGGGACGACAATTTGCCATATGCAGAGTTCTCTTACAACAACAGTTACCAAACCAGTTTAAACATGGCCCCTTTCGAAGCTTTGTACGGAAGGAGGTGCAGGACACCGTTATCATGGGACGAAGTTGGAGACCGCCAGTTGTTTGGACCTGACTTGATTAAAGAGTCTGAACAGAAGGTGAAGTTGATTCGCGATAGGCTCAAGATAGCCCAATCCAGACAGAAGAGTTATGCAGATTCTAAACGCAAGGAGACAGTTTACGAAGTCGGAGACCAAGTTTATCTTCGAGTATCTCCACTTCGGGGAACAAAGCATTTTGGAGTTAAAGGAAAGTTAGCGCCACGATTTGTAGGACCCTATTGAGTTTTGGAGCGTATGGGAGAAGTGGCCTACAAGTTGGAATTTCCCGAAGGATTGTCAGGAGTTCATAATGTATTCCACGTTTCTCAGTTGAAGAAGTGCCACGCAGAGATGGCTGACATACCCTTGAGAGACACATTGCCATTGGAAACAATTCAGTTGGATAATGATTTGACCTATGAGGAGAAACCAGTTAGGATTCTCGAGTTTGCCAGCCGAGTCACTCGCAGCAAGGTTATCAAGTTTTGCAAGGTTCAGTGGCGCCACCACACAGAGGATGAAGCCACCTGGGAGCGAGAGGAAGATTTGCTCAATGACCACCCTCACCTATTTTCTAGCCAACCCGAACCTCGAGGGCGAGATTCATCTTAAGGGGGTAGGTTTGTAACATCCCAAATTTTCAATTTGGGATGTTATACATTAGATCATCATTGCATATCATATTTTATTTGCTTTTGGTTTTAATCCTAGAAATTGTACGCAACTCAAGGACCCACGGAGAGAGTTGGGGATTTCGTTATTTTCATATTTGAGTTTTCTCTTTGATTTTAATTATTTTATCATCAATTATTTCTATTACAAAAATATGAGAGAGGGAATAAAATGAGTTTCCCAAAATAAAGAAATATTAGGATTTAATAGTAAAATCAAATAAGATTTTATTTCGGAGTTTTTCGGTATTTTATTTGAATTTAGGAAAAATGTGCGTTTTTCAAAATTGCATTTAGGCCCCAAATAAATGTTCACCTGGTGAGGCTTGATTTTAGAAGCCCAAGAAAATTTATTTTGGGATTTTTGGAGTCTGTTTAGTATTTCTTTTTATTTTTCTTCCTTGCGTAATTATTTAAAAAAAATCACGCACCGACTTAACCGGGCCGTGTCCGCCTGGGACTCTGGCCCGGCCAGCCAAGCCGGGGGGGAGGCCCAGCCGAAGCCAAACCCTAGCACCAGCCCCGAGCCGCCCCCAGCCCAGCGCCGCCGCCGCCACCGCACGCCGCCCGAGGTTCGCCGTTTCCTCGAAGTCCGCGCCGATTTTTTTTATTTTTATTTTTCGAAAAACCGTTCGGTTTTCCGTCGGTTTTCGTCGGTTTTTTTTAGTTTCGGTTTTTTTAAATAGATCGGTTCTCCGGTTTATTTAAATAGTGAGCGTTCGTCCATTCGTTCGTTCTAGCAAACGTTCGTCGTTTTTCTTTTTCTCGGATTAAATCCGCGATTTTTCTGATCGCGATCTCAGATCCGATTTTCGTTTTAGTATAACTTTTTGCTCGTTTATCGGAATCACGCGATTCAAGCGCCTGGAGTTTCGTCTCGAAACCCTCTATCCGTTTAACCAACTTAAACAAGTTTTTGCTATTGTAAAAATTGCCTTAGATCCAGATTAGTAGAACGAAGTTGTTTTCTTTCGCCGTTTGAATTTCGTTGCTTCGTTTGATTTGATCCTTTTTGCCAACCGGAGTTCTTAAGTTGAACATTCTGGTTAGATCTCTTATTTGACTTTAACCTGTGCATTAGATGAGTACTTATTGTATGCTTGTTTGTTTGTCTGCGATAGAATACCCGGAGTGCGCCGCCTGTTACTTCGAATCTCTAGGTTTCGCGGATCATCAGCAAGGCAAGTAACACTTTGATCATACCCTTTTCTACTATGCAGTTTTATTGCATTAGACCAATCCTCAAACATTGCATGATTAGGATCTAATTAAATTGTGGGATGGGAAGTAGATGAGGTAGTACCTATTACCTGTTTTATTATCAAACCTTTGGGAGTTACTTCTATGTTTGCCATTATGCCATGCTATGCTAGTAGACATGGATTGGGTGAGTGATATCCATGACAGATGTGAGTTTGTTAATTAATGGTTTTCTAAGGTGGTAACTTAAACACACATCTGGGTGGATTGAGGTACCTGGGTATTCCAGGATTGCCTGTTTTTCTTTTGGACCGCCACCCAGGCTCAAAGGGATCATGAGACTATTCATACTAGAAACTTCCGTGTGCAGCCACAAGCTATTATGGGCTCTAGCATAGTTGACTAAGTCGTGTGAACTCTTACAGTGGTAGACTAGTAGATGTAGGGGATGTAGGTGGTACGGTCTACCCAATCGTAAGGTGCTAGCGCTTCTGAAAGACTATGTCTCGGTCATCCGTCTTCTCAAACACCATGTAGTGCGAGAAACCAAACGGAGGCGATCGAGTCTTCTGGGGAAAAGTGCGCAAACCTTTGCAGAGTGTAACAAACTAATCATGGTTAGCAGTGTCCCCGATTATGGACATCTTGAGTATCTAGTACCTGGATTATCATGTGAATCTCAACATGTTACTTCAAATTAAGTTTGTTGGGTTTTGTTTAATGATGATTACTTTAATTGGGATTGAGGATGGTGTCAACCATTCTCAATGTTTAACAACTACCATGATAGTTAAATAAAATTTATTCCTTTGCAGTAGGGAAAAATTGGCTTTACGCAAAACTGTAACCATAGAGCTTTCCACCAGCCAAATATGCATATAGTATAGCTGTTTCATTCCATTACTCTCTATGTGTTACCTTGCCAGCATATTCCATGTGTTGACCCATTTCGGGCGGCAACGTTAATGTTGCAGACTTTTCAGACGACGATTAAGGAGTTTTTTTGCCGTGGTTCTATACTCAGTGATGCCGTTGGAGTTGATGGACTCACTTATCTTCCAAGCCTTCCGCTGTTATCATTATTAGATGGCCTTAAGCCATATTTATTGTAATAAGTTCTCTTTTGAGACACTCGATGTAATAAGTATGTGATTGCTACTCAGATATAAATCCTCCGAGTACTGTGTGGTGTCAGCATTACTGATCCAGGGATGACATCGGAGCACAGAGATCAGACTGTTTGAGGTCTGGTCGCTACAGCCCCGCCCTCACATCAACCTCACACCACTGCCGTGCTTGGCAGCGCCCCCATGCCATCCCTTTAATTCCGGCCGACCTCCCGATCGGGCGCCAGTAGCTCTAGGCAGCACACGCCCCTAAGATAAACACCAAGGCACTGCTTCCCCGGTGTAATAGGTGTACTAGCGCATGTTACGCCGGGGAATGCTTCCGTTAATTGGGAATCAACTGGCAGAAATTGAAATTTAGGGGGGCGACGAACCTCTAGCTAAGGTGAAATAGTTTATGAGGAGAAACCTTGTGCATCGCGAGTTACTAGGAACATCTAGTATCAAGAAGAATCGGTCAACTAGTGTCTTCTGTGGGATGAATACCATGCAAGCAGAGACGTAAGATTTGCACGAATAAGGGAAGAGGAGTACCTTTTTCGGTTGCCGGCATGGTCACCTCCACATGTCGCGCCGATCTTCTTCTTTTTACCGGGGAAACTGATGTTCTGGAGGGTGCAGGCTTGGACAAACCCATGGCCAAATTGTTGACTGTGTTGCCGTGGCCGTATGTCGGCGGAGGGGAAGCAGATCCGAGGCGGCGAAGGACGGCGTAGCAGGAACAGCTCCGGTGCGGTGGAGGGTGGCGAAGTTGGAGCGACAACGGTGAGGCGTAGGACAACATGGTTGAACTAGCTCGGGTACGGACGGCTCGTCCTCGGCTTCAACTACTAGCCGTGGAGGGCGTTGCGGTTGAGGTTGCGGTGGACGACGACGTCGGGGTATCGGCTCCGGCGTGATGGAGGAGGGCGGCGGTTGATGGGTGGGATGGGGTGGTGGACGGAGGACGCCGGGGTTTCGCAGCTGGTGGAGAGGTAGTTTTGGTGCCCACGGAGTACGAATGGGGAATCGGACGGGTGGGGGGAACCATGTTTCGGTCTGGGACGCGCTTGTTTTTGGCTTTTTTGAATAGAAGATGGGACGCGCTTGTTTGAAATCTAGGGAAAGTACAAACTTTGGCCCCTCTTAAATTTTGGACCTACTGCGGGTCGGGGGTAGGATGGTAATCCCAGGTGTCCCAAATAGTGGGCGGGAGCGATTTCGGCCGCGCGCATGTGTGCTTAGGCGGCCATTGTATATGAATGTTTTTCGAATGTGGTTGCGTGGCGTCTAAATGAAGCTACAAACCTACCCCGTTTTAGACCTTTGGACGTCGGGCCGGTAGGTTTCACGGGTCGGAGTTATTAGAAAAGTAATTTCCTTGTACTACCAAACATTGGTCTCGCATGGTTTCGGGCGAGTAGAGGCTCTTTTGGCGCTTCGCTCGAAATTTTGAAGCACAAGCATTCACATTTAGAGTACTCTTGAACTATTAGGATTGACCTAAATAGACAACGTTATATTTGACCTTGTATGTTTGAAAACCTCATTAAATTATCCGCTTCTTTTTGAAATTTTGACACTTGAAAATCCAATAACTATGATTATTTTGGAATGGAGGAGCTAAATTTGAATCTATTTTGTACACTACTACGTATGTTATTATGTACAAAATCAGAGCAAAGATTGGTGCCCCCATAATTTAGGTATGGTTTACAAATGCCATGATATCAAATTCAAATAATTGAATGGACTTCATGTTGAATTCGATTTTTTTAAACCACCTTAAGTTGAATTCAAATGTATGCTAGTTCATAGGTAGCTATTTATAATGTCCATTGTGTAACTTTCATATGTATAATGTGCTTTACACACACAACATGAACTATACTCACGTTTATATTCGATTGCTAAAGCGATGCATTGTCTGGAGTTCAAAATACTAACTATGTGGATCAATTGTGTCGAATAATAACATAGACATGCTCAAATTCGATAGAATCTAGATGTCTGATGGATCAATGACCGCTCCTTACGCGAATTGCAAATATCATGATCCCATCCTAATATTTGGATACAATTTATATCTTTAATCAATGTGTAGAGCAGTCTTTTACATGTAGTTTCACTCTCCATCGGTGGTCTCTCACACATGCTCACACACTCTCTCCCGAGGTGTCTTTCTCGCACACATGCTCTAGATATAACTCTCCCTCCCTCTCGTAACCATTTACCACTGTTTCCACTAACCTTTATCACAAGCACTCTTCCTCTCGCAAACATACACACGCACAATCCTCATCGGCCCTTTCTATATACATGGACCTGCCTACGTGTCTCATGTACGCACATTATCTTTACGCCTGTCTCTCACGCATTGTCTCACACCTCTCTTCCTAATCGACGAGTATGATTCTAGCAGAGCATTCTGTAGGATGCCCCTTAAAGTTAGGTTGGATGAATAGTAATATCAGAGATAAAGGGGTTACCTTAGTCCGAGAACCTAGGGTTACAAATCCTAGCCGGCTTTGTCAGTGGACACAAAGTCCTTCACAATTCTGCTATCTTTGTCTTGTACGACTAGTCATCCATGGGTCTTCTTAAATGCGTCACGGGCCGACCAATGTAGCGCAGGACGGAACCGAATGAAGGGCCTCACCTCGACCCACCAGACCTCACGCGGTGACACACCCTCTGCCCCCACGTCTCATTATCTTCTCACACCCACACATACCAACACAAACACCACACACACAGAAAATTTCTCCGGGTGCCTCTATTCCCTCCCCCCTTGCATATACACACTCAAGGGAATGGAATCTCTTGTCGTGACGTCATATTCGTCTCTCTCTCTCTCTAGACCACTCTCATTTCTCGTGCTATCTCTCCCACGCCCCCCGTCAGCCCCTCTATCCATGCCTCTCTCGAATACGTAATACACACACATACCTCTCTAGGCCCCGCCAAATGCGTCAACTACACATTCACACATGTTACATCACGTACCCCATTGATCTAAAAGGCCCTCTCTTCACTTTTATTTCGCATACAACATTCCTTTTGAATAAAGTGTGGCCAAAAAATTATTTTAGAGTTTCTACATATATACAACATTACAAAGTTATATGGAGGAGTACGAACGCTAATTTGCATTGCATGGTGCCCACAATGATATTTATTCCGCACTATGAATTTGTATATTTTTATACTATATACAAAGTTAGTCATAATAAAGAGAAATGAGGAGCATCTCTCTCTCTCCATTGGATACCCCCCAGCACGCCCCTTTCACGTATGCACACAAAACTATCTCCAGGTCCTCTAAAAGTAAGCCCCTAGAAAATTCACGCATGTTTCATCTTTCTCTCGCGATATATGCAATGACGATCATTGTATTTGAAGCAAAAGCACTATACGTACATTGGACTTCAGAATCCACTCATTACGGTCACCATTTATGTTTACTGGTTATTATACAGTCACGGGCTCACCGTACAACTCTGTATTTTCTCATGACATGACTAGTTGACCAGTTAAACGCTCCACGTGGCACCTCTAGTGTTGCATCACATTATCTCACTACCATCGTGCCCACCTGTCGACTTGTATCTACTCTACATCTACACTCTTATAAAATACATAAAATACACTCTTATAAAAACAGAGTTGGTGATGATGGTGTGCCTGCCATCCTGCAAGATAGGACGTCCGATTTATATCTGACGGATAGGAAAGGAACTATGGCAATTTTGCAAAAAGGTAGCCACACACCTCTCCACATTTGCAAATAAGGCCTTCCCTCATTCATCCTTTTCTCTCACAAGATAAACAAGTCATACAAATGCATCTTGATGTTATGTGCAATGCACGGGCATCTTGCTAGTAAGAATGAAAACAAACGACAAAAAAATATTTGGACGGTGGTTCAAAGTCATGACCGCGGGCACAACGGACAAGGTGGCCTTGTATTGGTATGTTGAGCCGTATGTTTTAACACACATGAGCTGGTGTGGTGATTATACACACACGCACGCATGCACATGAACTGCATCCACGCAACACTCACACAAACACATGCACCCACGCACACACACAACACTCACACATACACACGGAGCCACGCACGCACGCAACACTCACACGCACACACGCACGCATGCATGCACACACCAGTACACCACACGACCAACACGCACTCTCACGCTCAAGTGCTCAACCTACACGTGCATGCGCACACATCAGGCCCTGACAAACACATACACAACCAGGTGATTCCCGCGCACGGGTTGGAGCCTTGTCGCGCCTGCGTAAATTTGTGTTTATCTGACCTTTTGCCTATGCGAACTGATAGGTGGGACCCACAAGGAACGTGGTCAATTTAACTAGTCTACATGGTGCCACGTAGACTATTTGGTCGGTCAACAGAGTGCAATCCGATGCTGAGCTGTGAGCAAGTGACCGTATAATCACCGCAAAATGTATATAGTGATCGTAATCAGCTTATTCTGAAGTTCGGTGACCGTATTACGCTTTTCTCTCTCTAGGCCCTCCAAAAATACATCTCTACACGTTCTCGCATGTTACATCTAACAACTAGAGTATGCAATACATCACTACTACTACACTCTAACACAATAAATCATATGTGTTTTTAGTTTTACTAGATATCATATTGTTACTTATAATTATTTAGTTTGCATACATTAAAATTGCCTTTGAAATGTATGGCCAGTATCATCTACCGCGCGGGAAAATTCCTGCCCTTTCCTATTTAATTAGGTTTGTACCGATGGATCGTGCGAAACAACAAAACTATAGTACTATACAGTACAAGTGATAGTTCACTGGGCCGTCGTGTCGTCTACTCCTCCGTCGTAAGAGTGGAGCGCTCGCTTTCATAAATCTTCTAGTCCCGGTCGCCGACATGTGGGACATCAAGCTACCGGGTCCATGTGCCATACCAGAATATAGTGCAGAGCAGCCGAGGTGAAGCACCCAGTCATGGCGCCGGCGTAGTAATGAGCAATGAGGCATCAAATCACAAAGCTGCACCTTTCCCGCAGTTAAGTTGGAGGGACAAAGCAACCATCATTTCACGCGTTGCTGAATCCGCTTCTCCTTCATCTTCTTCAACTTAACCACGTGTTGCTTCTGTCGTTGTTCTGCCTCATGTGGGACGCGGATCGGCTTGGTAAAGCACTGACACGTGGGACCGCATGTTAGCAAACCGCCAGGACAACATCCTCCAAAAATAAGAAGCCTAATCCTAGACTTACAAAGGGCTACATAGCTGCTACGTATACTTTCTATCTAATCTATATATGCCCCCATGATTTTTAGGTGGGGTGGGCCTAAGCCTCTCCTTTAATCCAATCAAATAGTCCCACATCACATTAGTTCTTAACTTTACGTAAACCATTATGTGGATGTAGCGTTGCTCAAATAAGAAACCTCCCCCGCCATCCACGCGGCAAAATCACCTCCTTTTTTACTAATCTTGATTCTACAATTTTTTAGATCAATATAATTGAGATTTGTATAGATAGCACACAGGAGCAAAACCAAGTGGTACGGTTAAGAGCATCCACAATGTGTAGCCAAATGTGAAAATAGCTTTTGGAATTGTGGGAACCATTGCGGACGGTGTTGCCAAAGCCAAAAAGATGGAACCGAAGCTTCCTAATTGATTGATTGAAGGAATAGAAAAATGCAACATCTCTCCTCTTTCTCCCATGCTTGGATGCATGTAGTACAGTATAGAGCACATAGTCTACTCCCCTGTCCCTTCTATCACAAAACACAAAGCAGTGCGGCGTCAAATCACAAAAGCACGTGCGAAGCAACCATCATTTCACTCTTCGCTGACTCCGCTTCTCCATCGTCTTCTTCGAGAAACCATCTCACCGCACTAGTACTCCTAGTAGTACTCCTTCCGGTCCTTTTTTGTCTGCGTCTAAGAAAATTTCGTTTTCCCCGCAATGCTCTGCGCATTGGCATTCTTTCGCTGCTCTTTCCAACCGGGCCCTCCATCTCTTTCCACCGCATGCGTGCCTGCAGTAATCCCATCTCTCTTTCCAATGTGCTTCGCATCTTCCCAAGGCAGAGAGCTACTTGCATGCAGAAACAGGAGAGAGAGTGAGAGGCGCATGTGTGCAGAGAGATGGACAGGGGAGAGAGAGACGACATGCATGCATGCGGAAGTGAGAAGGTTGTTTTGCATGGCGCTGCATTAATCAAGCGATGAGGAGTGAGATGGTTAGCTCTTTGGTCTTTGGAGAAAAAAAATACGCATTAATTGACACGTGAAACGAGGATTTGTATCGATTAAATCCCGTGAAGGAAAACCCCGCCTTTCTTTTTTAACACTAGTACTCCTAGTACGTACGTAATTATCCTGTTTGGGTCTAGGCCTTGCAAGCCTATCCCACCATTTGTTAGAAGCAACTCCACCACCACCCCCTCCAACACTCTAGCTCTGTCTTTGTCCCAACCTTATTCATCTCCTGCACATATGCATGGATGCCAATCGATCTCCCTTAATACATGAGGCAGATCGATCTCCTTAATACATGAGGTAGGCCTTTCTCCTCCTCCACACATATACCAACCATTGTACCTCTATAGTTAATTGGGCCTCCCTCTTCCCCCACCACACACCAATAGTCGAGCGCTGCAGGTAGGTATCCATGCCACAGAGACAAACTGCACATGTCCCATCTCATGTTCCAGTAGGCCAGCCACTCTATATCTTTGACATGGGCACACACAAATTCGATGGCACTCTTTATCGGTCACGCGCGCACACACACACACATCATCCCTCTCTTCGATTCTATGCACACCTCAAGCCGATGATACCTCCACTCACTTCTCGTGGATCGCCCCCTCTATATATAT
>NC_041382.1:670160052-670183524 GCF_002162155.2 Triticum dicoccoides | reverse complement strand
ATATCTCTCTAGGTTTGTATCTCTCTCACACAACCCCACGTAGGTGGTGTACGTATACAAGAAGAGGATAGGTGCACCGTGCACGTACTCACACTTTGTGCCCAGCCACACCCGCGCGGGTACACGGTGGAGCTCATTTCTTTACGAAATGGCAGCCCACGTGCTAATTTGAACGCCTGTAGCGGTTGTTTACCTAGGAAGGTCGTGTACCACGCGTGCACGAAAAAAGTTCGACTTGACGCGTTGTCGCGTTATTTTTAAATAAAGTTATAGCGCTCAATGGCACGTACATAGAATATAAAACGATTTTATGGAGGAAAAGGTAGTCCACTCTTCAGGGTATCTCACACAAGGCTCCGGTGGCCTCTCTCTCTCACCGTTGGTCACTGATCCGCCCGCATCCCGTCCGCTGGGGGAAATGGAGTGCGCTGGCCTCTCTCTCTCTCTCACCGTTGGTCACTGATCCGGCCACATCCCGTCCGCCGGGGGAAAGGGAGTGCGATGGCCTCTCTCTCTCTCACTGTTGGTCACTGATCCGGCCGCATCCTATCCGCCAAGGGAAAGGGAGGAAGTGCATCGTTTCTCCGTTCGATGGTGCCGAG
Organism: Triticum dicoccoides; assembly: GCF_002162155.2. Taxonomy (NCBI): domain Eukaryota; kingdom Viridiplantae; phylum Streptophyta; class Magnoliopsida; order Poales; family Poaceae; genus Triticum; species Triticum dicoccoides. The sequence continues at coordinate 670,182,922 of NC_041382.1, read as the reverse complement.
GCAGCACGTCCCGATTTGCGGTACACGCCGTTCTCTCTGACCAAGCTCCGGCACGGCAGGGCCTACGCCACCTGCTCACAGATTCCGCCCGCCGCCGCTCACCTAGTTACATCCCGACGACCTCTAGGTATCCCCTCCGGCCATGCTCCACTGCCCGTTTTCCCACGTCGCTGCATGTGGATCTTCCATAGTTCTTTGCCCAAAACGTAGCTCGTCCGGCATACTTTCCATATTGCATTCTTGTCCTCACACCGTTTTAGACAAACACAACCGTGTTGTTATCTTCCCTTAGGACAAGGAATATGCTTCTTTTTTGTCGTCGCATGTGTCATCAACTATTATTGGCCAGTAATTGTTTCCTTTCTACCTCTTTTTTTGCAAACAGGGCTATCCATTTCACCTCGTTGCTATTGCGACCTTTTGGTGAACTTCACAAATCACTTTTTTCTTAAGAGTGTTTTGTGCAGTTGTACTAAAATGTCACACGAGCAACGTCTCTACATTTCAGTGCGACTGCACAAAGGGAGATTGGTTTTGCTCTATCCTCCTCATCCAACTCCGAGCCTAATCTTCTCCAACTAGTTACTCTTAAGAGAGACTTCAAAGGTGACCGGCTTCTATTTGTGTCTTTATTGTTTCATCAGCAGTCCTCTATTATCGTAATCACACTTGATATATTTGGAACAGGGACGCTCAGCTCTATTTTAGTGGAACTACACAGAATGATCAGAATGTTGCATGCTCCAGACAGCTACTTTTTTCCCCAACATGCCTTGTTGATTTATACAGAGCTGGGGGGACGTTGCTGCCAATGAAAGCATGGATCAATTTTAATTTAACACCTTCTCACAACTTTGTCTTCAGTTGTGATGTAATTATTAGCTCTGATCTGCTAATAATTGACATGCATTAGCAAGGAAGTTAGTTTTTTTATTGTTTCTGAAAGAGCATCGATGGTAAGACACGCGAAACAAAAGCTAAAAGCTCACACCATTGTACAATTTCATGTCGCTGGAAAATTATTTGTATAGTACGTCAATTATGTAAACAAATGATGGAAGCTTGATAGCACTGCCAGAAGCCTCTTCATCATCCGGGTCCATGTGCCATGCACAAAATTATACTCCTTCGTTCCTAAATATTTATCTTTTTACAAATTTCAAACGGGCATATTTTAGAGTGTAGATTCACTCATTTTGCTTCTTATGTGTACTCCCTCCATTCCTAAATATTCTATTCGTCTTAACAGAGATTTCAACAAGTGACTACATAAGGAGCAAAATGAGTGAATCTATAGTCTAAAATATGTCTATATACATCTGTATGTGCCAGTCCATTTGAAATCTCCAAAAAGACAAATATTTGAGTAGTCACTCGTTGAAATCTCTAGAAAGACAAATACTCTGGAGTATATTTAAGAACCGAGGGGGTAGTGCACAACCACATGGGAGACTCAGCCCGGTCGTTGCGCCACATTAATAGTGAGTAATGAGCAGTCAAATCATAAGCCCCACCTTTCCCACTGTAAGTTGCTCTGAAGAAGCAACCATCAATACACTCTTCTTTGAATCCGCTCATACTACTCCATCAGTCACTGTTTATACAACGCGCTTCAGAAAAAAGAAAAAAAATCTGTGGGACCAAGGAGACTAGCGATCGGCCTGAAAAATAGCATTGGTAGTTATAGCATGACGTCTATTACTAGAGGGAATAATGCGTACACACATGCATGCAGTGCTTCCACCCCAGGTACACACATGCATGCACTCCGTAGTAGTATAGTACATGGAGAGAAAATTGTGGACTTGATTGCGGTTACCACACCCTAATTAGTTGAGCATTAAACCAAACGTGTCTAAAGTCTCTCTGGTGGTGGAAATGCATTGAGAGAAATGTATCATAATGAAGCACGCCCTGTAAACTGTGACAAAGGGTGGAGTAGTATGAAGGTGCAAAACCAAGTACGCGTACTACTGCGCTTGGCTCTTCACCCCTTCATGAAGTCGAACAATGATGGTACTCCACATGTTGGGTAATATAGTGTATGCCTCTGACAATCTGACACCGAATGGACTGATGCATGTCCACCGAGGGTAGGTTGCATTAGTCAAAAGGCGTAAGCAAGCTTCACCTTGTCCTGCAAGCTTCTCCTCGTTCTGCGAGTTGACGGGACACACCAAAAAGTAGTGCTAGTCCATACTCCCTCCTTTTCGGTTAATATGGCTTAATCTTTTTGGTGGGTAAATTAGAGAGCTTTATTCATATATAAGCATTCTTAGGACGATCAGCCAAGACACTGGTCACTAGGAAGCGAGGTACCCCGCAAAAAAAGAAGTAGGAAGCGAGGTGTTTCATCAAGCCAGCTCTCGACCACATTCAAAGTGCAGCAAGCACGGTTCGCATGAAGATGTGCCGCAAGGTTTGCTGACCTGTTTACATGCTGAATAACAAAAAAAGAGGAAATATTACTGAGCGCTACTATTTGTAACAGGATATGAGCCAGAATTAAGCGAGAATTGTGGTGAGTGTTCCATGCAATCAACTTCCATTATCACATGCGAGAACCCTCGAAGAGAACCAACTGTGTTGAAGATTGCTTTATCACATTTTAAAATTATAATAAGAGTGCAGACACTCCTCCATCCGGTTCCTAGTACTAGTATAGTACGTACCTTTATGGACTATAGTAGTAGTACTAGTAAACTTTGCGCTTGGCTGTTCGAGAAGTCGAACAATAATAGCACTAGTAGTATAGTGTATGCTTCTGGCAATCTGACACCGAATTAACTGTTGCACGTCCACCGCCTGAGCGAGGGAGATCTTGCATTAGTCAAAAGTTTCTTCTTGTCCTGCGAGCCACCGCACGCAAGCTTCTCCCGTCCTGCAACTTTCTCCTTGTTCGGCAAGTTGACGGGACACATCAAAGTAATGCTAGTCCATGCTGCCTCCTCTCCAGTTAATATGGCTTAATTTCAAACGAGATAAATACACTGTCTGTCACTATATATTTGTAAAAATACAGCCAGTGGACTTCATAATACGCTCATTGCGCTCAATATATATATTTTCCGGTGTTCATATGGTCACTAGCTCACCCTGACTGAGTATGTGTGTGCATGCACGTGTAGGTTGAGCACTTGAGCATGACCGTGTGTGTTCCATCGTGTGCTCGGACATGCATGCATTAGGGCGTCGCGCGCGTTTTTGCGTCCATGTGTATGTGTGACTGTTGCATACACGTAGGGGGAGTACGTGTAGGGGCCACTGAGGAGCAGTCAAATCACACAGTAAGTTAGTCGGAAGAAGCAACCATCATTTCACCCTTGAATGACATGTACGCAATATAAAATGGTTGATATGGAGAGAAAAAGAAAACCACTATATATACACTAGAAGGATCCTAAGCTACAAGCCTGCTTGCTTAGGTTGCTCTCTTCACAAGCATAGAACGACGGGCCTGATACCGCAGCTGGGGGAAGGGAACAATGTTCTGCGTAGACGCGGTCGACATCGGCGAGGGAGAAAACCCATAGTCAGTGCGTCCCAATCGGGGGTCACCACGGTATAGGCCGATGCCGCGTCCCAACCGCCCTTCTAGCTACAGCCCGATGTCCCCGGTAGTCCATCTTCCTTTTGGAGCCGGCTTGCTCCACTGCCGTAGCTCCATCTCCATGTCGATCTTTCTCTACTTCTACCGGCTTCTAATTGTGATGATTTTATATCTCATGAACTAGTGCCAGTACTATTATTCTAATCACACTTCTTCAATATCTTTGCCATCAGGGATGCTCAGGTCGATTTTAGTGGAACTACACAAAAACATTGTATGATCCGAGGGTGGCAGCCGTCTTTCCTTCGATAGGTTCTACCTGGCCAGGAAATTAAATGTTTAGGGTTTAGGGTTTAAGTCGTAGTGACCCCATCAGTAGTTTTTCTATCATACACGCTCTCACAACTTTTTCTTTAGTTGAGAAGTAAATATTGGCTATGATCTGTGAATCATTGAGATGCATCAGCATGCGTGTTAGTTTTCCTTTGTATTTGATGGAATGTTGTAACAGGGCAACCTTGGAATAGGAATGAAAATGGAGTGGAAAAGTTTCCATTTTTTTGGAGAAAAAATGGAAACGGAGAGAAACCAACGTTTCGTTTCGTTGGATCGCGCCATCGAGCAAAACCAACGTTTAAATCACGTCTGTCATGTTCGTGTCTCACCCTCCTCCACGGATTGACCCCACACGGTCGCTTGGCATGCCACTCACCGTAAACCGAGTAGTATACCATACCTTTCCTGCCTGCTTGTCGATGGATCGCGCCATGGAGTACTAGCACTACTGGAAGATATTGACGAGTTGGGGGATGACAGTAGCTGTAGCATGGACTCCCAAGAACTTACTACTGGAAGAGATCGCGCATGTTGTAGCCGTCTATTGCGACCTTTGAACGCGGAGCAGCCGCATGCACCCGGAAGCGGCGCAGGCGACACTCTCTCGGCCGGCGCACCGCTTCAATGCCGGCGCCAGTGAGAGGTCGCGTCCGCTCTGGCCGGGCATGAATGCGGCACTGACAGTTTCGGGCAGGTAGCACACGTGGGTGATGAAGAGGGTTCGGGTTGGTCAGGACCGGCCGTGGCAGTGGTCCGGACATGCGCAAACAAGAGATGTTATACGTTAATATTGCTGCGTATATAATTAACAACGTAAATAATGTGCCAGTTGGAAAAATATGATTGGAGATGGAGATGGAAATGGAATTTTACGTAACCACGGATATGCATGTCTATGTCGATGTGTGTGTGCACGACGACTCTCGCGACCTGGAAGCGGGGGCGTGTTTTTGATCGAGTTTTCTTTCTTGGTACGTTAGAAAATCAGTTTGTCTAATTCACATCTAGATGTTATTTAAGGATATCACATCTAACCACCCACAAGTATATAATGTAGCAACAAGAAACAAAAAAACTAGGAAAAGACCACAAACAAAGTGGACATCAACTTATATGTGACATAACTATGTCACATCTAGATGTGTCCTAGACAGACCCTTAAAAAATTGTTCGCCGGTTTTTGTTTCTTTTTTCCGGGAACGCACGTATTCTATTTAAAACCACTGCTATGGAGAGATTTTTTACTCCATTATAGCCTCTTGTTTGATAGAGTTTCTCGCGTCTCGCTCTCTCACCCTCTCCATATCAAAACAAGATGACAGTGTCCACTCTATCTCTCTCCTCATCGGTGGTCACATATCAGGCCAAATCCCGTCCGCTGTGGGAGGTGAGGAGGTGCAGCATTGAGGTTGTCGCCGTCGGCGACGGAGGAAGCCGATGCGCACCGTCCTCTCGGAGCCGGTGCTGGCGCGGACGAAGATACTCTGTGCCCTTGTTCGTTGCCGTCGTGTGGGAAGATCCCGCCCGCCCGCCTAAATGACATCTCGCCCACATGAGGTATAACTTCTTGTACTGGTCCAGCTCCGAGGTTGCTGCGTGCGGGTTTTCTTCTATGCGACTACTCCCCAGCTCCCCATGCATAGTAGCTAGGGTTCATCGGCTGGTCCAACATGACCTACTAGTACTATTATAGAAGAAGTGCCACTCAAAAAGTTGTCCTGATTTATGCCTCGGTGGAGGTATACATGTTGTTTCGACAAAAAAGTACATGGTGGTTGTGCGGTCATTGTCCATATGGTGGTAGTACTATCACTGGTTAAATGAAGAAATGCTTTTTTTCTCGGGTATCCTGGTTTAGTTCCCATCAAGATAATTATGATGCTTCTGTTTGTTGGTGTACTTTTCATTAATTCTTATTGACAATTGAGATGTCGTTGCTAACCCTTTTTTATATTTTTGGAAACAGTGATGCGTGTCTCCATACCCGGGCATGTCTTCCTCAATTTTAGTGGAACTGCACAAAATTGGATGGCCATTGTTGTTCCGCCTCACTATCCTCTGCCACGTGGTTCTTCCTTCCTCGAGCTTGATTACTGAGAAGAAACAGACCACAGTGAGGATTTGTCAAACTTCTTAGGTGCCTCACCCGAACTTGATGCCAAATGGATGATGCATCACCACGATGACCTATCGATGCTCATGGTTGCGCCTCATGGTTGCGTCGGCTGGTGAAGCTGATCGATTTTCGATGAAAAACAAGTTGTCTTCCATGAGTGCTCTTTGCTTGTTACGCACAAAGATGATATCCTTCGTCAGTTCACCTTGGTTGCGTTGGAGATGCAGTCGTCTTTCACGTTGGTGCAATTTTCTCTAGGGTTTTACGACAGGTGGGCCCAAAATGTGGCTGGCTCACCTGTCATACAGCCAAAAGCAGGTGCAGTGAAGGCACCGGAGCTCAGTCTGTACTACAGTAGTATATATATATAAGCGGGAGCCTCATCACTTGTTCGCAAGGGTTTGCACTCTCCACGCGCTCGCCGCACTACATATATGTTACACGCTGGAGGCTTAGCGTTCATTTGCTAGGGTTTGCTATATTCACAGTCTCTCACCCTCTCTTCACCAGATCTAAACAAGATTGCGTTGGCCTCTTGTCTCTCTCCCCCCTCACAGCTGGTGAAGGAGGTGTCCGTATCCCATCGCACCGGGAAGGGGAGGAGGTGCAACGTTCACTCTATCGCCTTCGGCGAGGGAGGCCGTCCACTGCCGGCTGCGCTATTCTCTTTCACCCAGCGCCTGTGCGGGAGGGCCACCGACCCCTTCTTCCTCGCTGCCTTGCGTAGTGTGGGCAGATCCGGCCTCCCGTCGCACGCCTTGCCACATCCCGACGACCCTAAGGTATAAGTTTCTTTGAAACCGTCGTTGCTCTAGCTGCATGTGGATCTTTTTCGATCTGTACTCGAATCTAGGTCTTGGTTCAAAGAGGAAAGAAGGTTGTGGTGGGCTGGAGCAAGAATCTAGGACGTGGTTCAATGAGGAAAGGAGGAGCGGAAAGTAGTATAGACTGGCTATCCAGTCGCTTTGTAGGTCAAAAAGGGAAAAAGGGGGTAACCCTGTACACACATCTCTAAGGAACCGATCTCTTTGTTGAAAAGGGAAAGAAACTAGGGTGTCGGGTAGTTTGTGCACGACTAGATTTGCTGCCCTCACATAGGAAGAAGGTTCAAAGAGAACAAATATGGGACCAGCGCATATATGCTGCTTTGCTACATACTCTGCATCACCCATTTATACGTGTGGACGCACATGGTGCTGGCATGTCCCATGCAGCTATTTTGCTGTTGTTAATCTCAGAATTAACTACTGATCTGTTTTAAAAGAATTTCTCTGTTAATATGAATCAATGCAACCGTTTTAGAAATTCTACTATCCTATACTTTATTTTCCATCAAGATAAAGTAGATGCTTTTTTTTGCGGCCGCATGTTTCATCCTCCTTTATTGGCCAGTAATTGTTTTCTTTTTTGCCTCTTAAAACAGGGATATCTATTCAACTTGCTGCTATAGAAAACTTAAATGTCACACCGGCAACTTTGCTTGATTTCAGTGCAACTTCACAAAACTTGATTGGATTTCCTATTCGTGTTGGTAGATTCGTATTTTATGTTGGTCGTCTCATGAAAGGTCAGTACAGGCCTTCATCCACATGATTGTGCAGTGTGCTTTGAGATGCTGTGCTACTTGTATTGGTACTGTTTTAAATAAATGATGAATTGCAGCTATTGTATTGCTGTATTTTCCCATTAAGTAGTGAACAAAAATGGGACCAACCCAGACATGATGCTTGTTGCTTTGTTACAACAAATTCAGCATCACCCCCTTTATAAGCCAGTAATTGATGCCACTCTCAGAATTAACTACTAAATCTTATTTCAAAACTATAACACTTGTTAGGGATTGGCGGGATTACCATTTTTGTGGCCACATGTTTCATCCTCCTTTATTAGCTAGTAATTGATTCCTTTTTTGCCTCTGTTTATACAGGGATATCTATTCAACTTGTTGCTATTGTGACATTTTGCTTCGCTACGCGAAACACTTTGCTTGATTTCAGTGCAACTACACAAAACAAGATAGGATTTCCTATTCATGTTGGCAGATTCGTACGTGATCTTGTGTGCGTCATGACAGGTTGGTACTTGCCTTCATCCACATGATCGTGCAGTGTGTTTTGAGATGCTGTGCTACTTGTATTGGTACTGTTTTAAATAAATGATGAATTGAAGCTATTGTATTGCTGTCTTTTCCCATTAAGTAGTGAACAAAAATGGGACCAACCCAGACATGATGCTTGTTGCTTTGTTACAACAAATTCAGCATCACCCCCTTTATAAGCCAGTAATTGATGCCACTCTCAGAATTAACTACTGAATCTTATTTCAAAACTGCAACACTTGTTAGGGATTGGATTTTTGTGGCCGCATGTTTCATCCTCCTTTATTAGCTAGTAATTGATTCCTTTTGTGCCTCTGTTTATACAGGGATATCTATTCAACTTGTTGCTATTGCGACATTTTGCTTCGCTACGCAAAACACTTTGCTTGATTTTAGTGCAACTGCACAAAACGAGATTGGATTTCCTATTCGTGTTGGCAGATTCGTATTTTATCGTTGTCGGTCTCATGAAAGGTTAGTACAGGCCTTCATCCACATGATTGTGCAGTGTGCTTTGAGATGTTGTGCTACTTGTATTGGTACTGTTTTAAATAAATGTTGAATTGAAGCTATTGTATTGCTGTCTTTTCCCATTAAGTAGTGAACAAAAATGGAACCAACCCAGACATGATGCTTGTTGCTTTGTTACAACAAACTCTGCATCACCCCCTTTATAAGTAGTTGGAAGCACATACTGTTGTTGCGCCCACTCTACCCTGGAACTGGATCTTAGTTCAAAACTGAAAACACTTGTTAGAGATCGGCAGGAGTACCATTTCCGTTAGGGATCGGCCGGAGTACATGTTTAACAAATGTATTGTCCAGATAATGTCTCTGTTATTATATATCAGTTACAAACTTATAGTGTTTTACAAATGGTAGTATCCTACTTTGTAGTTCTTTCTACATGTTTAACCAAGGTATTGTTAAGATAATGTCTCTGTTAAAATGAATCAGTCGCATTGTTTTAGGAATGATACTTTTCTGCTTTTTCGTTCTTTATACATCTTGAAACAAGGCATTGTTAAGATAATGTCTCAGTTAATATGAATGAATCACACTGATTGAGAATTGCTACTCTCTTGCTTTGTTTCCCATTAAGATAAGGTAGATCAGTAGATGTTTTTCTTCTGGCAGTACAAGTCATCAACCGTTATTTCTCAGTAATTGTTTCCCTTATACCTTTTGTTGCTTACAGGGATATCAAAATTAAAGCTCGGCTTTATTCTGACTTCAATTTTAGTTCAACTACACAAAAGGAGCCAATGTGTCCAAGGCAAACTGCTGCATTACTAGGTCCAGTTGGTCGTTCCACTTTGCAGAAAGAAGCAGTCATTGTTTGCACTACATTACAGAAGGAATGACCGAGAAGCTTTACAGAGTATTAGGCCTTCCACTATGTAGGCCAAAAGAGGTGCCAATTTCACCTTTTCTTAGTTTGGCACCGAATCCCTCCATTGCTACAACCGGTGCCATAAATATTAGACACCGGTGACATGACTAGTCTGCAGAGACCATTGGCAATTTAACAACACGTGGAGTGCCTTGGGCAAGAAGTGCCCAAACAAGTACAAGAAGCGACAAGACTCCACGATCATAGGCATTACATATTTTGAATGGGAAAAGCTTGTCAAAGTTTAATCATTGATCTTAGCAAGAAGCGACAGGACTCCATGATCATAGGCATTACATATTTTGAATGGGAAAAGCTTGTCAAAGTTTAATCATTGATGTTAGCAAGAAGACGTTAGTTTAATATATTGGAATTAGAAAACCTTGTCAAAATTTGCTCATTGATGTTAGCCAGAAGACATGCATTTGATATTTTTTAGTGGGATGCCCTTGCTGTGAGCAGCATCGAGTGTTTTTCCCTATTCTTGTGTTCATTTTAGAAGTAAATAGTTACTCTGCTGAGATATTCCTGTGTTAAGAGTTTGTTTTGAATATTGTCTATGTAATGCTAGGCCTTGTGTTTGATTGCGAAGTTGAGCTTGGAATGTTGTGGCATGCGGCATCACGAGCTGTTCACCATGCCTCCTGAGAATAATGCTTCGTATTGTTTTGCATGTCGATCTAATGCCAGTGATTTGCTTGTTAAGAAGATCATCCTCTTTGGTTGTTTCCGTGCTTAAGAAGTTCATCGTCTGATGTTTCATTCATAGCCTATATGACAAGTCGGGTAGGTTAGACGTGAAACCATATGATCTTCCGACCAACTCATGATATTAGGCCATGATTGGATCATCGTTTTCCAACCAAAACCGCTTGTAAAACTGATGCTTGTAAATTAAAGCAGATGGTCTCGGGCGAAGGCGCTTGGTTGGTCGATTTCGACTAGTAAAATATCGGAAGTACTTGACACATGATCAAAATGCTGAACGACACTCGGACGATTGCTAATACAGTCGTTAGCTGCTGTTTTAGCCTTGCCCATGGATGGCATGATACGCACGTCGTGCATGTATCGTCTGGTACTGTCGTCCATATAGCAGTGCTCGTAAAATATACACCGGTCTCTCAAATTACACGCGTAACCCGTCGGTTTTACTTACAGACCTCGGGCCCTCAGTTTCATTACGCCTGTATTTTACGCATTGTTTTCGATGACGAGTAAATTACACTTGTATGTTAATAAAGGTTTGAAATAAACCAGAGCTCCCAAGCGCGGCCTTACCGTTTCATGACGTCTCAGTTTCTCGAAGGTCATCATAGGTGTCTCATGATCCTAGCTTCCTGAATGAGTAGCGGGCGCTATATCAGACCATCTGTAGGGCCCGCGAGGCCCTCTCCGTTGTCCTTCGAGTTGTTGCGCTCGCCGTGGCGCCGAGCATTGTTAACATCGTCAACGAACATGAGGATTCATGAGATGACTTTATTTTGACTGGATGACACTAGGGACTGTTGGAAATATGCCCTAGAGGCAATAATAAATTCGTTATTATTATATTTCCTTGTTCATGATAATCGTTTATTATCCATGCTAGAATTGTATTGATAGGAAACTTAGATACATGTGTGGATACATAGACAACACCATGTCCCTAGTAAGCCTCTAGTTGACTAGCTCGTTGATCAATAGATGGTTACGGTTTCCTGACCATGGACATTGGATGTCGTTGATAATGGGATCACATCATTAGGAGAATGATGTGATGGACAAGACCCAATCCTAAGCCTAGCACAAGATCATGTAGTTTGTATGCTAAAGCTTTTCTAATGTTAAGTATCATTTCCTTAGACCATGAGATTGTGCAACTCCCGGATACCGTAGGAGTGCTTTGGGTTTGCCAAATGTCACAACGTAACTGGGTGGCTATAAAGGTACACTACAGGTATTTCTGAAAGTGTCTGTTGGGTTGGCATGAATCGAGACTGGGATTTGTCACTCCATGTAAACAGAGAGGTATCTCTGGCCCACTCGATAGGACATCATCATAATGTGCACAATGTGATCAAGGAGTTGATCACGGGATGATGTGTTACAGAACGAGTAAAGAGACTTGCCGGTAACGAGATTGAACAAGGTATCGGGATACCGACGATCGAATCTCGGGCAAGTATCGTACCGCTAGACAAAGGGAATTGTATACGGAATTGATTAACTCCTTGACATCGTGGTTCATCCGATGAGATCATCATGGAACATGTGGGAGCCCACATGGGTATCCAGATCCCGCTGTTGGTTATTGACCGGAGAGTTATCTCGGTCATGTCTGCATGGTTCCCGAACCCGTAGGGTCTACACACTTAAGGTTTGATGACCCTAGGGTTATGGGGAATAGATATAAGTGGTTACTGAATGTTGTTCGGAGTCCCGGATGAGATCCCGGGCGTCACGAGGAGTTCCGGAATCATCCGGAGGTAAAGATTTATATATGGGAAGTCCTGTTTTGGTCGCCGGAAAGGTTTCGGGTTTTATCGGTAATGTACCGGGACCACCGGGAGGGTCCCGGTGGTCCACCAAGTGGGGCCACCAGCCCCGGAGGGCTGCATGGGCCAAGTGTGGGAGGGGACCAGCCCCAGGTGGGCTGGTGCGCCCCCCCCCCCACCAAGGCCCAAGGTGCAAGGGAGAGTGGAAGGGGGCAAACCCTAGGCTCAGATGGGCCTAAGGCCCACCTAGTGGTGAGCCCCCTCTCTCCCCTCTTGGCCGCCTCCCAGATGGGATCTGGGGGCTGCCGCCACCCCTAGGGAGGGAACCCTAGGTGGGGGCGCAGCCCCTCCCCTCCCCCTATATATACTTGAGGTTTTGGGGCTGCCCAACATACGATTCAATCTCCTTCTTGGCGCAGCCCTACCCCTCTCCCTCCTCGTCTCTTGCGGTGCTTGGCGAAGCCCTGCTGGAGTACCACGCTCCTCCACCACCACCACGCCGTCGTACTGCTGCTGGATGGAGTCTTCCCCAACCTATTCTTCTCCCCTTGCTGGATCAAGGCGTAGGAGACGTCACCGGGCTGTACGTGTGTTGAACACGGAGGTGCCGTCCGTTCGGCACTAGGATCATCGGTGATTTGAATCACGACGATTACGACTCCATCAACCCCGTTCACTTGAACGCTTCCGCTTAGCGATCTACAAGGGTATGTAGATGCACTCTCCGATCACTCGTTGCTAGATGAACTCATAGATGGATCTTGGTGAAAACATAGGAATTTTTTTTGTTTTCTGCTATGTTCCCCAACAGTGGCATCATGAGCTAGGTCTATGCGTAGTTACTATGCACGAGTAGAACACAAAGTAGTTGTGGGCGTCGATATTGTCAATTATCTTGCCGTTACTAGTCTTATCTTGATTCGGCGGCATGATAGGATGAAGCGGCCCGGACCAACCTTACATGTACGCTTACGTGAGACCGGTTCCACCGACTGACATGCACTAGTTGCATAAGGTGGCTGGCGGGTGTCTGTCTCTCCCACTTTAGTCGGATCGGATTCGATGAACAGGGTCCTTATGAAGGGTAAATAGAAATTGGCAATTTACGTTGTGGTTTTGGCATAGGTAAGAAACGTTCTTGCTAGAAACCTACAGCAGCAACGTAAAAAAACTTGCAACAACAATTAGAGGACGTCTAACTTGTTTTTGCAGGGTATGCTATGTGATGTGATATGGCCAAGAAGAATGTGATGAATGATATGTGATGTATGTGATTGATCATGTTCTTGTAATAGGAATCACGACTTGCATGTCGATGAGTATGACAACCTGCAGGAGCCATAGGAGTTGTCTTTATTTATTGTATGACCTGCATGTCATTGTACAACGCCATGTAATTACTTTACTTTATTGCTAACCAGTAGCCATAGTAGTAGAAGTAATAAGTTGGCGAGACAACTTCATGGAGACACAATGATGGGGATCATGATGATGGAGATCATGGTGTCATGCCGGCGACAATGATGATCATGGAGCCCCGAAGATGGAGATCAAAAGGAGCAATATGATATTGGCCATATCATGTCACTATTTGATTGCATGTGATGTTTATCATGTTTATACATCTTATTTGCTTAGAACGACGGTAGTAAATAAGATGATCCCTCATTAAAATTTCAAGAAAGTGTTCCCCCTAACTGTGCACCGTTGCGAAAGTTCATCGTTTTGAAGCACCACGTGATGATCGGGTGTGATAGATTCTAACGTTTGAATACAACGGGTGTTGATGAGCCTAGCATGTACAGACATGGCCTCGGGACACATGCGAAACACTTGGGTTGACTTGACGAGCCTAGCATGTACAGACATGGCCTCGGAACACGGAAGACCAAAAGGTCCAACATGAGTCGTATAGAAGATATGATCAACATGAAGATGTTCACCGATGATGACTAGTCCGTCTCACGTGATGATCGGACACGGCCTAGTTGACTCGGATCATGTAATCACTTAGATGACTAGAGGGATGTCTATCTGAGTGGGAGTTCATAAGATGAACTTAATTATCCTGAACATAGTCAAAAGGTCTTTGCAAATTATGTCGTAGCTCGCGCTTCAGTTCTACTGTTTAGATATGTTCCTAGAGAAAATTTAGTTGAAAGATGATAGTAGCAATTATGCGGACTAGGTCCGTAAACTGAGGATTGTCCTCATTGCTTCATAGAAGGCTTATGTCCTTATTGCACCGCTCAGTGTGCTGAACCTCGAACGTCGTCTGTGGATGTTGCGAACATCTGACATACACGTTTTGATAACTACGTGATAGTTCAGTTAAACGGTTTAGAGTTGAGGCACCGAAGACGTTTTGAAACGTCGCGAAACATATAAGATGTTTTGAGGGCTGAAATTGGGATTTCAGGCTCATGCTCACGTCAAGAGGTATAAGACCTCCGACGATTTTCTTAGCCCGCAAACTAAGGGAGAAAAGATCAATTGTTGAGCTTGTGCTCGGATTGTCTGAGTACAACAATCATTTGAATCGAGTGGGAGTTGATCTTCCATATGAGATAGTGATGTTTCTCCGAAGTCATTACCACCAAGCTGCTAGAGCTTCGTGATGAACTATAATATATAATGGACATATATGATGATCCTTGAGATATTCGTGATGTTTGACACCACAAAATTAGAAATCAAGGAGCATCAATTGTTGATGGTTGGTGAAACCACTAGTTTCAAGAAAGGCAAGGGAAAAAGGGGATACTTCATGAAACGGCAAATCAGCTGCTGCTCTAGTGAAGAAACCCAAGGTTGAACCCAAACCCGAGACTAAGTGCTTCTGTAATAAGGGGAACAGACACTGGAGAAGAATTACCCTAGATACTTGGTAGATGAGAAGGCTGGCAAGGTCGATAGAAGTATATTGGATATACATTGTGTTAATGTGTACTTTACTAGTACTCCTAGTAGCACCATGGTATTAGATACCGGTTCAGTTGCTAAATGTTAGTAAACTCTAAATAAAAGGCTGCGGAGTAAAAGGAGACTAGCTAAAGGTGAGCTGGCAATATGTGTTGGAAGTTTTTCCAAGCTTGATGTGATCAACCATCGCACGCTCCCTCTACCATCGAGATTGGTGTTTGCGTTGAGCATAGACATGATTGGATTATGTCTATCGCAATACGGTTATTCATTTAAGGAGAATAATGGTTACTCTGTTTATTTGAATAATACCTTCAATGGTCTTGCACCTAAAATGAATGGTTCATTGAATCTCGATCGTAGTGATACACATGTTCATGCCAAAAGATATAAGATAGTAATGATAGTACCACCTACTTGTGGCACTGCCACGTAAGTCATATCGGTATAAAACGCATGAAAAAGCTCCATGTTGATGGATCTCTGGGCTCACTCGTTTTGAAAAGTTTGAGACATGCGAACCATGTCTATTGGTGTATATGCATGAAGAAACTCCATGCAAATGGACCGTTTGGACTCACTTGATTTTGAATCACTTGAGACATGCAAATCATACCACATGGGCAAGACGACTGAAAGCCTCATTTTCAGTAAAATGGAACTAGAAAGCAACTTGTTGGAAGTAATACATTTTGATGTGTGCAGTCCAATGAGTGCTGAGGCGTGTAGTGGATATCGTTATGTTCTTACTTCACAGATGATTTTAGTAGATGTTGAGTATATTTACTTGATGAATCACGAGTCTGAATTATTGAAAGGTTCAAGTAATTTCAGGGTGAAGTTGAAAGATCGTCGTGACAAGAATATCTATGATATGATCATAGAGACGAATATCTGAATTACGAGTTTGGCACAGAATTAAGACATTGTGGAAATTGTTTCACAACTAATACAGCCTGGAACACCATAGTGTGATGGTGTGTCCGAACATCATAACTGCACCCTATTGGATATGATGCATACCATGATGTCTCTTATCGAATTACCATGACAATTTATGGGTTAGCCATTAGAGACAACCACATTCACTTTAAATAGGGCACCACGTAATTCTGATGAGATGACACCATATGAACTATGGTTTAGAGAAACCTAAGCTGTCATTTCTTAAAAGTTTGGGGCTGCGACGCTTATGTGAAAAATTCTAGGCTGATAAGCTCGAACCCAAAGCGGATAAATGCATCTTCATAGGACACCCAAAACAGTTGGGTATACCTCCTGTCTCAGATCCGAAAGCAATAAGGGATTGTTTCTAGAATCGGGTCCTTTCTCGAGGAAAAGTTTCTCTCGAAAGAATTGAGTGGGAGGATGGTGGAGACTTGATGAGGTTATTGAACTGTCTCTTCAACTAGTGTGTGGCAGGGAACAGGGAGTTGTTCCTGTGGCACCTACACCAATTGAAGTGGAAGCTTATGATAGTGATCATGAAACTTCAGATCAAGTCACTACCAAACCTCGTGGGATGACAAGGATGCGTACTACTTCAGAGTGGTACGTAATCCTGTCTTGGAAGTCATGTTGCTAGATAACAATGAACCTACGAGCTATGGAGAAGCGATGGTGGGCCTGGATTCCAAAATGGCTCAAGGCCATATAATCCGAGAGAGGATCCATATATGAAAACAAAGTGTAGAATTTGGAAGAACTACTTGATGGTCGTAAGGCTGTTAGCTACATATGGATTTTAAAAGGAAGACGGACAATGATGGTAAGTATCACCATTAAGAAAGCTCGACTTGTCGTTAAGATGTTTTCCGACAAGTTCAAGGAGTTGACTACGATGAGACTTTCTCACTCGTAGCGATGCTAAGAGTCTGTTGGAATTATATTAGCGATTACTGCATTATTTATGAAATCTTGTAGATAGGATGTTAAAACATTGTTTCCTCGATGATTTTCTTGAGGAAAGGTTGTATGTGATACAACCAGAAGGTGTTGTCAATCCTGAAAGATGCTAATAAGTATGCAAAGCTCCAGCAATCCTTCTAAGGACTGGAGTAAGCATCTCGGAATTGGAATGTATGCTTTGATGAGATGATCAAAGATTTTGGGTGTATACAAAGTTTATGAGAAACTTGTATTTCCAAAGAAGTGAGTGGGAGCACTACAGAATTTCTGATGAATATATGTTGTTGACATATTGTTGATCAGAAATGATGTAGAATTTCTGGAAAGCATATAGGGTTATTTGGAAAGTGTTTTTCAATGGAAAGCCTGGATTAAGCTACTTGAACATTGAGCATCAAGATCTATAAGGATAGATCAAAACGCTTAATGGTACTTTCAAATGAGAACATACCTTGACATGATCTTGAAGGTGTTCAAGATGGATCAGTCAAAGAAGGAGTTCTTGCCTGAGATGTAAGG
Source organism: Triticum dicoccoides (assembly GCF_002162155.2). Taxonomy (NCBI): domain Eukaryota; kingdom Viridiplantae; phylum Streptophyta; class Magnoliopsida; order Poales; family Poaceae; genus Triticum; species Triticum dicoccoides. Next base: position 670,165,603 of record NC_041382.1, on the reverse strand, counting down.
TATGAAGTTAAGACTTAAAGCTCGACCATGGCAGAAAAAAGAGGAAGGACGAAGGTCGTCCCCTATGCTATTGTCATAGGCTCCATACGGTATGCCATGCTGAGTACCACACCTGATGTGTGCCTTGCCACATATCTGGCAAGAGGGTACAAAGGTAATCTAGGAGTAGATCACCAGATAGCGGTCTAAATTATCCTTAGAGGAATAAGGATATGTTTCTTGGTTATGGAGGTGATAAAGAGTTCGACGTAAAGAGTTACGTCGATGCAAGCTTAACACCTATCCAGATAGCTCTGAGTAGAGATACCGGATACGTATAATGGAGCAACAATTTAGAATAGCTCCAAGTAGAACAGTTATTTGAAATGGCTCCAAATGTAGCGTAGTAGTTACATCTACAAGATGACATAGAAATTTGCAAAGTACATACGGATCTGAATGTTGCAGACCCATTGACTGAAACCTCTCTCACAAGCATAACATGATCAAACCCAGAACTCTTTGGGTGTTAGTCACATGGGGATGTGACCTTGAGTGTTAATCACATATCGATGTGAACTGGATTATTGACTCTAGTGCAAGTGGGAGACTATTGGAAATATGCCCTAGAGGCAATAATAAATTGGTTATTATTATATTTCCTTGTTCATGATAATTGTTTATTATCCATGCTAGAATTGTATTGATAGGAAACTCAGATACATATGTGGATATATAGACAACACCATGTCCCTAGTAAGCCTCTAGTTGACTAGCTCGTTGATCAATAGATGGTTACGGTTTCCTGACCATGGACATTGGATGTCATTGATAATGGGATCACATCATTAGGAGAATGATGTGATGGACAAGACCCAATCCTAAGCCTAGCACAAGATCATGTAGTTTGTATGCTAAAGCTTTTCTAATGTCAAGTATCATTTCCTTAGACCATGAGATTGTGCAACTCCCGGATACCGTAGGAGTGCTTTGGGTGTGCCAAACGTCACAATGTAACTGGGTGGCTATAAAGGTACACTACAGGTATCTCTGAAAGTGTCTGTTGGGTTGGCATGAATCGAGACAGGGATTTGTCACTCCGTGTAAACGGAGAGGTATCTCTAGGCCCACTCGGTAGGACATCATCATAATGTGCACAATGTGATCAAGGAGTTGATCACGGGATGATGTGTTACAGAACGAGTAAAGAGACTTGCCGGTAACGAGATTGAACAAGGTATCGGGATACCGACGATCGAATCTCGGGCAAGTATCGTACCGCTAGACAAAGGGAATTGTATACGGGATTGATTAAGTCCTTGACATCGTGGTTCATCTGATGAGATCAACGTGGAACATGTGGGAGCCCACATGGGTATCCAGATCCCGCTGTTGGTTATTGACCGGAGAGTTATCTCGGTCATGTCTGCATGGTTCCCGAACCCGTAGGGTCTACACACTTAAGGTTTGATGACACTAGGGTTATGGGGAATAGATATAACTGGTTACCGAATGTTGTTCGGAGTCCCAGATGAGATCGTGGACGTCACGAAGAGTTCCGGAATGGTCCGGAGGTAAAGATTTATATATAGGAAGTCCTGTTTTGGTCGCCGGAAAGGTTTCGGGTTTTATCGGTAATGTACCGGGACCACCGGGAGGGTCCCGGTGGTCCACCAAGTGGGGCCACCAGCCCCAGAGGGCTGCATGGGCCAAGTGTGGGAGGGGACCAGCCCCAGGTGGGCTGGTGCGCCCCCCCCCCACCAAGGCCCAAGGCACAAGGGAGAGTGGAAGGGGGTAAACCCTAGGCTCAGATGGGCCTAAGGCCCACCTAGTGGTGCGCCCCCTCTCCCCCCCCTTGGCCGCCTCCCAGATGGGATCTGGGGGCTGCCGCCACCCCTAGGGAGGGAACCCTAGGTGGGGGCGCAGTCCCTCTCCTCCCCTATATAAACTTGAGGTTTTGGGGCTGCCCAACATACGATTCAATCTCCTTCTTGGCGCAGCCCTACACCTCTCCCTCCTCGTCTTTTGCGGTGCTTGGCGAAGCCCTGCTGGAGTACCACGCTCCTCCACCACCACCACGCCGTCGTGCTGCTGCTGGATGGAGTCTTCCCCAACCTCTCCTTCTTCCCTTGCTAGATCAAGGCATAGGAGACGTCACCGGGCTGTACGTGTGTTGAACACGGAGGTGCCATCCGTTCGGCACTAGGATCATCGGTGATTTGAATCACGACGAGTACGACTCCATCAACCCCGTTCACTTGAATGCTTCCGCTTAGCGATCTACAAGGGTATGTCGATGCACTCTCCGATCACTCGTTGCTAGATGAACTCATAGATGGATCTTGGTGAAAACATAGGAATTTTTTTTGTTTTCTGCTACGTTCCCCAACAGGGACCCACTAGGGCCATAGCCGTACGTACGCAAGTGCCTCCTTATTATGTACAACTATTTTTTTTGCTTTCTCCTGGTTTCCTGACATCACGGTCCCACACCATTGTCAAGCTATGTAGTCAATATAAACAAGAGAATTGCACAAGGTGCGGCCGACAGCTGGGACCAAGCAGCTCGAGTAGTATTTGTGTTTTTGAGGCGTGAGCACTGCAGAGTTTTTCTTGGCGATGATTTTGTTATTGTTCAGAGGAGAGCAGGGTATTAACTGGGCGGGCTGTGGCCCGTCTAGCCCAGGCCAGATATCCAGCCCAAATACTAATTTTTTCAAGACGAAAATGGCTAGCCCAGCTATACGTCTTTTTGAGGAATACCCAGGCAAGGTCAACTTGTTATTCTCCGCCCCGCTGGGCTGCAAATCTTTCCTAGGAGGGACGCATTAGGCTTAACAGGAAAATGGGCTTTAAAAAATAATAAATGGGATGTAATTATAAAAACTGGGCAGTAACTATAAAAAATGCACCAAACACGAAATTAGTTTATAAAATATTATTTGTGGATTTTGAAAATCTTAAATTTTCATTGTTGCACGCGCAATGTTTCATTGGATTTTTACGTAATACAAATTTATATTTAATCTGACTAGAAATTTCGGGAAAAAATATTCCGAAGCCCATCAAAATGTGGGAAATTTTATTGAATTCTGTCTTCAATGGTTGGTTGAAATTATTGATCATTGTCCTAGATAGAAAATGGGGTGTACTTTTAACAAACTCTAAATGGGATGTTGTAAATTCCATTAGAATTCCAAAATGGGTTGTACATTCTTACAAAACGCAAATGGGCTATAAGTTCTCTGCCACACACTTGTGGGCCTACTAAGTGACGCATCCCCTAAAAAAATAAGTTCATGCGTATGCAAGGCTTTGCCAACTTATTATAGTCAACACACGGTTCTAGCAGCAGTGGCCGTTGGATGTCTATCCAACGGATGTCGTGCTTCTTCTTCAATCTCGGATATTCTTAGCTTCGGCCGCCCAAAAAATGATTCCTCCCCCTGACATCTGGGGTGCACCGTTTCGGAGGCTGACATGTGGGCCTACTAAGTTGGAACGTACCAAGAGCTTTGTCAACTTAGTCAATAATAAACGTTTCTAGCTTCAGTGATCGTACGATGTCCAACCAACGACCGTAGTGCTTCTTCAACCTCTGGTTTCTTGGTCCAGCCGCCCAAAGAAGCGCCGGTCGTGCTGCCTGCTCCTGCCTCCCGTGGCCGGCTGTGCTGCCATGGAGGCCTCACCGCCCCCATACTACTCCCACCGCTGGCCAGACCATCCCTCCACTCACCCACACCCCCTGTTATTCTGCGGCGACGACAGCCTCACACCGTAGCCGAACCAGTGAACCCTCGCACTCCTCTCTGCGCGGGCTTCCACTGCTGCGTCTTCCTTGGCACCGCGGCGTCCCCTTCCTAGGCATCACCGTTGTCCAGACCACCGCCCTGGTGCTCTCGGCGCGGCGTGGTCAACGTGGTCAACGACCGACTTCCATCGGAAGAGTACTGTACGTGGAGAGGCTGACAGCTGGGTCCAGGCGGTCACAAGGAAGTGCCTCCTTATTACGCACAAAATAATTATTCCTCCACCTTACAGCAGGGACCCACCGGACGGGCCACCTTATTTCGTGAAAAAACGTTTCCCCCTGACTGCTCGGACCCACCGGACGGGCCAGCGTATTTCATGAAAAAAACGTTCCCCCCGCTGTCAGCTCGGACCCACCAGAAGTGCATCCTTATTACGCACAAAAAAATGAATACTCCCCTTGCTAGCTGGGACCCACCATGGTGGGAGGCTGACTTGTGGGCCTACTAAGTTGACTGGGACAGGGGCCTTTGTCAACTTTAGTCAATATGAACGATTCTAGCTCCAATGACCGTACGATGTTCGTCCAACGGCCGTAGTGCTTCTTCAACCTCTGGTCTTCTTGCTCCAGCCGCCCAAAGCAGCGCCGGTCATGATGGATGCTCCTGCCTCCCGTGGCCGGCTGTGCTGCCGTGGAGGCCTCACCGCCCCCTACTATTCCCACCGCTGGCCAGGCCCTGCGGCAACGGCAGCCTCACACCGCAGCCGAACCAGTGAACCCTCGTACTCCTCTCCGCGCGGGCTTCCACTGCCGCGTCTTCCCAGGCTCCCTGTCATCCCCTTCCTAGGCCTCGCCATCGTCCACCGCCCTGGTGCTCTCGGCGCGGCATGGTCAACGTGGCCAAGGAACGACTTCCATCGGACGTGGACTGTACGTGGAGAGGCTGACAGTTGGGTCCACGGCCGCAGCAGGGAAGTGCCTCCTTATTACGTGAAAAATAATTATTCCTCCACCTGATAGCGGGGACCCATCGGACGGGCCACCGTATTTCGCGAAAAAAACGTTTCCCCCATGACTACTGGGACCCACCAGCTACACCTTCGCATGCAAGGAAGTGCGTCCGGGCAAAAAAAACAAAATGATTCGCCCCCCTGACTGCTGGGACCCACCAGCTACATCTTCGCACTCAAGGAAGTGCCTGACAGTCGGGACCCACCTGGTCGAAGCGTACGTAGTGTTGTCATTCTGGTCGCGAACGTGTACGTACATATATACTAGTCGATGTAGAGGCGCGCACGTGTCGTAGTAGAGGCGTGCACGTAGCATGTACATGTACGTACAGCGGTCAGGGTGCAAGAAAGAAAATACGGCCATGTATGTGTACATATGGGCGGGGTCTCGAACGCCTACTCGCGCATACGTATGGCGAGGGCTCGTGTACATGGCTGGGTCGGAACGGAGAAACAACGCCGTCGTCGTGTTCATGGGGAGGTAACGGAATGCGTCGTGTTCATGGGGAGGCAATGGAATGCGACGTGTTTATGGGGAGGCAACGGAATGTGACGTGTTCATGGGGAGGCAACGGAATGCGTCGTGTTCATCGAGAGGGCTTGGACGGAATAGGCGATGGAAACGAGGCCTGGCGTACCGCAGAACTGAGGAAACGGCCTTGTGTTCGACCGGCCACATTCGAAATGAGATCCTGTTCATCGGGAGGGGTGTGGCGTACCGCAAAACGGAGGAAGCAGGCCTCCCATGGTCGAAACGGGGGTCTTGTTGATCGGGAGGGGTGTGGCGTACCGCAAAACGGAGGAAACGGAC
>NC_041382.1:670116864-670159256 GCF_002162155.2 Triticum dicoccoides | reverse complement strand
TCACTATTCATCCCATCGATCGGCTTCAGTTAGCAGCAGTAGCGAAGGAATCGCTCGATCGGGTTCAGTTAACAGCCATCGATTGATCGCTCGGGTTCACTAACGCGTAGCCTGCAGTGCAATCGCTCAGGTTCAGTTAGAGCCCAACGCCTCGCTCGGATTCAGTTAGAGCCAACGCCTCGCACACTCGCGCGTACGTGTACGAGAGAAACGCGCATCGCTTGGCCCCCGACCTCCCACCGTAACCAGGAACTCCCCGAAATTTTCCTCCCCCTCGCTTCTACCATGGTTTTTTCCGTCATGGATGGCCCAAAGAATGTCATGCAGCTGCGTCTCCGGCCCGCCCAGGACGAAAAGCCCATTTTCTGTCATGATTTTTTGTCATAGAAGTAGGAGCCCACCACATCTACGTTGATACCGGGTTTTGTCACAATTATCATCATAGAAGTGTCATATGTATGACAGAAAAAAGTTTCGTTCGACCCAAAATGTCACGGATGTGTCTTTTTTTTTTGTAGTGCAACTCTGCTTTTTATTGAACCGAGACAAACCTAACATGCGAATTAAAATAAACACATAGGGTCTATACATACACAAATTATCATAGGCACTCCAATAGTACGTCCACTACACATTCACGCATTTCACATCTTTCTACATCTACGGGAACCTATGAAAGGGTTAACGTAAATTGCCTCTCTCTCTCCTCCCCTGATTTTCATGGTGGTGGGCCCTCCCTCCCCCAATCTACAATCAACAGCTCACACGTTTCACATTACGTTAATTACGTAACTGGGATTACGTAGGTGTAGCATTACTCGTCCTAAAAAACCCAACTAAGCCAACCTCCCAGCATATCGCGCAGGAAAAGACCCAGTCGCGCCGTTTTAGTCGGGATTACCGGATTACTAGTAGTAGTATCGATGGATCGCGCGAAGCAACAAATTTTTTTGAGGGGGCGAAGCACCTAGTTTAAAAGGAAAAAAGGCGGTACACTCACAGCACTCCTGTCGCGGTTGCATTGCACCCCACACATGTTCGGTCCTGCACACGGCTCATGCAAACGGAACGAGCTTCGGCTTGCCTCTTCACTGACACGTGGGACTGCACTTGGAGAAACCGACCATGCGCCAAACTCCCCCCGCCCATCGCGCGAAAATCCTCCCCCCCCCCACACCCAAAAATTTCCCCCCAAATCCGATTCAACCTCCCTTCGGCCAACTAGCCAATAATATTCCCCAAACACCCCTTTCCCCTGTCCCCCTCCACTCCATTCGCTCCGCCAAAGCCGCCCTCCCCGCCGCGCCAATACGTCGGTGCCGCGGTTCGGCGATCCTCTTGCTCCCACAGTACGCTCTCGTAGACTGCCGTCCTCTAGCTGCACCGCCACATCTGGCTACGTTCTTGTGGAGGCGCACGGCGGTCAATGCCGCCACTGCTGGCGACATTTGTGTGGAGACGCAGGGCAGTCAGCTTCTCCCACGGTACGCGCATTCTAGACTGAGGCCCCGTTCATGTTGGTGTAGCACTGAATGTTAGCTGATAGACGTTGTTAATCTCACTGTTTGTCAAAGTAGTTTGCTGTCAATATGCTCTGCTTAAGAAGCTTCCTTGCCCTGTTCTGCACTCAATCTGCTTAGCTGAGATGGCATGCCAAGGCTGATTAGTTGCTAAAATATCCTGCCATATATTTATTGTGACATAGATTGCCATGGTCTAGTAGCCAATCTGTTAGGTGAAATAGCTCTACACCGTTTTATACTCGATCTTTGTTGCTGCGATGGCCTTCGATAGTTCGATGGTTGTGTGCTCGGCCTCATTGACTACTGAAACAGCCTACCATAATTTGGCAGTCAAATCTGTTTGCTGAATTAGCTTTACATATATTTCGTTACTTAGATCTGCTCGTCCAAATATCTTGCCATAGCTTTAGACATCGACCTAGGTAATTTTTTTCTAGACTTCATAAAAAAGCATATATGTTTTTCGGGTAATATCTAGTAGAAGAACTAATTTGTATGTCTAACAGATGGATAGGACTTGGATAACTTCTGCTCGAAGATTCTCCGATGCATATGTCGAGGGGTTGAAAACTTCATGAACTTTATCAGAGCTGAGTATGGTGGTCCGAAATCAGATGTGCTCTGCCCATGTAGCAGTTGTATGAATTCAGTTACAAGACCCTAGTCAACTGTGCAAAATCATCTACACTTGTAAGGGATGTCGGTCACATATACTAGGTGGGTTCATCATGGTGAAGCTGTGAACGTTAATGTTATTGACTACGTGGAAGCAGCAGATCACCATCTTGATCTGCCTGATGCTCAGGTGGAAGAGGAGGAGGAGGTGGTGATGGCGGAGCCAGTGAGTTTGACCAACATTGAAACAATGCTATGAAATGCCCATGCATTCTGTGAACTTTCACCTGCAGAAGAAACACGGTGGGCCCGTATGTTGGAACAATGCAATGTTGCTGTCACCCCAGGAAACAAGTTGTCAGTATTCTCAGCTATGGTCACCTTTCTTCAGGTGAAGACATCTAAGCAGATGACCAACAAATCATTCGATGTGATGTTGGCTGCTTTCAGCAAATCTTTCCCAGATGCGTCTGAGCTGCCACACACCTACAGTAAAATGAAGAATTTCCTTCGTGTAGTTGGAATTGAATATGATATGATCCATGTTTGTAAGAATAATTGTGTTCTGTTCTGGAAGGATTATGCCAACTTAAGTGAATGCCCGAAATGCAAATCATCAAGATGGAAATATGGCGATGCTATGAAGAGGATTCCTCGTAATGTTCTGAGACATTTTCCAATTACACCAAGATTGCAGAGGTTGTTTCATGATGCTGAAATCAGAGAGGATGTACTGTGGCATTCTAGGAACCAGGAGTACAGAGATTAGAATGTAATGATCCATCCATCTCATGGTAGTGAGTGGAAAAGCTTCAATGATAAACACAAAGAGATTGCTGCTGACCCGAGAAACATTAGACTTGGCTTAGCTTCAGATGGATTTAACCCATTTGGCCACCAAAGCGCCACATATAGCATGTGGCCAGTGCTTGTTATCCCTTACAACATGCCTCCAAATGTCTGCACCAAAGAATCAAACTACATGATGGCCTTGCTCATCCCTGGTCCAAAAAGTTCTGGAAAGAATTTTGATTTGTTCATGGAGCCTCTTGTGGAGGAACTTCAACAGCTATGGAAGGGTGTTCTCACTCGAGACCTATATAGTATCCCACCAGATGATTTCTTTCTGCTTGCTATTATAATTTGGTGCATCCATGATTATCCGGCTTTGGGCACTATGTCAGGGCGAACGGCACATGGTTACAATGCATATGTTCGCTGTGACAGGAATCCACTGTCATACGCAATACTTAGCAAGATCTGTTACATTGGACACCGTCGTTTCCTTGCCAAGGACAAGCCGCATCCTAGAAAATACCGAAGACATGTGTTCAATTCAAAGCATGAAAACCGTGATGCGCCAAAGAGGCTCACCGCCGATGAGTTGCAAGTGGAATTAGAGAAGGTCAGGCATGTTACACCAAGAAACCATCCTGGTAATGGTAGCCGGAAAAGGAAGTGTGGCAGGGTAGAAGAGAGATTATTGTTTACCCGAGGTCCACTTTGTGGGACTTGGAGTATTGGAAAGATTTGGATCTGCGGCATAATCTTGATGTGATGCACATCGAGAAAAATATATGTGACAGCATTATCGGCACACTTCTTTATATTAAAGGCAAGACGAAAGATACCTTAAAATCTAGGATTGATTTGACACACTTGGGTATCAGAATGGATTTCCAGGTGCAAGATGAAGGTAAACCACGGGATATGGCACCAGCTGTGTACGTCTTGGACAAGGTAAAAAGAAAAGAATTCTGCGAGGTCCTGTCACGTGTGAGATTCCCACATGGATTTGCTTCCAACCCTGAAAGGAGAGTCAGTGCAGATGGAAACAAGGTACAAGGGTTGAAAACTCTTGACTGCCACGTCCTACTTCAAAGGGTTTTACCTGTTATCCTTAGAGGATTGGGCCGCCCTGACTTATACAGAGCAATTGAAGAGTTGGGACAATTCTTCAGGGAACTCTACAGTAGGAATATCAGGATAGATGCTTTGGAGTGTCTTAGAGACAAGATACCAACTATCCTATGCGACCTTGAGAAGATATATCCTCCAGCCTTATTTGATGTGATGGTGCATTCGACTGTTCATCTACCTGATGAGGCACTACTTAGAGGTCCAATACAGTATGGCTGGATGTACCCTATTGAAAGGGGGCTAGGCACTTTCAAGGGCTATGTTAGGAACAGAGCTAGACCTGAGGGTTCCATTGCAGAGGCCTACATTGCTACAGAAGCGTTGACATTCTGGTCAAAATACATTGAATAGCTAATCAGCTGAGCAAAGAGGTGGGTGAAGACAATCCCGGGCTCAATGTTTTCGATTATTCTGTTCGAGTTACAGGGAAGAGTCGATAAGAGGACAAACCTAAAGATTTGGAAAAAATGGTTTGGTATGTGTTGAATAACTGTCCGGAGATACTACTCCCTCCTTCCATCTATATAGGGCCTAATGCGTTTTTCAAGGCCGCCTTTGACTATTATTAAATTAATACTACATGACATGCATAATGTGAAAATTATATCATTGAAAGCTCCTTTCACATACAAATTTGATGATGTGCTTTGTGTAAGTTGCATGTCATATATTATTGATCTAACATTTGGTCAAAGTTAGCCTCGAAAAACGCATTAGGCCCTATATAAATGGAAGGAGGGAGTACCTTATATCAAGTAAGTGCAGTACATCAGCTTATACTCCCTCCATTCTGAATTACTTGTCGCAGGTATGGATGTATCTAGATGTATTTTAGTTCTAGATACATCCATTTCTTCAACGAGTAATTTGGAACGGAGGGAGTACGTCGTAATCTACTAAACTTGCAGCACATTCTTATATATTTAGATGTTTGACGCGATCACTATGTTGTGCAGCATCTACAAAGAGGAGTTACTGCCGCAAAATCCAAGAAACATTGACACACTAGTTATGGCAGGATTTGCGAAATGGTTCAAGAACCATGTAAGCTTTTGAAGTGCACTGTTAGTTTTTTTTAATATATTGAGTACATAAGATGATCCGCTTATCTATTTTCTAACCATAGGTTAAGAAGATGCGGGAGGATGGGCAGGCAGTTGATGATGCCCTTTACTCACTAGCAATGGGTCCTGATACTCAGGTAAGACATTATGAATCTTGCGTTGTTGGAGATGTGCGCTACAACACCCTTGCACGAGACAAAGGCAGGAAGACACAAAACAGTGCCATCATGAGCACGGTATGACAAAGTGACAATTGAATGTATGCTAACATAACAGACATTTTTTAGTTGCAGTATATCTCCAGTTTCGAGGATCATCGGTGTGTGGATCTGTTGTGCTGTCGTTGGTATAACCTATTTTCCAGGATCGCAAAACCCACAGCTAATGAGGAGGTCAAATCCATCAATGTCAAGGCGGCGTACTAGACCAACGAGCCTTTTATTTTGGCAAGTCAAGCAACACAGATATTTTTCTTGGAAGACACATTTGCACGTAGCGATGACTGGAGAGTATTGCAAAGGTTTGAGCAGAGGAATTCGTTTAATGAAGTTGCACAACAAGATGATGCTTACACTGCTCCTGAAATACAAGATAACACAGATGTTCCTAATATCTTTGAGAACCATCACGTCAATGACGCCGGCGAAAAGATTGCCTGTCGTGCTATGGACATACAAGAGTTGATCAAGAAGAAGCCAACGTTCGAGGATGTTGAGGATGAAGAAGAAGATGACACTGTGGGGAATTACGATTCAGACTGATACACATGGCGAAGATGTTGACGTTGCTGCTACGGATGATGATTAAATTGCTTTTGTCATATTTGCTTGTCAGAAGACGTTTTTTATCTACTATGTGAAATTGTGTTTGCTATGACAACTGAAACCTGATGAACATGTTGTTTAGTATTTTGTTGTGAGAACATCACTTGTTATGTATGCTGATTTGTGTTTGGTGATTGTATGACAACTAAAACATGATGAAATTGTTGTTTAGTTGTACTCATATTTGGCTGTGAAACTTGAATTTGATGACATAGTTTGCTGTTGGATTGCAATTTGCTCGACGTCTTCGAATGAGAACAAAGCTGACCCGATAGGGCCTCTGCTATTTATTTATTTATATGAGAAAAAGGGGATACCCCCTAATTTTTGTTAATAGAAATCATTAGATGTTCACAACACTACGCCCAGCCTGCTACACAGGTTTCATTCATTACTAGTTTCAGCAAAGTGCTCATGTCGTAGCCACTGAATACATCACGAGTGCTACATACACTGCAAATAAAGAGACAATCATCCTACAGAACACATAGATTTGCCCATTATCTTCACAAGCTCTTTCATCTCCTCATTGCTGTCAAGGATGTTCAGCAGCTGTTGCTTGGCCATGATCAGAGGAACTGCATCTTTAACCTTCTTCTCTGCATCTTCCTCTTTTGTGATTCCTTCAGTTACTTGCCCAACACCCCAACCTGCTGGTATTGGGATTCCTCTTCTAACCAAATAATCAGCGCAATTGCATTCCCCCACATCAGCAACTTCCCAGAAATAAAAATCACACGAATCTTCCCTTTTCTGCACGAATCAAATTGGAAGATCATCAACCAAAGTATTAAAAAGAATCAGCAACTGAAAGCAGCAGAACATGTAACGCCCGAGACCGATGTGTCAGGTGTCCTCCAGTTATTCGTTGTTGTTGTGTTGTCATTGCTTGCGTATCATGCATTGCATATCGTGTCATCATTTGCATTTTATTTGCATACATGTTCGTCTCATGCATCCGAGCATTTTCCCCGTTGTCCGTTTTGCATTCCGGCGCTCCTATGTCACCCGGTGCCCCTTTCTACCTCTTTTCGTGTGAGGGTGTTAAACATTTCCAGATTCGACCGAGACTTGCCAAGCAGCCTTGGTTTACTACCGGTAGAGCGCATGTCAAGTTTCGTGCCATTTGGACTTCGTTTGATACTCCAACGGTTAACCGAGGGACCGAAAAGGCCTCGTGTGCGTTGCAGCCCAACACCCCTCCAAAGTGGCCCAAAACCCACCTAAATCTCCTCCATCATCTCGGTCGTTCGATCACGATCCCGTGGCCGAAAACCGCACCTCATTTGGAGCTTCATAGCTCCCTCTACATCTATAAATAGATCCCTCCATTTCATTTTCGGGTCTTTTTCCCCGAAACCCTAGCCTCCCTCTTCCTCGCGCCGCCGGACATGTCCATCCCGCGCCGGACATGTCCACCGCGCCCTCCACGTCGCCCGGCCAATCAGCGGACGCCACGTCAGCTCGCGCCGCCGCCCCGGGCCACTCACAGCGTGCCACATCAGCCTCGCCCGCGCCCACTTTGCCGCGGCCCGCAGAGCCCATTGCGGGCCCGCGCAGGCCCGCGCGCCGCTGCCGCTCGCCCGCTGCAGCCCGGACACCGCGCCGCCCGGCCCGCACCTGCTCCGTCGCCCCGCCGCCAGCTCCGCCATTCCTCACCGGCGAGCCGCCCGCTCGCGCCGCGCTCCACCGCCAATCGCCGCCACCACCGCGCCTCCCCACGCCAGGTTCGGTTCCGGCTCGGGCTCGCCTCCCCCGACACCGGCAGACCTCACCAGCCGGCGAGCGCGCCCGCTGCCCCTGCCTGGTGCCCAGGTGCTCGCTGCCGCACCTGCCGGGGCCTTCCGACGACCTCCTCCGCCGGATCCCGCACACCTGCACCTCCCCGAACGTCGTCTCCTCTGACTCCGGCCCAACTCCGGCGAGGGATCCAGTCAACCTCGAGATCCGTGCCAAGAACCCTAGACCTGGGTGGGTAAATATCTCTAAGTCCATTTTCCCCAGTATTTTTTGGCTTTTTCATCGCATCATAACTCATCACTCGTTGCTCCGATTCGTGCGTGTAGCATATCAAAATGTTCGTCTCGACGAGTACGTCATTTCATCTCATTGCATCATTTTAATTTGAGCTCATCTTGATGCCCGAAATGTCGTTGGAATAGGGCTATATGATGAATTTGTCAGATCTGTTTCAGCAAATGGCATTTTGTCATTTTTGCCATGATTAATGTGTGCATGCTATGATGCTGAGCTCTACATGTGTTTTGTTATATGCCATGCCATCTTTACAGGGGTGCTTGCCTTGTATTTTTATGATATTTGTGGTGACTAGCACAAGCTTGCAAAGTAGTGTAATCGTTAATGCTGATTTCAGAGACTTAGAATTTCACCAAGTCCTTGTCCTGTTTTTGTCTTTATGCCATATGTTCATGTTGTTTCCTAGTGATTCGTGCCTCTTTTGAGGATGATCAGTAAGGATGTTTTGTTAATATTGTGGTGCTCTATCCATCCATGTCCTTGTTTGCAATTATGGGGCACCCTAGCTTGAGTTAATCAAGCTCTACTTTTGCTATAAAATGATCTTGGCAGATTGTTGACATGTTTATCGATTTTGCCGAGGATGTTCCTATTGATCCGTGGATGCTATGATGTTGTTCTTGCCATGTATAGCTTCTATGCCATGTCTTCTTGATGGGTGTATTCTTAGTTTGTCATGCCATGCTCTGTAGTGAGTGCATCGAGCTCGTAAACATGCCTACTTGTTAATCTGTTTTGCATGCTCCAGTTTTTCACTAAGTCTGAATATGTTTATGTTTTTGCCATGTTCACATGCTTGTAATTGTATTTTCTGATCCCTTTTGGCTCAAGGTCACTAAGGGACTTTTGTTAAGTGCTTTGAGTAGCTTCATGCCATGCCTTGCTTTGCCATGTTATGTTCCTGTAGCATGTAGTTTTCATGATCTAAAGTGTGCTTCCTGATGATAAATTCCAGACTTGTGTTAATTTCACTAAGTCTGAAACCTGTTATCTTTTGCACTTTTGCCATGCTTGTTTGAACCTGTTAATGAGTGATTTAGCCATAGCTCAGTGTTCATCTTTTGTCAAGCATCATGAGTGGATCCCTGTCATGTATTTTGTTGCCATGTTTGAGTGAAGTAGCTAATTTATCTTGATGCATTTATATGGTCACTTGCTGTTTGTCGCAGACCGGTGCCATATTTGTTTTGCTTGCCATTTCCAAACCGTGCATCCGATTCCGGTGATCTTTATATAGATTTCAACCGAAATCACCTCACCTTTCCAGTGGCACTCTTGGATTTCCAAGTTGAGGCCAGGTTCAATCATTCCTTTCCAAATCATGCATATACATCATATACCACATCCCGCATATCATGCCATGTTCATGTGTTGGTTGTTTACTATGTTGTGTGCTTCTTTCCGGTGTTGCTTCTTCGGGTTGGTTCCGATAACGTCGCGTTTGTGAGGACCCGTTCAACTACGTCCGTTTGTCTTCTTCATGGACTCGTTCTTCTTCCTTGCGGGATTTCAGGCAAGATGACCATACCCTCGAAATCACTTCTATATTTGTTTGCTAGATGCTCGCTCTTTTGCTATGCCTATGCTGCGATACCTACCACTTGCTTATCATGCCTCCCATATTGTTAAGCCAAGCCTCTAACCCACCTTGTCCTAGCAAACCGTTGTTTGGCTATGTTACCGCTTTGCTCAGCCCTTCTTATACTATTGTTAGTTGCAGGTGAAGATGAAGCTTGTTCCTTGTTGGAACATGGAGATGTTGTTCCTTGTTGGAACATGTTTACTGGTTGGGATATCACAATATCTCTTATTTAATTAATGCATCTATATACTTGGTAAAGGGTGGAAGGCTCGGCCTTATGCCTGGTGTTTTGTTCCACTCTTGCCGCCCTAGTTTCTGTCATATCGGTGTTATGTTCCCGGATTTTGCGTTCCTTACGCGGTTGGGTCATAATGGGAACCCATTGACAGTTCGCCTTGAATAAAACTCCTCCAGTAATGCCCAACCTTGGTTTTACCATTTGCACTAACAACCTACCACCATCCCTTGGGTTCTGCAGACTCAAGGGTCATCTTTATTTTAACCCCCCCAGGCCAGTGCTTCTCTAAGTGTTGGTCTGAACCGAGCTACCTGCGGGGCCACCTCGGGGAAACTTGAGGGTTGGTTTTACTCGTAGCTAGTCTCATCTGAGTGTGCCCTGAGAACGAGATATGTGCAGCTCCTATCGGGATTTGTCGGCACATTCGAGCGGTGTTGTTGGACTTGTTTTACCATTGTCGAGGATGTCTTGTAACCTGGATGCCGAGCCTGGTCGGATTGTCTTGGGAGAAGGAATATCCTTTGTTGACCGTGAGAGCTTGTGATGGGCTAAGTTGGGACACCCCTGCAGGGATTTGAACTTTTGAAAGCCGTGCCCACAGTTATGGGAAGATGGGAATTTGTTAATGTCCGGTTGTAGAAAACCTGAAGTTGGCCTTAATTAAAATACATCAACCGCGTGTGTAACCGTGATGGTCTCTTCTCGGCGGAGTCCGGGAAGTGAAGACGGTGTTGGAGTTATGCTTGACGTAGGTTGTTCTAGGATCACTTCTTGATCATAGTTGTTCGACTGTGCTTTTGCCTTCTCTTCTCGCTCTCATTTGCGTATGTTAGCCACCATATCTGCTAGTCGCTTGCTGCAGCTCCACCTCATACCTTTTACCCTTCCTATCAGCTTAAATAGTCTTGATCGGGAGGGTGTGAGATTGCTGAGTCCTCGTGACTCACAGATACTTCCAAAACCAGTTTGCAGGTGCCGATGTTACCGAGCAGGTGACACAACCAAGCTCAAGGAGAAGCTCGATGAAGATCTTGTCCTTTGTGTTGTTTCGTTCTAGTTGATCAGTAGTGGAGCCCAGTCGGGACGATCGGGGATCTGTGTAGCTTTTGGGGTAGTCTTCTTAATTATATTTTGGTTCCGTAGTCAGACCTTGATGGTATCTGGTTGATGTAATGCTTTATTCATGTAATTGTGTGAAGTGGCGATTGTAAGCCAACTATATATCTTTCTCCCTTATGTATTACATGGGTTCTGTGAAGATTGCCTCACTTGCGACATTGCTTTCAATGCGGTTATGCCTCTAAGTCGTGCTTCGACACGTGGGAGATATAGCGACATCGAGGGCGTTACAAGTTGGTATCAGAGCCTTCCCCGATCTTAGGAGCCCCCTGCTTGATCAAATCGTTGGCATTGTTGAGTCTACAAAATTGTTTTGAGTCATTTAGGTTTATATATGTCAGAGAGTTAGGAATTCTTTTTACTCCCCAGTCCCTTCATCGCTCTGGTGAGGCATCCTGACGTAGAGTTTTGACTCTTCTCTTCAAATTTCACTAAAAAAATTTAGGATCACACGGGTATCTTGGAATCGTTTCGATCGATTTGTGACGAGAACATTGTTCTTGGTGCCTCCTGTCATTTAGGGGTTGTGGCAGTGTCCCGGGGAGTTGAGCTCCGAGGTGTTGTCGTCACAATTTTATCGTTGCAGTTCTGGAATACCTGAGTTTAGTTTCACCAACATCAAAAATCTCGTTTATGGAGTTGTTGGTGAGATAACCTCGACGCCACCCAATACTGGGGCGGGAGTTCGGGAGTATTGCCATAACTCGTATAACGGATGCTTTTCGAAGGTTGAGGTAAACGATTTCCGAAGGTTTCTTGCTTATGTGTTGAAGGATGGATACAGCTGGATGTAGGATTTGCTAGTTTTTGGTGAGATATTATGCTTCCCCTGTCTCCCCAACACCTGATTGCATAACCGGAAAGTTTCGGGAGTTTATAAGTGGGAATTCAAGTAGCTCTTAGGATATCTTTCCGACAGATGTATGATATGAAATTGGGGTTCGACGTCTAGTGGTCCGCCTATCCACGGTTGGTTTTACAGTGGTCTCGTTGTGTCTTAAAGAGTCCTTGGCTATGCCGACTTGGGGACGCTTCGTATGTCATGTGCACTGCCTTGTACATGATGGTGCTGTACGATCGAGCCCGTGTAGGCCCCACCACAAAAACTTCGGAGGAAATCTCTATCATATGTTTGATCTGGCTTATTCTGCAAGCCAATCCTTTGTTTTGTTTTGAGTTGTGGTATTCGAGTTGCTTCAGAGACAAATGTGGATTCCATCCCTTGTATAAGTGGTGTTCTCATATTCCTATTTGAATACTAATCCTTCTTGATCATCGAGATTGTCATCTAAACTTCTTCTCTACCGGCGTGTTTCTCTTCAAGTGGGTCCGATCATTCCAATTTTCGCGAGATCAACTAAAGTCTTCTCAATGTTGTTTCTTTCTTCCACCTCCAAGTTGCCTTTGTTTTTCCCAACCTCCCACCCTTTTTCTTCAAGGACTCGGAATTCTTAATCAACTATCCATTTTATCGATGGAAGTCTCTCCATCCTTTTCCGTCAATGTTCTTATCTGGTGTTTCTCATGAAGATACTAACGGAGCCTCAAGCTCATCATTCTTCATTATGTTTCTTCTCCAGTGGATTCAAGTCAAGCCTTGTCGATCATATCTTTTCCTCGTTCTGAATGCCTTCTCATACCGGTGCACCTCTTAATCATTCACCTCTTGCTATTCATTTGTTCCGGAGTGCTGAAGATATTTCGAAGATTTGTGTTTCCACTTTGCATCCGTTCAAGCTATTTCGATGTCCTATCTTATTCAAGCCATTTAATTCAACTGGTGCAATCTCTCCTTCAAATCGTTCAATGGTGTATCTTTTGAGTGGGCCCTAACCCACAGGTCTTTTCCCAGGATCTTACCTAACTCTTCTTATTTTCCCAGAGCTATCCTAAATTCTTTTGAAGTATGACGTAAGAATGTTTTTCATCAGTCATATGTGTCTTTCTCCAAGATCTTTAGAATTCTTTTCATCATTGGTTCAACCTTTCTAATATTCATCCCGAAGCATCTCAACAACCCATGTTGGTGTTTCGCATCATCATTTTCAACATTTGAAGACCGAAGAAGAGTTTTCCTCCATATCTTACTCCATTCTCTTCATGTTTTATGATTGTAGCTTGTTGCCATCATCTCATAATTTATTTCGTTTGTGAGAATTCTTTTCACCCATCCGAAGCAATTCGGGAGTCTTTTCAGTTTAATTATCCGGAGCCCATCATCTAAGATTTATTCATTCTCGGCTTTCAGCTATGTTTCTCCAAATCTTACCGATGCATCGATCAAATACCCTCTAATCAGTTCATGATCTCTTCGTTCTTTTGTATCTAAACTCTCTAATGTATGTTTGTTCATTTACTAATTCTTACCGGTGATTCATCCTTTTACTTCATTCGTTGTTCAATTCTTATGGTGGTTCATTCAAGATTTCTTCTTCCTTCGTTATCATAGCAATTCTTTCATTCTTTCAAATCCTATCGGTGGTTCATTGAAGACCTCTTCAAGTTTGCGCAATATCTATCTTAATCATTTCTAAGGGAGTAAGTAGTATGCCAAATCCATTGTTTGTCATCAAATCGGAGAAGGATAAGCATAATGTAATTCTTATTCTTGTTTCATCAAGTTAAATCAATTTCTGCTTTCCGGAGTGGTCCATCATATCACATTCTCGGTTCGAGATGCTTTATCTTTCCTTCCAGAGCCCCCAGTTTCCACTTTATCTCGTCGCTAAGTTTCTTCCAATCATTCCAAGGATTCACCCTGTGTTTTCAACTTCTTTTTCCTTCCGTTTGATCATTCTTTTGTTTAACGGAGTTCTTCATGGAGGCTCTACATGATGGTTCATAAAGGATTTAATTCCTTCTCAAAGTTTTCATCGAGATTCTTTTCTAAGGAGCTCAAGTATTCTTCATCTTGCAATCCAGAGTGCAATTCGTTTTACCTTATCATTGGAGGTGGTATTACGTCATTCTTGATAATTTTCCTTCGTGTTTCATGATTCACATGTTGTCAAGAATGAGGTATTTTAAATCCATCAATCTCTTCGTTGGAGTTATCTTGTGTCATATTTCACCTAAAGCTTTCCCTAAGGATTGTTGCTATATTTGGTGCTCTTAAATGACACAAGTTCTTCATTTATCCTCCCGGTGAAATAAGATCGTCGTCTCCTTGTTCATATCAATCCAATCTTTTTCTGGGAATGGCAGGATGTCACCTCATAATCTTGAGATGTATTCTATAAGACCATATCAAGCTTATCCTTTCATTGTTGGTTTTCCAACAACTCCGTCCGAACCTTCTCCTAAGGATGCCTTCTCAAACTCTTTTGTGACAGAAGTTGGCATTTTCTTCTCCATTCTTTTATTTCAATGATCTATCTTCTATTATTTTCTTCTGGAGGCTTTGTGATGTTAATTTCTTCAACCATCATCTCATTTCATCTAAGATCATGTTCTTTCCTGTGCTTATCCATCTAACCGGAGTGTTGTGTCATCTCTTCTAGTTCTTTTCATCTTATTAAGTCTTGCATCCCTTCTCAACCGGAGTGCTACATAAATTTGTTCTTCCTTGTTCCTCTTTGCTAACAGAGTGCTTTCTACTTAATTTATCTCTGTTGTATTCTTTTCTCGAAATGGCTTAACCTTTTCAAGGTTCTTTGGGTTCACTCGTTCATCAAAGAAGCAACTTAGTTTTACCTCTTCTCTTTCTCTTCCATTTTCCCCTCCGGTGCCATTCTAGATCTCGGGACGAGATCCTCTCGTAGTGATGGAGTGTTGTAACGCCCCGAGACTGATGTGCCAGGTGTCCTCCAGTTATTCGTTATTGTTGTGTTGTCATTGCTTGCGTGTCATGCATTGCATATCATGTCATCATGTGCATTTCATTTGCATACATGTTCGTCTCATGCATTCGAGCATTTTCCCCGTTGTCCGTTTTGCATTCCGGCGCTCCTATGTCACCCGGTGCCCCATTCTACCTCTTTTCATGTGCGGGTGTTAAACATTTCCAGATTGGACCGAGACTTGCCAAGCGGCCTTGGTTTACTACCGATAGACCGCCTGTCAAGTTTCGTGCCATTTGGACTTCGTTTGATACTCCAACTGTTAACCGAAGGACCGAAAAGGCCTCGTGTGTGTTGCAGCCCAAAACCCCTCCAAAGTGGCCCAAAACCCACCTAAACGCCCTCCATCATCTCGGTTGTTCGATCACGATCGTGTGGCCGAAAACCGCACCTGATTTGGAGCTTCCTAGCTCCATCTACATCTATAAATAGATCCCTCCATTTCATTTTCGGGTCTTTTTCCCCGAAACCCTAGCCTCCCTCTTTGTTGGGGATATTACTGATGGGCGTAAACCGGCCTAACTGGGCCGGGTCAACTTCATCAGTAGTTCAAGAGTGCTAAAGCCCAAGAAGGCAGATGAGGGCCGAAGGCCCGTAGTCGGTTCAAGACTTGTAGCTGTAAACCGGTATTTGTATATAAACTTGTATTATAAGTTAGGAATAAGGAGAGACCAACTCGGATACGAATATCGACCAGTGTTGGGACTCTGTGAACCAACGGGCGTCACCCGAGTATATAAGGGGACGACCCGGCGGCGGTTCAAGCAGAGATAACAACTCGAGACGTATATAGGCGAAGCTTGTTTGCTCCCTAGTCAGCGAAACCCCATCAATCCCATCACAACTAGACGTAGGCTTTTACCTTCATTGAAGGGGCCGAACTAGTATAACTCTCTTGCGTCCCTGTGTCCGCTTTAAGCCCTTCAAGCTAACCCGTCGCGATGGCTCCACGACTAAGTCCTTTCTCTAGGACATCTGCCGTGACGAAACCACGATAGTTGGCGCCCACCGTGGGGCTATCGCACGATGGTTTCAGGTTCTTGGATGGCCGCTTTAAAGGACTCAAGGGCTACACTGTAGGCCGGATGACTAAGAGTCGTCGCGACAAGCTCTACATCAACGACGCAGGCTGGGGCCCCGAGGCTGGCTCAGTTGAGTACGGGTACCGGGTCACGTTTGGTGGCATTCACGTTTTCATTGGCAAGATTGGTGAACCGGGCCCTGAGCCGGACATCTGCACCGACCTCGTCGAGACGGCTCAGCGTGCGCGATCCGCCAGGGTTAAACCGGCCTTTAAGCGTGCCTTCGTGGGGGTCATCCATGGAGGAAGTTATGAGGATGGATCAGAATCTCGCGGCGAGACCGTCGTTTTTTCCGATGACAAGTCATCGACCGGAGAAACCGAATCTCTTTATCAGCTACAAGACGGCCGGATTGGGGGCTGTTCCGATGGCGACAGTATTCCGGACCCCTCTGATCTGCCCAACCGAGCTGGAATATTCATGACTGGCACACAAGAAGCATTTCATTCTTCGACAACTGCGGCAACAACCTCTGGTTCAGCAGCGGCGACGGCTGCCGGGGCAGGTGTCGGAGTAAATAGCCATGGGTAGCCTAGCCGGCTTCCCCTGGCCCTTCTAAAAAAATTACGAGCCCGTCCGGCTCTCGAGAGCCCAAGACATGGGGCCGCCTTTCCCTTGCTGGCAGTCATCCAGGTCGGCTTTCGGAAGGCGGCCCGACTTTAGCCCTCATGAAGAAAGCCACGGGAGGGCCGACTTCGGGAAGCCAGCCATGAGAAGGCCGACTCCAAGAAGCCGGCTCCCATAAAGCGGTCGAGACCATACCCTCAAAGTTTGCACCCACCTAACGGCGGTGCGACGGGGCGTGGCTACAATGAAGCCTGCCACCCCCGAATCCCGGAGCACGCCTGGCACAGTGCGCCGTACGGAGTAGCCATGACCCGTCCGGCGCGGCACTATTGCCACGTTGACCCTGATGTCACCCACGACGGACCGCCAGCACGGCCCACAGACGGTGGGCCCCTTCGGGCAGAGAGACACCCGAAGGCGGCCACGCCTCCCCCCCAGTCGGCCCAAGACAGAGCCGGCTCCCCGCAGCCGGCCTGCCACCTCCCTCGAAGGAGACGCCCCATTAAGGAGACAAGACGCGGTGAGGCTACAGCGATCGCCTGACGGGCGGCGGCACTGGAGCCACGCCTACCATGATGAAGCCCACGTCACCAAGATGGAGCCACAGTAACCAGCCGCCGACCAGGCCCTGGACAGTGGGGCCTGCCTGTCGACCAAGGGGCCGACAGCCGGCGGGACCCGCCAGTCGGCGGGCCCCAACAGTCGGCGCAGAAGCCGGCGAGCGCGGTCATAGACGGCTGGGCCCCGCGCCCAGTCGGATTGCCATTGTACCCCCGGGGGGTGGGCCTATATAAACCCCCCGGGGCACCCATGCAAAGGGTTGGACCCCCTGCTAGTCCTAGACACCGCACAAGGAGAAGAAGCAGGCTAGCCGTGCCCTTCTTCCTCCTCCCACCAAACAGCTCAAGGAGCATTGTGTAGCTACTTGTCCATCTAGTGATCATGCGGAGACCCCGCAGAGCAGCAGTAGGGGTGTTATCTCCACGGAGAGCCCCGAAGCTGGGTAAGATCCACCGGCGTGCATGTCTTCGCCTTATCCCGTTTCCAGGCACCGGCGATGTCTTACCGGCTCCCACAATGATAAGCCACCCGTTGGCATATGCCGCACCTACCACCCGACATTTGGCGCCCACCATGGGGCCAGGTGCACCGTCGTCCGGAGACCTGTTCTGGACGGGAACCTTCTTCCTCCCCCGCGAGCATAGCCAGCCCGGCACGCCCGATGGCGCTTGCCACGACGCGCTGCAAGGCGTCACCAGCGTCTGCGCGGGGAGAAGCCTCGCCGATCTCCTCGACGAAACCCTCATCTTCGACACGGCCTCGTTCGACACCTTCCCCGCCAACATCACGATCTACAACGACCCGCTTCCTCGAGCCGGTGGCTGCGACGCTGTCGCCACCGAAGTGATGGTTGTCGGCCACGGCGGCCCGGCCGACGAGAGCGCCCACGACGCCCGGCACGCGGCGGCCCACGACTTGTCCACCGCCCTCCTGGCTAATGCTGACGGCGAAGCACTGGAGGCACGCCGCCTCGCCCTCCTCACAGAGGGCCGGAGGCTGGGTTCCGTAAGATGCCTCACTGAGGCCTACCAGTGCGAAGCTGACCGCGCCGCCTTCGGCACGCCGGCCCCGGGCGGGCCAAGCCGGGCCGGCCTTGTCAAGAAACGCGGCGCCATCATCGCCGACATGCTGGGAGTCGACCGCCCGGTCTATACCACTCCGCTCGAGAACTTGCGTGCCGCCCAGGCGTCCGTAGACGAGTTGGACGGCTTGGAGGCCGAAGACCTCCCCTACATGACCCGGCGCATCTAGCAACTGATTGACGCAGCCGCGCAGCAACATGAAGCCGACGCCCGCGCGGGAAGCCCTCCCCCGCGCCGAGATCATGGCGCGACGTCCCGGACACCGACTACAAGCAACACCCGCGCGCGGTGCGAGAAAGAGCAGGCTGCCAGCCGCAGCCGGACCCGAATCACCATCGAGGGAGACGCGGACGGCCATCCCCGAGCCATGGAATGGCGGGGCAACCCGCCTCCGCCTCCACCCCATGGAGAGAGATATCCTACCCCGCCGCCAGTGGCGCACCCGACTCTCAGCGGCCGGCTAGGCCGCCGCGAAGGAGTCGGCGAGAACGACGCCCGCCATCGGATCAACCGCCTGGCGCGATCCCTGGCGCTGGAAGAAGAAGACGATGTCGGTCCGCCTTGCTTCGGCCCCCGCATCTGCGACGAGCCCTTCCCCAAAGGGTTCTCGCTCCCAAGAGACACGCCCAAGTACAACGGCTCCGTGAAGCCGGAAGATTGGTTGATCGACTACTCCACGGCGGTTAGCATAGCCAACGGCAACGGGTGCGTTGCCGTGAAGTACGTGCCCCTCATGCTGCAAGGCACGGCGCAGACCTGGCTCAACAGCCTCAAGCCGCGCAGGATCAACAGATGGCTGGACTTCACAGAAGCCTTCATCCGCAACTTCACCAGCACCTACAAGCGGGCTCCCAAGCCCAGATATCTCTCCTTGTGCGTACAAGGCCCCGCCGAGTCCACTCGCGACTACCTCACGCGTTGGGCCGAGCTCCGCAACTCTTGCGAAGGGGTGCACGAGGTGCAAGCCATAGAATACTTCACAGCCGGATGCCGAGAAGGCACCCTCCTCAAGCACAAGCTCCTCTGCGACGAACCGGCTACCCTCGATGAGCTTCTGGACATAGCGGACAAGTACACCACCGCCGACTCCTCGATGAAGACCGAGCTTCGGGTAGACGCGTCCGGGAAAGTACTTAACCCGGCGCCCAAGATGCCGGTTGGGGATTCCGGCCGACGCCCACACTCGAACGACCACAAGCGCAAGGGCCCCGCGCCGCCTCCCGCCAGTCGGTAGGTGGCCACAGTTGAAGACGTGGCGCCTGAAGGGCGACCCGCGCCTAAGAAGCCCAAGTGCGGCAGACCGGCTTGGCAGTCGGCCTTCTCCTACGAGCAAACTCTTGACGCCCCCTGCAAGTTCCACAGCGGCGCGAAGCCATCCAACCACACAACCAGGAAGTGCCATTGGCTCACCCGAATCTGCAAAGGCGGGGGGCTCACGCCGCCTCCGCCTGCCGGCCCGCCGCCTCCGGCCCCGCCGCCTCTGGCCGCTCGGCCCGCAGTCGGAGCCGTGCACGACGAATTCCCCGACGAGCAAGCAACTTACATCGTCTTTACAAGCCAGCCCAAAGACCGGCGTAGCAAGCGCCGAGAGCACCAGGAAGTCAGCATGGTCGCTGCCAACCCCGCCGGACACATGCATTGGTCAGAAGAGCCCATCAGCTGGAGCCGGGCCGACCATCCAGAGGTGATGCCGTCTCCCGGCTCTTATGCGTTGGTCCTGGAAGCCACCCTTGCAATGGACAGACGCGCCGCCCGCTTCTCCCGCGTGCTGATAGATGGCGGGAGCAACATCAACATCCTGTACCGTGACACCCTGGAGAAGCTAAATGTCAAGACGAAGCAGCTCATGCCGACTCGGACAGTGTTTCATGGCATCGTACCCGGCCTGTCCTGCGCCCCCATTGGCAAGATCAAGATTGATGTACTTTTTGGGGACAAGGAGCATTTCCGCCGGGAAACGATCTGGTTTGAAGTGGTGGACCTGGAGAGCCCTTACCATGCATTACTTGGCCGACCTGCCTTGGCCAAATTCATGGCAGTTCCCCACTATGCATACCTCAAGATGAAGATACCAAGCACCAAAGGCGTCATCACCGTAGCCGGCGATTACAAGAAGTCCTCTGAGTGTGCGGCAGCCAGCAGCCGGCTGGACGAGTCCCTTGTGATCGCCGAAGAAAAGAAGATGTTGGACCGAGTCGTGGCCATAGCCGGCAAGCAGTCGGCCGTGTCCCCCGACCCCAAGGAGCATGATGCTCAAGGATCTTTCCAGCCGGTCAAGGAGACGAAGAAGATACCTCTTGACCCCGAGCACCCAGAGAGGTTTGCCGTCATCGGGGCAAACCTGAACAGCAAATAGGAAGGCGAGCTTGCCGATTTCCTCCGTGAGAATTGGGACATCTTTGCATGGTCCCCCAAGGACATGTCGGGTGTTCCGAGGAAATTCGCCGAGCACAAACTACACGTCCGAGAAGACGCAAAGCCAGTCAAACAACCCCTTCGCCGACTGTCGGAGGAGAAACGCAGGATTGTAGGGGAGGAGATAGCCCGGCTTCTGGCAGCCGGCTTCATTATGGAAGTTTTCTTTCCAGAATGGCTCGCCAACCCAGTCCTTGTGCTAAAGAAGAACAACAAGTGGCGCATGTGTATAGACTACACAAGCCTCAACAAGGCCTGCCCCAAAGATCCCTTTGCCCTGCCAAGGATTGACCAAGTGATAGACTCCACAGCCAGATGCGAGCTATTGAGCTTCTTGGATGCTTACTCAGGATATCAGCAGATAAAGCTGGATCCGGACGACCGCCTGAAGACCGCCTTCATCGCGCCATTTGGAGCCTTCTGCTACCTGACTATGACATTCGGCTTGAGAAATGCCGGTGCCACTTTTCAGCGTTGCATGCAGAAGTGCCTCCTCAAGCAACTCGGCAGAAACACTCACGTTTACGTGGACGACATCATGGTGAAGACGGAGAAGCGCAGGACCTTGCTGGGAGACCTCAAGGAAACGTTTGAGAACCTACGCCGGTTCCAAATCAAGCTCAACCCCGAGAAATGCGTGTTCAGAGTGCTAGCCGGCCAGCTCCTAGGCTTCCTAGTCTCCGAACGCGGCATCGAATGCAACCCGGTGAAGATCAAGGCCATCGAGAGAATGGCGATCCCCACCAAGCTTCAAGACATTCAAAAGTTCACCGGGTGCTTGGCCTCCTTGAACCGCTTCATCAGCCGGCTCGAAGAGAAAGCTCTCCCCCTCTACCGCCTCATGAAGAAGAGCACTCACTTCGAGTGGAACGACCAGGCCGACCAAGCTTTTCACGAGCTGAAGAAGATGCTGGCCACGCCGCCCGTTCTGGCGGCACCGACTGAGAAAGAGCCCATGCTCCTCTACATCACCGCAACCAGCCGGGTGGTCAGCACCGTCATCGTAGTCCAACGCCCAGAAGAAGGCCGAGCCCAGCCGGTCCAGAGGCCGGTGTATTATTTAAGCGAGGTGCTGTCCGCTTCAAAGCAGAACTACCCGCACTACCAGAAGATGTGTTACAGCGTGTACTTCACCGCCAAGAAGCTGAAGCCCTACTTTCAAGAGCATCCCGTCACGGTCGTATGCACCGCCCCGCTGGCCGAGATCATAGGCAGCCGGGACACATCCGGCCGGGTGGCGAAATGGTCCATCGAGCTGGCCCCTTACACAATCTTCTACCAGCCCCTCACCGCCATCAAGTCCCAAGCACTGGCCGACTTCCTCGTCGACTGGGCCGAGACCCAGTACCTGCCGCCGGCTCCCAACTCCACCCATTGGCGCATGCACTTTGACGGGTCCAAAATGCGCACCGGCTTGGGAGCCGGCATCGTCCTTACCTCTCCCAAAGGAGACAAGCTCAGATACACGCTACAGATCCACTTTGCCGCCTCCAACAACGTGGCCGAGTACGAGGCGCTCATACACGGGCTCCGGCTTGCCAAAGAACTCAGCATTCGCCGGATCCTATGTTATGGCGACACGGACCTGGTGGTCCAGCAATCATCCGGCGACTGGGACGCCAAGGACGCAAATATGGCGAGCTACCGCTTCCTGGTCCAACAACTCAGCGGATACCTTGAAGGATGCGAGTTCCTCCACGTACCGCGAGCCGACAACGAGCCAGCCGATGCCCTGGCTCGAATAGGCTCTACTCGGCAAGCAATACCAACCGGCGTCGCTCTACAACGCCTCCTCAAGCCATCTATCAAGCCGTCTCCAGAGTCCGACTCCATCTTCGTGCCGCCTGACCCCGATGCGGCCGGGTCCGGCTCGAGGAACCAAGCAGGCGACCCCGAGGCTCCCGCGGCCGGCCCGGGGACTTCGGCAGCCGGCTCGGGGACTGCAGTGGCCGTCTCGGGGACTGCAGTAGCCGGCCCAGGGACTGCACCAACACAACAGCCAGCGGCCGACTCCAGCATTTCACCACCCAGCCCGCCCACCCTGGTGGCAGTAGCCACATTGGCAGTAGGAGAAGTCGCGGCTCCATCATGGGCTCAGTCCATCCTCAACTTCCTAGTAAACCAAGATCTGCCGGCTGACGAAATGGAGGCAAGACAAGTCCAACGTCGAGCCGGAGCATACACAATCATCAACAAAGAACTCATCAAACGCAGTGTCACCGGAGTCCTGCAACGGTGCGTCGAGCAAGAGAAGGGCATCGCAATCCTCAAAGACATTCACCAAGGAGAATGCGGCCACCATGCGGCCTCAAGATCACTTGTCACCAAAGCCTTCCGCCATGGTTTCTTCTGGCCGACCACTTTGGATGATGCCAAAGAATTAGTTAAATATTGCAAGGGGTGCCAACTCTTCAGCTCCAAGCAACACATGCCGGCTTCGGCACTCAAGACCATTCCCCTCACCTGGCCCTTCACCGTTTGGGGACTGGACATGGTGGGCCCATTCAAGATGGCGCGCGGCGGCATGACCCATTTGCTCGTCGCCGTGGACAAATTCACCAAGTGGATTGAGGCAAAGCCGATCAAGAAGCTGAATGGGCCGACTGCTGTGACATTCATCGCAGACATAACAACTCGGTACAGCGTGCCACACAGCATCATCACCGACAATGGCACGAATTTTGCCAAAGGAGCCTTGGCACATTTCTGCGCAGCCCAAGGTATTCGGCTGGACTTAGCGTCCGTCGCCCACCCGCAGTCAAACGGCCAGGTCGAGCGAGCCAACGGCCTCATCCTCTCCGGCATCAAGCCCCGACTGGTCGTACCTCTGGAGCGTTCAGCCGGCTGTTGGCTCGATGAGCTTCCGGCCGTCCTCTGGAGTCTGCGCACTACACCAAACAAGTCAACCGGCTTCACCCCTTTCTTCCTTGTGTATGGTGCCGAGGCGGTCATCCCAACTGACATCGAGTTCGACTCGCCTCGAGTAACCATGTACACGGAAGCGGAGGCCAAGGAAGCACGAGAAGACGGTGTCAACTTGCTGGAAGAAAGCCGGCTGTTAGCCCTCAGCCGGTCTGCCATCTACCAGCAGGGTTTACGCCGTTACCACAGCCGGAAGGTCAGGCCAAGATCTTTCCAAGAGGGCGATCTTGTGCTCCGGCTGATCCAGCGAACAGCCGGCCAGCACAAGCTCTCGGCCCCTTGGGAAGGCCCCTTTGTCATCAGCAGAGCTCTAGGCAACGACTCCTACTACCTGATCGACGCACAGAAGCCGAAGGCACGCAAGAGAGACGACTCCGGCAAGGAGTCGGAACGAACAAGGAACGCCAACCTCCTTTGAAGATTTTACAGTTGAAATGCAGTATGTATCACGCTAACTTTTGTATTAAGTACGAGACAATAGGCCCCCCGAGGAGGGCTCGGGGACTGCCATCCCTTATCTATGAATGAAAATTATCATGCTTATGACCTTGTCATTTCATTCACTTGTTCCGTCCGGCACCGGGTTCGACTAGTCGGCTCGAGGACTGGCCAACTAGAGTTATATTAGAAGTCCTACCCGCAGTCAGACAAGTAGTGTGCCAGCTCCCAAGCCTTCTCTTGCCAAAAGTCGCAGTTCGAAGAACCGGCTGTCCGGCTGGCAAGAGTTAAAGGCAGAAACGGGCGCCCACACGAAAAATGGCTAGGGACTAATGGACTAATATAATAAAAGCCGGTTTTTTCTCCCACCGCCGACTGGCTACCAGAGTAGCCGGTCGGCCGGTTTCCATTCACTTCACTTCAATCCAAGAAAGCTCAAGTACTTGCCTCCCCAAAGAGGGAAGGCGGCAAAGGAAAAGGCCTAAGGATAAAAAGCATACGCGAATGGAAACCAAACATGCACATAACAATATTTACATAAAAGACCTCCGAGAGGCCAGCATTCAACATAGTTTGGATACACCCCTAGTGGGTGGAACTG
This sequence comes from Triticum dicoccoides, assembly GCF_002162155.2. Lineage (NCBI taxonomy): Eukaryota > Viridiplantae > Streptophyta > Magnoliopsida > Poales > Poaceae > Triticum > Triticum dicoccoides. The sequence continues at coordinate 670,134,827 of NC_041382.1, read as the reverse complement.
CGAAAACTTAATGAAGATTGTTCAAAAGACAACAAGCAAGAAAAGTAAAGACGGCAGGTCAAGCTGGCGGAGCGACCGACGAGCTGGGCTGGTTGGCAGAGACGGTTGTGCCGGCTGAAGGAGCGGCCGGCTGGCGAACCTTGGCTTGGTCACCGCCTCCCGCAGAGGGCGCTCTTGCACGCGCCTCGTTACTGGAGGCACGGTCGGCCTAAGGTCGGCCGGTTGTTCCACCAGCCGGCTCAACGTCTTCGCCGTCCTCCTCTTCGTCATCCTCGCCCTCGTCGCTGGAGGCAATCTCCTCCGCCGAGTCCTCGCCCACCGCCGGGTTCAGCCCGGACCACTCCTCCGGCTGGGCAACACTGTCATCATCGATTTCGGGTGCAAAAACGCTCATGTCGGTGCACTCAGCGATCGTCGAAGCCCGTTGGGCGATAGCCGGCCTCACCTCCTCCAGCTCCGCGTCAGCCTCCATCCGCCAAGTGCGCAGCTGGTCCAGGCTCAGCCCTGGGTACCAAGCCCGAACGAACTCCAACGCCCGCCCGGCTCCGAGGCGGGCCACCGACGCATTCCAAGCCTCAAAGCGTCCGACTGCGACCTCCAGCCAGTCGGCAGTCCGGCTTGGGGTGCGGGGGATCATCTCGCCGGGCCAGAGGGCGGCCAACACTTGCGCCCCCGCACGTTGGAGCCGGCGAAGCATCCGATGAGCCGGCTGCAACCGTGCCTGGACAGCCAAGAGCTGCTCCTCAAGTGTCCGGTTCGCGTCCGGCGCGATGCTGGCCCCCGCCTGACGGCGCGCCTCGCGATGGGCCTCGATGCTTTGGGCGGCGAAGGCGGAGTAGCCGGGGAAGTAGTCTGCACAAAAAATAATAAGCAGCAGCACAAGTTAAGCCAAAAACCCAGGCGGCAAGGGGCAGGAGAGGAGCGAGGAAGGCGGCTTACCGTCGATCAAGTCCTCGATACGGCCGAAGCCTTCATCCAGTGCCTGCCGGGTCTCAGCCCAGCTTGCCGCCTTGGTCTCAAACTCTGCCTTCAGGGCGGCCTCGCTATCCCGCGCCTTCTGCAGGGCCGCCTTGTGGCTCTTCTCTTGGTCGGCCAGCTTCTTGGCCAGGCGATCACGCTCCTGGACCAAGGCAGCGTACTCGGCATCCTTGGCATGAAGGGCGGCGTTCGCTTCGCCGAGCTCCTTCCTCAAGTCAGTGTTGGCCCCTGAAGACAAAGAAAAAGAAAAACCAATAAGGAAAGAGTCATCAAGAAAGATCCGACCCGACTGCTCAGCAGTCGGCCCGAATCTTGGGGACTACACCCAGTGGGTGCGCTGACGCGCCCCCACAGGAGACAGACAAGATCGAGTACTTACTTCGGCTGTCGGCCAGGTCGTCGGTCCTCCGGCTCAACTCCCGAGCCTTGGAGTTGAAGGCGGCAGCACGGAGGTTGTGATATTCCTGGAAGTTCAGACAAGAGGCAAAAATAAGGTAGCCGTCAAGAAAGATCCGACCCGACTGCGCAGCAGTCGGCCCGAATCTCGGGGACTACACCCAGTGGGTGCACTGACACGCCCCCACAGAAGAAATCAAGAGAGCAAAGCGGCCAAGAATGAAGGACTCACCCGGATGGCGGCTCGCGTCGACAGGAACTCCTGGGTGAACTGTTGCAGCAGGGCGGCTTGGGCTTGTAGCCGGCTCCAGACCCCTTGAGCCGCCACATTCAGCTCGCCAGTCCCCCCGCTGGGTGTCCACTCGGACGTGGTAGTGCTGGCCGCCTCCAGATCTTCCGCCGACTGGCCTGTGCCCGCGACTCGGCGCAACTCCGGCGGAGCGGCGCCTCCCCCTGCGCACCGGCCCGTTACCGGCTGCACCTCGAGGCCGGCTCTGTCCTCCGGCTCACCCTCGGTCGGCCCCTCTGGCGCCGCTGACGATTGGCCGCCTTGGCCCGCTCCGGTTGGCGCGGCTAGCGGCGCTCTCCTCGCAAAGGCCACGGGGTCCTCCCCCCTCTCCATCAGCGGCGGGTCTTGGACGATCTCCTTCGCCAAGGGCAATGGGGTGTCGGGGGCCACGGCTCGGAGGGGAATGGCGAGCAGTGGAGGCTGGTTGCGCGAACCCTCCGCCTCCGTCTTCGCGGTCGCCGCCTCCGTCTGGGCCTAGGCTGCCGCGTCGGCCTGCTCCCTCGCCTCCTGGGCGGCCGCTTTCTCCGCCGCCTCGCGCTTCATGAGCGTTCCACTCTGTGGCCTCCCTGAGATCGGCGCGGGGGTCCATGCGGCGGGAGCTTGAAGAACCTCCAGTTGGCCCAACTACGGAGCCGCCCGGACCACGCTCAAGGGAAAGCGGCGCCCTGTCCAGCAAGCGGAAGAAATTAAGAAGAATGGTCGAACAAGAAGAGAATGATGAAAAGCATGCGACAGGGCAATTGACGACTTACGCTAAGACCGCCTGAGGCTGCTTCACAGCCTTGCGGAAGCGGGCCGCTTTCGCAGCCGCCTCATCTCGCTTGGTCGCCGCGGTGGAGGCTTTGGACTTCTTCGGCCGACTGCCGAAGAGGCCTGAAGCGGCCCGGCGCTTCTGTGCGCCACCGTCGGCAGCCGGCGCGATGGACGAGCCCACGCCCTGATGGTCGGCCGCCGGCTGGCGACGCGGGGCAACTTCGGCTTCAGCATCATCCGGCCAGTCCTCGAAGCTCGCGGTGAGCCTTGAGCCCCCGGGCTCGGCGTCGTCCCCCACGACGACATCTTCCATGGCGGCCGCCCCCAAGTCCGGATCGTCGACGTCGTCCGCCGTGCGGTCGGGAGCATATCGACGTTCTATCCCCGCTACCCCAGTCGTCGGCGGGAGAAGGGGATTCTGCTAAGAAGAACCGACTGATCAGAAGCCGGCCATCATAAAGCCGGCTACCAACGAAAAGAAGAAAGAGAAGAAAACTTACCACGGGCGGAGGGTTGGCGTGAGAATACGGCACCTTGCTGTATCGCCAGTCCTCGGCAAGCTTGCAGTTGGAGATATAGTTTACCATGTACGAAACCTCCGCATGAGGCATCTCCTTGGTGCTCAGCCGGCTTGGGTTGAAGCGGTCGCTCATCTGGCACATCATGTGGGGCCGGCTGTGGAGAGGAGATATCCGGCGCTCCACGAAGGCGGCCACCAAGTCGACCCCGCTCAGGCCTTCCGACTGGATCATCACCCGAAGCCGAGAGACGGCGGCGTTCCCGGCCTGAGACAGTGACCGGGACTGGAAACTCCATGAAGGCTGCCTCCTAGCCGGCGCGCCGGCTACGTAAGCCGGCAGGTTGACGTGGTCTCCTTGCTCGGCGACGTTCTTCACGTAGAAGTATGACTTCTGCCAGATCTTCACCGACTGGATCAGGGGGATGGGCGGGAATGGGTTGTTCTCGCCCGCCCTCCTCATGGCGATGAAGGCCCCGCAGTGGGCGGGCATGCCTGTGAGGATGGTGCCGAGTTTGCTCTGGAAGAACTCCCCCCAGAGCTCCAGCGTGGGGAGCAGCCCCAAGAAACCTTCGTAGAGGGAGACGAAGGCCGACAGTAGCATCACCGCATTGGGCGTGAGGTGATGCGGCTGAAGGTTGTAGAACTCAAGGAAGGAGCGCAGAAATCCGCTCGCTGGAAGGCCGAAGCGGCGCAGGAAGTGCGAGCGGAAGACGATCCGCTCGCCCTCCTCCGGCGCCGGCGAGACCTCCACCTCTGGCGCCAGGCGGACCCGCACGAGGTTGGCGTCGGGCAGGCGCCGAGTCTGGCGGAGGAACTCAACATGTTCCTCATGGACGTTGGAGCCGTCCCATGAGCTCGACAGCGCCATGGGAGCAAGACGATGTGGAGGCGCGACGGCGCTGAGACGGGAGGCTGTGGCGGCAACAAGAGGAAGAAACGAGGGCGAGAAGGGGCGGAACGAGAGAGAGCGTGCGAACCTCTGCCGCTCCCCCTCCTCCCCCTACTTATAGGCTCGCGTGGTGGAGCCGAGGAGGCGCGGCGTGGGGAAACGTGGGGACCGATCGTGCCCACTCCCCCACGTCCCGCGCTTATTGTGCCTTAACGGCGAAATAAAACCGCCGCAGGAAGGCGAGCGGTCCATGTGGGCCACGGAAGATCCGCGCTCGGACCAAGGCCTGCGAGTGGCGGGCCCGGGCCTGCGGCGGCGTCCCGTCGCGCGCGTGCGCTGGCAGGATCTCGCTGCCACGTGGCCGCGGGAGGGCCCGCGGTAAGCATGCAGGTCGACCCCTTTCCCACCTGCAAGACGCGGAGCTCTCTGAAGTCGGCATACACCCGCAAAGCCGGCTCTTCAGGATGGGAAGCTGACCAAGCTTCTCGTCCCTTTGTCCGCCTCGGAGCTCGATCAACTTCGGGGACTACTGTCGGAGTAAATAGCCATGGGTAGCCTAGCCGGCTTCCCCTGGCCCTTCTGAAAAAATTACGAGCCCGTCCGGCTCTCGAGAGCCCAAGACACGGGGCCGCCTTCCCCTTGCTGGCAGTCATCCAGGCCGGCTTTCGGAAGGCGGCCCGACTTTATCCCTCATGAAGAAAGCCACGGGAGGGCCGGCTTCGGGAAGCCGGCCATGAGAAGGCCGACTCCAAGAAGTCGGCTCCCATAAAGCGGTCGAGACCGTACCCTCAAAGTTTGCACCCACCTAACGGCGGTGCGACGGGGCGTGGCTACAGTGAAGCCTGCCACCCCCGAATCCCGGAGCACGCCTGGCACAGTGCGCCGTACGGAGTAGCCATGACCCGTCCGGCGCGGCACTGTTGCCACGTTGACCCTGATGTCACCCACGACGGACCGCCAGCGCGGCCCACAGACGGTGGGCCCCTTCGGGCAGAGAGACACCCGAATGCGGCCACGCCTCCCCCCCAGTCGGCCCAAGACAGAGCCGGCTCCCCGCAGCCGGCCTGCCACCTCCCTCGAAGGAGACGCCTCATTAAGGAGACAAGACGCGGTGAGGCTACAGCGATCGCCCGACGGGCGGCGGCACTGTAGCCACGCCTACGATGATGAAGCCCGCGTCACCAAGATGGAGCCACAGTAACCAGCCGCCGACCAGGCCCTGGACAGTGGGGCCTGCCTGTCGACCAAGGGGCCGGCAGCCGGCGGGACCCGCCAGTCGGCGGGCCCCAGCAGCCAGCACGGAAGCCGGCGAGCGCGGTCACAGATGGCTGGGCCCCGGGCCCAGTCAGATTACCATTGTACCCCCCGGGGGTGGGCCTATATAAACCCCCCGGGGCACCCATGCAAAGGGCTGGACCCCCTCCTAGTCCTAGACACCGCACAAGGAGAAGAAGCAGGCTAGCCGTGCCCTTCTTCCTCCTCCCACCAAACAGCTCAAGGAGCATTGTGTAGCTACTTGTCCATCTAGTGATCATGCGGAGACCCCGCAGAGCAGCAATAGGGGTGTTATCTCCACGGAGAGCCCCGGAGCTGGGTAAGATCCGCCGACGTGCATGTCTTTGCCTTATCCCGTTTCCAGGCACCGGCGATGTCTTACTGGCTCCCACAATGATAAGCCACCCGTTGGCATATGTCGCACCTACCACCCGACAACAGGAGGCCCTGTGCGCCCGCCGGCTCAAGTTCTATCAGAGCTATTTGATGCATTGGCTGTGCTTACGGCGGAGGCTAATCCGGCGGATCAGGGTGTTTGCAACGCCGAGATTGCAAAAGTGAAGGAACAGATCACCCAGGCCAAGGCAGATCTGGCAGCTGAGGACACCAGGATGGCCATGGAGCGGGCCGCTTTAGACACACAAGCCTACAGCCTCATGTTGGACCAGAGTGCGTCGCAGGAAGTCATGAGGAGGAAGTACCGATCTCGTTTGCCTCTGGTTTTTGAGGCCAGAGACCTTTTCAACACTCCAGGAGTAGGAACCGGCAATCCGCTGGAGGGAAACCAGGCGGAAGCTCCCGGGACCGGTGCTCCGGTTCAGCCTCGTCAGATGGACCCACCTCGTCAAAACACCGTTATACCTCAGGCTGTTTTAACACCTCCGAGTCACTACTCCAACCCGATGGACAATCTCATCACCGCTGTTGCACGGCTGGAGGCCATTCCAATTGAAGGTGATTCGCCGCAGGCAATAGAGACGCGACGGGTCAAGGAGCTTCTGAGGATAGCTTTGGTCCAACAGGAAGCGTACTCATACAGCCGCGACCGGATCCACTCGACCCACCGTCCAAGCCGGAGCTATAGCAGACATATGGATGAACCGGCAGTGTCGAGTAATGAACGACGTGGAGCACCCCATGGCAACAACCCGGCGGACTGTGCTGATAACGCTCAAGAAGTGGTGGACCGGGCCCGAGCACGCAGGGAGGCCGAGTTAGCCGCACAGCATCAGGCTCGGCAGCTCACGCCGGTTCGTCCAACTATCTCGATCGAACCTGGTGTTACTTCTAGTTCTTTAGGGGTGCCTTGCCTTATCCCCGCTTTACGCAATGTGCGCCTGCCCAAGGATTTCAAAGGCCCGCACAAGGTACCAAATTACACGGCGGATCAACCTCTAGAGACATGGGTGGAGAGCTATGAGATGGCCATGGAGATGCTTGATGTGGATGACGCGGCGTGTGCGAAATACTTCACCATGATGCTTGAAGGAACGGCCCGTACTTGGTTAAAAAGCTTGACGACTAATTCTATCAGTTCATGGGCCCAATTACGAGCCCGGTTTATCAACAATTTCAAGGATACATGTAAACAGCCTATGTCGATAGTGGACTTAGCTGCCTGCATACAGGAAGAAGGAGAGTCAACGACTCATTGGGTGCGCCGGGTTTCACAAGTTTTGCACTCATCAGACCGCATCAACGCTGACATCGCAGTATTAACCCTAGAAGGCAACTGCCGGTTTGGGCCCCTAAAGCTGAAGTTGGGACGGATGAAGCGTCATTGCACTGACATGGGGACCCTCATGGCCGCTTTGGGGAAATATGCTGATTCTGATATTACCAAGGATCCCGAATCTGATGATGACAAGACAGGGAAGGGAAAGAGGAACAACAACTCCAAAGGTCAGCAACATCGCTGGACAGGCAATGGTGGTGGAGGCAAGCGTAAAGCGGATGGTAACATGGACTTTGTGGCTAATACCAACGCACAGGACAATGGCCAGCGACGCAAGGGTAAACCGAAAAATCGTAATGGGGCGCCCAACCCTAACCCAGATGGACTAAACTATATGCTAAGCCAGCCTTGTCCAAGACATGGGACGAAGGAGGCGCCAGCAAACCACCTTTGGAAGGATTGCTTTATTATGCAGGAGTGTATGACCACGAATCTGGCGATGGCTCAGGATCTGGGCCAGGTTACGGTGGAGGAAGTTCCGGTTCAGGATTTAATGGTAATCCGGGCGGACATAATGGTCAAAATAGTCAGAACAACCAGGGTGGTTACAACCAACAGCAGCAACAGTCAGGTTACCAGAGCAACCCAAAGCAGTTGAGTAGTGGGTAGTACCATGTATTCACCACTAGCTTGGACAAGCAAGACCGGAAGATTCAAAGGCGGGCGGTCAACTCTGTTGAACCGGCCATACCCCGTTATCTACGTTGGTCTGAACAGCCAATCATATGGAGCAGAGAGGATCACCCTCCCCAGGTCGATAATCCGGGTCAGTTGGCTCTGGTGGTGGTGCCTTAGGTGGGAGGTTACAAGTTCACCAAGGTGCTCATGGATGGAGGTAGCAGCATTAACATCTTGTACTATGAGACCTTCTGTCGTATGGGACTGACAGATAAAAATCTTAAACCGTCTAATACGGTGTTCCGCGGTGTAGTACCTGGCAAATCAGCATATCCTGTTGGTAAGATAGCTCTGGAAGTGGCCTTTGGGGATGATCATGATTCCAGGTCGGAGACATTGATGTTTTAAGTGGTGAAAATCCAAAGTCCATATCACGCCCTATTTGGGCGACCGGCCTACGCCCAGTTTATGGCACGGCCCTGTGATGTGTATTTGCAGCTCAAGATGCCAGGTCACAAGGGGATAATAACAGTTCACGGAAGCCGCAAAATCGCTTTGGAGTGCGAGGAAGGTGATGCGGCCTATGCAGAGTCAGTTTGTGCCACCGAGGAGCTGAAGTGTTATAAGGAAAATGTTGATCCGGCGGACATGACTCCATTAAAGAAGCCAACTACGGAGCATGATCCGGCCCTGAAGTTCAAATCGGCAGCAGAAACTAAGCTTGTTGACTTTGTACCTGGCGATTCGTCCAAGCAGTTCAGCATCAGTGCTAATTTGGATCCAAAATAGGAAAGCGCACTCATCGAGTTCATCCGTGAGAATCGGGACATTTTTGCATGGAAGCCTTCTGACATGCTAGGTGTACCGAGGCGACTCGCTGAGCACACCCTTAATGTGGATCCCAAATACAAACCGGTGAAACAGTTCCTCCGCCGGTTTAACGAAGAAAGACGCAAGGCAATTGGAGAAGAGGTAGCCAGGCTCTTAGCAGCTGGTTTTATTGTTGAGGTTTTTCACCCTGAGTGGCTTGCCAATCCGGTGCTAGTCCTTAAGAAAAACGGCACCTGGCACATGTGTGTGGATTACACAGATCTTAATAAAGCTTGTCCAGCAGATCCTTTTGCCCTCCCCCGTATTGATCAAATTATTGATGCTACGGCGGGTTGTGAGCGTTTAAGTTTTTTGGATGCATATTCTGGCTATCATCAGACCAAAATGGCAGTTAAGGACCAGGAGAAGACGGCATTCATAACTCCCTTTGGAGCCTTCTGCTATGTGTCTATACCCTTCGGGCTGAAGAGTGCCCAGGCAACTTATCAACGTTGTGTGCAAAATTGTCTACACAAACAGATTGGCCGTAATGTACATGCTTACGTGGATGATATCGTGGTTAAATCCAGGGAGAAGGAGACTCTGATTGGTGATTTGAATGAAACCTTTGATAACCTGAGGACATACAAGATGATGCTTAATCCGGACAAGTGCGTCTTTGGTGTACCGGCGGGCAAGTTATTGGGCTTTCTGGTGTCTAATAGGGGAATTGAGGCTAATCCGGAGAAGATCACAGCCATCACCTCCCTGGCTAAACCGGAGTGTATCAATGATGTTCAACGCCTGGCAGGCCGGATTGCCGCGTTAAGCCGGTTTATCAGTCGTCTTGGTGAGAAGGCAATCCCTTTGTATCAGATGTTGAAGAAGACGGATCAGTTTGTCTGGAGTTCGGCTGCTGATGAAGCGTTTGAGGACTTAAAGCGGCAATTGGCCAATCCGCCTGTGCTTGCCGCTCCCATTGACAAGGAGCCGTTACTGCTATATGTTGCTGCTAATGCTTGGGCGGTCAGCGTGGCTATTGTGGTGGAGCGAAAGGAGGCAGGTAAGGAGCATCCGGTTCAACGTCCGGTCTATTATATCAGCGAGGTACTCATTGAGTCCAAGCAAAGGTATCCGCATTGGCAGAAGCTGGTGTATGGAGTTTTTATGGCAAGCTGGAAGCTTAAACAATACTTCCAAGGGCATCCAATCACGGTGGTCAGTTCTGCTCCTTTGGGGGATATCATCCAGAACCGGGAAGCAACTGGCCGGATTGCCAAGTGGGCTATAGAGCTTGGGCCGCACGATTTGAAATATGTGCCTCGGACGGCGGTTAAGTCTCAAGCACTTGTTGATTTTATCAATGATTGGACGGAAATGCAAGCACCTGAAGAAAAGCCGGATCACACATATTGGACCATCCATTTTGACGGATCCAGGCAATTGGAAGGCTCGGGGGCTGGAGTCGTATTAACTTCCCCACGAGGTGATAAGTTTTGTTACGTTCTCCGTTTAATGTTCACTTGTACTAACAATGCAGCTGAGTATGAAGCCTTGCTCCATGGTCTCCGGATGGCTAAGGAGATGAATCTAAGTCGAGTTAAGTGTTTCGGCGACTCAGACCTCGTGGCTCAGCAAGTGTCCGGCACTTGGGACTCCAAGGACCCACTCATGGCAGCATATCGTCGTCAGGTGGATATTGTTGCAGGTCATTTTAAAGGCTATCAGGTGGACCACGTGGACTGGCGGAAAAATGAAGCGCCGGACGCTTTAAGCCGGCTGGGCTCCCAGCGCAAACCGGTCCCGCCCAATGTTTTTCTGGATGTGTTGCACAACCCGTCGGTCAAGATCCCTGGTGAAGCGGATTTGGCTATTCCTGATCCGGAGGCTCAATTGGTGGCAGCTCTTCATGTTATTCCGGATTGGACACTTCCTTACCTGGCGTACAAGAACTGGGGCGAGTTACCAGAGGATGTGACTCTGGCCCGATAGATAATCCGGCGATCCAAGTCCATGACTATTATCAACGGCGAGTTGCATCATTGCAGTGTGTCAGGAGCATTTCAACGCTGTGTGTCTCCCGAAGAAGGCCGTGAAATTTTGTGTGAGATCCACGAAGGAGATTGTGGTCACCACGCCGGTTCAAAGTCTCTGGTGGCTAAAGCGTTTCACCATGGCTTCTATTGGTTAACTGCTCATGCTGATGCGGAGGATCTGGTCAGACGATGTGATGGTTGCCAAAGGTTTTCAAGACGTGCTCATGTACCGGCTCAAGAATTGTGAATGATTCCAATTACTTGGCCGTCTGCGACTTGGGGGCTGGATATGGTGGGGCCTTTCAAAAGGTCCAAAGATAAGAAGACCCACCTCCTGGTGGCGGTTGACAAGTTTACAAAGTGGGTGGAGGCAGAACCTGTTAGTAAGTGTGATGCGGCCACGGCGGTTTAGTTCATCAAAAAAGTGATTTTCCGGTTTGGCTTTCCACACAGTATCATCACAGATAATGGTACCAATTTGTCCAAAGGTGCCATGAAGGAGTTTTGCGAACGGGAGCGCATCCGGCTCGACGTCTCATCAGTGGCACACCCACAGTCCAATGGTCAAGCAGAAAGAGCTAATCAAGAGATCTTGAGAGGCATCAAGCCTCGGCTCATGGTTCCTTTGCAGAGAACGCCGGGTTGTTGGGTAGAGGAATTACCATCTGTGTTAATGGAGCATCAATACAACACCCAATAGGTCAATAGGATACACACCGTTCTTCATGGTTTATGGAGCGGAGGCGGTTCTCCCTAGTGATATCCGTCATGATTCACCTCGTGTGACGGCTTATATTGAAGCGGACAACGAGACAACATGGCAAGATGCTTTGGACCGGTTGGATGAAGAGCGTGACATAGCAGCCGCCCGATCGGCGATTTACCAACAGGATCTTCGTCATTATCACAGTCGCCGAGTCAGAACCAGAACCTTCCAGGAAGGAGATTTGGTGCTTCGGCTCATCCAAGATCAGACTGATATGCATAAGTTATCCCCACCTTGGGAGGGGCCTTTTGTGGTCAGCAAGAATCTGCACAACGGGTCATACTATCTGATCGATATTCGAGAGCATAAGGACTCACGTACATCAGAGGAGGAGACCAACAGGCCGTGGAACATAGCTCATCTTCGGCCTTATTATACCTGAGCCATTGGTTCTACTTATGTACATATTACAACGATGTATATATTATGATTAAATATAATAAACCGGGACCTCAGCTAAAGCGGGGTATCTATTCTTTTAAATCATGTGTGGTTACATGGAGTTGTTCTAAAGCGGCCTCCGGTTTACCCCTTGAGTTTGCTTTTTAAAAGCATCATGTTATATCACTTGGAGGATTGGTCGTGTCCGAACCAATACCATACCTCTTGATAGGCGAGAGCCACCAGATCACTTGGGGACTTGGTCACGTCTGAACCAGTCATGCCTCTTGATCGGCCTAAGGCCACAGAATCACTTGGGGGCTTGGTCGAACCCGAACCATTGCCATGCCACTTGGTCGGCATAAATGCCACAGTTTCATTTAGGGACCTGGCTGACTAGAACCATAGTTAGACCTAACGGGAGCTTGGTCGTGTTCGTCCATGGTAACGCCATTTGATCAGCTCAAATAAACCTTTTTTGCAAACGTTTGTGTCATTGCTTTTGCTTTGCACTTTTCTTTGCAAGATACTTTTTTTCTTTTTTATTGCGTTTTCTTTTAAACCAACAAAGTTTTCAACCAATCAATTGACGGAACACAGTTCACGTCAATCCGGAGACTATTTGACTGGTTTGATCCTTGTTGTTAACATCCTCTTATGGAGTAACACGGTGTTTATTATAACCCGGCACGGTTTACATGGTAAACCAGCATCATATATATACAGGAGCTTTTATCTCCTCCAACAGTGTGGGTTTGCAAAACTCCGCTTCAAGATTGGCCAAGCCAACTTCACGCTCAACGATGGCAGGTATTATGTATCTCAAAAATTTGGTCATATACTTAAATTTTTTTGGATGTTTTGACTTCATATATGCAGACATCATATTCCACCTGACGGTACAACCGCGGTGGCACTTGAGGAGTTTCTTATTGCAGAAAGTGCTTTGGAAAAGTTCATCGTCACAGGAAGAACAAATTATGCACGAAGGCATATCAACATCAAAAGTATCAGCTAGCCTATTACAAGGCAACACGGTGCCCACAATAAGATTATTGTTTTTTTGCAAAGGAGAAGCAGTTTTAAACCGGCTTCCGGTTCAAGCTTGGTCACCAGCCTGGCCTGATGGTTGTGGGTTATCGTGCACCGCTTCAGCCTCAGTTTCTCTACCTAGCGGCTGTAAATCAACAGTTGTCCAGCCGATTCCCATTAATGCTTGAAAAACAACTTCATCATGGATCAACAATGACCATTGTTGAGGAAATCGTTAACTGGTAGCTGCTCGGTCGGCTGGTGAGTAGGGGATTAATAGGCTAATCAGCAAGTTAATCGGCCATTTAATCAATTAATTGGATGATTTATCGGGTAATCGGCTACTCGGGGACCCTATGAGTAGGGATTAATCGACAAGTTAACTGGTTACCGGATGAATTCTTGAACAGGGGCAATGATGGGTCAATATCGGGAGCGTAAGTATGCTTACGGATTGGAGGGATAAGATTTTCCGATTCATGAACTGATGCAGCTATTCGCTTGTTCTGAGTGTCGTATTGGGCTTGATAATGAGACAAGTCTGCTTCTTCAGCCAATTGGCAAGCTAGCGGACGCACCTCCCGGTTTATTGCTCGTAGATCCGCTTCACCAAATTCTGACCCATCTTCCTTCAAACTAGGGTAGCCCTGAGCCGCTTCAATAGGATCAAAATCCGGCACCTAGGCTTTTGCCCAGATTAAGGCAGTGATTGCACCGGTTCGAGCATCAGATTTCTCCAGCTCTTCAACCCGGGCAGGAAGCACCAACAATTTCATCAGAGTGTCTTGAATCAAAGTTGGTGCCGGTTTGTTGTGGGATGCGGTACAGATGATCCGCTGTGCGCCAGTGTACAGTTGTTCGACCAACGTATAGGCGGCTTTCAATTTCTTCCGCACATCTGACCCCAAGTGACCAATGCGTGTCCCTGAAATATCGTAAAGGGTTAAACCGACAGCTCTGTAAGAAGGCCGAGTCAATTCAGAAGTCAAACTAGCTTACCAAAGATAGCAGTGGTCATGGCATGCACGTGCCGCTTTATGCTGATCAGTTCATACGCCACCGGTTTTAGTGCGGCCTCGGCATCCTCTGCTCGTTTGATTAAAGCAGACTTTTCAGTGGCCCAATCCGCCCGCTTCTTCTTGAAGCTCTCCTTAAGCTATTCCATGGCGCTTAAAGCGCTGGCTAATTCCTCTTTTGCTTTGGAGGTTTTAGCTTGTTGGGTTTTCAGGTTTTCTTGGAGATCGGTGACTTGGCTTTCTTTCTTCTTCAGCTCAGCCTGCATGCAGACAAATATATGCCTCAACAAAACGGTGCAAGGATTGAAGTACCAACCACATAACAAGTTATGCACTTGGCACTTGGGGGCTAATGCATATTTGATCTTCAGATTTCACTTGATTATAAAGTCCCAAGCTCAATACAAGTATTCAACTTGGCACTTGGGGGCTAATGGCTATTTGCTCGTATATATTCTGATGCGGCAATCTCAATTACTTAAAGTACCGGTTTAACTACGTTAAGTTGAACCGGCCCTTGGGGTCTACATCAGAAAATTTCAAAGCATTAAGATTTATATTAGTAAGTCCCGGTTTAAAAGAAGATTACAAACCGGCCCTTGGGGGCTAGGAGAGTCAGCGTGAATTGAAGCATACAAGCAGGAAAGAGCATATGGAAGTTACCTCATATTTATCTTTCATCATATTAACCAGACCGGCTTCATAGTCACGACTGGTATACAGCCGGTTCAGATAGCCGGAATGGATATCCTGGGCATTCAGAGCAGCGTAAGTCGCCAGATCAGCATTCCACTTGCCTTTGCTAAAGGCAGCGATTTCTTCCTTGGCAGAATGTTTGGACAAAGCGACAGGATTGCTTGGCTCGGTCTGGCCAGTGCCAGTAATGACAACCTCATCGTCCTTGGAATTGCCGGTTTGCACTGGGGTTGTTGGCTTGTTAGTAGGCTTTGCTGGACCGGTGGATTTCTCAATCCAAATGGAGCTTGTGGGCTGATTGACAGGGCTTGAGGCATCAATTGGTCTCTCTTCAGCAATAAGATCGTCGTCTTGCTGTGGTGGATCATTGGGTATATCCTCAGGAATAGCCGCTTCAAGATCTGGTGTCTTGCCCGGTTCAAGGACGGCATCTTCTTTGGCCGCTTTGTCCAGGCGAGCCTTCTTGCTTGGCCTAGGTTTGGCCCTGAAAGGAATAACAAAATCAAATACAGCATATGTTCCAAGGCGATGCATTGCAAATATTATGATTAGTATAGCTTACCCAAGCACCGTTTTGAGTGGTGGCAGCTGAGTAGCCGATGACTCTCCAGAAGATGAGTGGGAAGTAACCTGGTAATCGGAGTCAGATGGATTAAGAGGTTGACGAAAGTAGCCTGCTTTAGGACAAGCATTGACAAGCAAATTAGAGACCTCTGAACGGCGTTTCCAAACCGTACTGTTCGGTAAACCGGCGAAGGTAACTACCTGGCCGCTGTGCCGGGTTGTGCGACGAGCTTCGTGCTGTTGGGTCTTCATAAGAAATTTGGGATCCAAATAAGCAAGAGGATGAGAAAATTTAACTTTCCAGTTTGCCTGACGGATTTTTAGTGAAGGCAAAGGTTCTGAGTCGGAAGAGAGAATAATTACCTCTGCAGCATCAGCGTGGCTGGCTTTGGCATCATCCTGACAAATATCATCATCAATAAGATGCATGAAAAATAAGCCAAGTGAGTCAAGCTCTACCTCAAGGTCCGGATTATCCACATCATCATCAGGGGCTGGATTAGAGGATGCAGTGGTTCTTTTCCCGTGGGCAGTCTTCTTCACAGCTTTAGTCTTTTGCCGGGTTGCTCTTTCCGGTTTGTCTGGTTTTTCTGGTTTCTCCTGCGGCAGTTTCTTGCTCCAAAACTGATCATTGCCCTGATTACACAGACACTGATATTAAACAATGACCAGATATATCAATAACAGATTCAGCAAAAAGAAAAATCAAAATCTTACAACTGGCGGTTTGTTGGTGGCACAGAAGGGAAGCAGGCCGTTTTTAGCACAAATGTGTTCCGGTTCATTCAGCATCTTATTCACAGCCTCTGTGATTTCTTCATCGGTGAGCTGGATTTTGGAATGTCACAGTGGGTCATCAACACTGCCAGTATACTCGCACATCAAACCGGAGCGCTGACTAAGGGGCAGTATGCTCCATGATATCCAACAGCGTGCGAGATCAACCCCTGTTAAACCGTTGGCCATAAAGGCTCTGAGCTTCGACAGTTGAGGAGCATATTTGCTTCTCTCCTGGGCATTCAATCTTTGCGGAAAAGGGTGTGTATTGCTGAGCCGCTCTGGACGAAAGCCAAGCAAGGGATTCTCACCAGCAGGGGAGGTGTCTTTGCAATAGAACCATGTCTGATTCGAATCTTTGGGGTGGCTGTGCAGTTTGGCGTGAGGGTATGTGACCTCTTTCCTTTTCTGGATCGCTAGGCCACCCAACTCCGTATTGGAGCCGTCAGTAAACTTAGTACAGCGGTTTAGATGGAAAAGGTCTCTGAACAATTCCATTGTGGGCTCCTCTTGAAAGAACGCCTCATAGAGCACTTGGAAGTGACACATATTTGTAACAGAGTTGGGGCCAGTGTCTTGTGGATGGAGTTGGAAATCGGCTAAAACATCCCGGTAAAATTTAGAACCGGGCGGCTTAAAGCCCCGGGCTAAGTGATCTACGAAAACAACGACCTCTCCTTCCTGAGGTTTGGGAGGGCATTCTTTGCCAGGAACCCTCCAATGGATGGTATCTTTGCTACCTAAAGCGCCGATCAGGACTAAATCGTCCAGCTGAGCCTCTGTGACGCGAGAAGGAACCCAATTGCACTCATATACTTGCTTGGCCATGATGAAATCTACAAGGTAGAAAATCCCGGTTCAAAAATGCATTGATCAAGGTACATTGGTATGTGCAATGTTAAACCGGAGACAGGTCTATCTGAACCGGAGTTTTATGAAGCAACAACATCTGGCGGTTCAACAAGGGGACTAATGGTATATACCGGTTTGCCAAAAAAATTTACAAGGTTAAAACCGCCTGATCTAAGCATTTGAAACAGCTGAGATTGCGGATGGATAAGTATGCAGAAACAGATTTCACAAGATTTCTCTACAGCGATGGATCTGAAGCTAGTTCAGAAAAAAGATAAATATTCAGAGGTCCAAAAGAAGCAATACCGAATCAATGAGCAAGACGTACATAGAGATCCATGGTTTTGAGATGTGTAAGTGAAGGCGAAGGGTAAACAGCTACCATTGCACAGAATAAAGATTTGCGGAGTCATCTAAAGATCTATCGTATGAGCAAGAGGCAGACGATGAACACTGAAGAACTGTGAAACCCTAGGTCAGATCTGCGGGGGAAAGGATAGAAGATTTACCGGAGCTGAGGAAGACACGGAAGGTTGCGCGATGCTCTGGTGCGCCCAGGTTGATGCAGCGGCCGAGGTTGAGGCAGAGGTCGACGGCGGCAGCGGAGCTCCGAGGCTGGCGACGCGAGGAATATGAGTTAGAAAGGCACGAAGGGGAGAAAAGAAATGACCCTTTGGTCCTATTTATAAGGCGAAAGAACAGGTGTCAGGCGCGACAATCAAGGGGCCACGAAACGGAGCTGTCGCCTCGATTTCCATAGATCTATTAAACAAAGAAGCATAATGGATAGCTTCGTTATGACAGGTGACGTCACTCTGGTTTACAGCAATCAGAGAAGATGACATCATGGCGGTTTATCAATTTATGAGAAGATGTTGAAGACGAAGCTTTTGTTAAAGGATTGACATGAACCCGTTCAAATCAATCTGGGGCCTAATGTTGGGGATATTACTGCTCGGCATAAACCGGCCTATCCGGGCCGGGTCAACTTCATCAGTAGTTCAAGAATGCTAAAGACCAAGAAGGCAGATGAGGTCCTAAGGCCCGTAGTCGGTTCAAGACTTGTAGCTGTAAACCGGTATTTGTATATAAACTTGTATTATAAGTTAGGAATAAGGAGAGACCAACTCGGATACGAATATCGACCGGTGTTGGGACTCTGTGAACCGACGGGCGTCACCCGTGTATATAAGGGGACGACCCGGCGGCGGTTCAAGGAGAGATAACAACTCGAGACAAAGGCGAAGCTTGTTTGCTCCCTAGTCATCGAAACCCCATCAATCCCATCACAACAAGACGTAGGCTTTTACCTTCATTGAAGGGGCCGAACTAGTATAACTCTCTTGCGTCCCTGTGTCAGCTTTAACCCCTTCAAGCTAACCCGTCGCGATGGCTCCACGACTAAGTCCTTTCTCTAGGACATCTGCCGTGATGAAACCACGACACTCTTCCTCGCGCCACCGGAGATGTCTATCCCGCGCCGGACATGTCCACCGCGCCCTCCACGTCGCCCCGCCAATCAGCGGCCGCCACGTCAGCCCGCGCCGCCGCCCCGGGCCACTCACAGCGCGCCACATCAG
>NC_041382.1:670075858-670116420 GCF_002162155.2 Triticum dicoccoides | reverse complement strand
CACACCTGCACCTCCCCGAACGTCGTCTCCTCTAACTCCGTCCCAACTCCGGCGAGGGATCCGGTCAACCTCGAGATCCGTGCCAAGAACCCTAGATCTGGGTGGGTAAATATCTCTAAGTCCTTTTCCCCTAGTATTTTTTTGGCTTTTTATCGCATCATAACTCATCACCCGTTGCTCCGATTCGTGCGTGTAGCATATCAAAATGTTCGTCTCAACGAGTACATCATTTCATCTCATTGCATCATTTTAATTTGAGCTCATCTTGATGCCCAAAATATTGTTGGAAGAGGGCTATGTGATGAATTTGTCAGATCTGTTTCAGCAAATGGCATTTTGTCATTTTTGCCATGATTAATGTGTGCATGCTATGATCCTGAGCCCTACATGTGTTTTGTTATATGCCATGCCATCTTTACAGGGGTGCTTACCTTGTATTTTTGTGATATTTGTGGTGACTAGCACAAGCTTGCAAAGTAGCGTAATCGTTAATGCTGATTTCAGGGACTTAGAATTTCACTAAGTCCTTGTCCTGTTTTTGTCTTTATGCCATATGTTTATGTTGTTTCCTAGTTATCCGTGCCTCTTTTGAGGATGATCAGTAAGGATGTTTTGTTAATATTGTGGTGCTCTATCGATCCATGTCTTTGTTTGCAATTATGGAGCAACTTAGCTTGAGTCAGTCGAGATCTACTTTTTCTATAAAATGATCTTGGCAGATTGTTGACATGTTTAGCGATTTTGCCGAGGATGTTTCTATTGATTCGTGCATGCTATGATGTTGTTATTACCATGTCTAGCTTCTATGCCATGTATTCTCGATGGGTATATGCTTAGTTTGTCATGCCATGCTATGTAGTGAGTGCATCGAGCTCGTAAACATGCCTACTTGTTAATATGTTTTGCATGCTCCAGTTTTTCACCAAGTCTGAATCTTTTTATGTTTTTGCCATGTTCACATGCTTGCAATTGTATTTTCTGATCCCTTTTGGCTCAAGGTCACTAAGGGACTTTTGTTAAGTGCTTTGATTAGCTTCATGCCATGCCTTGCTTTGCCATGTTATGTTCCTGTAGCATGTAGTTTTCATGCTCTAAAGTGTGCTTCCTGATGATAAATTCCAGACTTGTGTTAATTTCACCAAGTCTGAAACCTGTTATCTTTTGCACTTTTGCCATGCTTGTTTGAACCTGTTAATGAGTGATTTAGCCATAGCTCAGTGTTCATCTTTTGTCAAGCATCATGAGTGAATCCCTGTCATGTATTTTGTTGCCATGTTTGAGTGCAATAGCTTATTTATCTTGATGCATTTAGATGGTCACTTGCTGTTTATCGCAAACTGGTGCCATATTTGTTTTGCTTGCCATTTCCAAACCGTGCATCCGATTCCGATGATCTCTATATCGATTTCAACCGAAATCACCTCACCTTTCCAGTGGTACTCTTGGATTTCAAAGTTGAGGCCAGGTTCAATCATTCTTTTCCAAATCATGCATATGCATCACATACCGCATCCCGCATATCATGTCATGTTCATGTGTTGGTTGTTTACTATGTTGTGTGCTTCTTTCCGGTGTTGCTTCTTTGGGTTGGTTCCGATAACGTCGCGTTTGTGAGGACCCGTTCGACTACGTCGGTTTGTCTTCTTCATGGACTCGTTCTTCTTCCTTGCGGGATTTCAGGCAAGATGACCATACCCTCGAAATCACTTCTATCTTTGCTTGCTAGATGCTCGCTCTTTTGCTATGCCTATGCTGCGATACCTACCACTTTCTTATCATGCCTCCCATATTGTTAAGCCAAGCCTCTAACCCACCTTGTCCTAGCAAACCGTTGTTTGGCTATGTTACCGCTTTGCTCAGCCCCTCTTATAGCGTTGTTAGTTGCAGGTGAAGATGAAGCTTGTTCCTTGTTGGAACATGGAGATGTTGTTCCTTGTTTGAACATGTTTACTGGTTGGGATATCACAATATCTCTTATTTCATTAATGCATCTATATACTTGGTAAAGGGTGTAAGGCTCGGCCTTATGCCTGGTGTTTTGTTCCACTCTTGCCGCCCTAGTTTCCGTCATATCGGTGTTATGTTCCCAGATTTTGCGTTCCTTACGCGGTTGGGTCATAATGGGAACCCCTTGACAATTCGCCTTGAATAAAACTCCTCCAGCAATGCCCAACCTTGGTTTTACCATTTGCACTAACAACCTACCACCTTACCTTGGGTTCTGCAGACTCAAGGTTCATCTTTATTTTAACCCCCCCGGGCCAGTGCTTCTCTAAGTGTTGGTACGAACCGAGCTGCCTGCGGGGCCACCTCGGGGAAACTTGAGGGTTGGTTTTACTCGTAGCTAGTCTCATCTGAGTGTGCCCTGAGAACGAGATATGTGCAGCTCCTATCGGGATTTGTTCGCACATTCGGGCGGTGTTGCTGGACTTGTTTTACCATTGTCGAGGATGTCTTGTAACCTGGATGCCGAGCCTGATCGGATTGTCTTGGGAGAAGGAATATCCTTCATTGACCGTGAGAGCTTGTGATGGGCTAAGTTGGGACACCCCTGCAGGGATTTGAACTTTTGAAAGCCGTGCTCGCGGTTATGGGCATATGGGAATTTGGTAATGTTCGGTTGTAGAAAACCTGAAGTTGACCTTAATTAAAATACATCAACCGCGTGTGTAACCGTGATGGTCTCTTCTCAGCGGAGTCCGGGAAGTGAACACGGTGTTGGAGTTATCCTTGACATAGGTTGTTCTAGGATCACTTCTTGATCATAGTTGTTCGACCGTGCTTTTGCCTTCTCTTCTCGCTCTCATTTGCGTATGTTAGCCACCATATATGCTAGTCGCTTGCTGCAGCTCCACCTCATACCTTTTACCCTTCCTATCAGCTTAAATAGTCTTGATCGCGAGGGTGTGAGATTGATGAGTCCCCGTGACTCACATATACTTCCCAAACCAGTTTGCAGGTGCCGATGTTACCGATCTGGTGACACAACCAATCTCAAGGAGAAGCTCGATGAAGATCTTGTCCTTTGTGTTGTTTCGTTCTAGTTGATCAGTAGTGGAGCCCAGTCGGGACGATCGGGGATCTGTGTAGCTTTTGGGGTAGTCTTCTTATATTTTGGTTCCGTAGTCGGACCTTGATGGTATCTGGTTGATGTAATTCTTTATTCATGTAATTGTGTGAAGTGGCGATTGTAAGCCAACTATGTATCTTTCTCCCTTATGTATTACATGGGTTGTGTGAAGATTACCTCACTTGCGACATTGCTTTCAATGCGGTTATGCCTCTAAGTCGTGCTTCGACACGTGGGAGATATAGCCGCATCGAGGGCGTTACAGAACAACACGTAAACTTATTATTACCCCATGATTCAGGCATTTGTAGAAGACTCGCCCAGGGTTGCGGATTGTGGTTGAGACGCGACGGATGACAATGCGGGATTTGCAGCAGTGGCACCCTACCAACGGCAGCGGGTTGCGATGAGCAATCGGTTGCGGTGCCCATGCCGGCGGGGGTGTGATGAGACCAACAGGCGATGGTACGGGTGGCGACTTGGGGCATATCTGGTTGTTGCCTCCTGAAGAGCAGGTGGACGAGCAGCCAGCGGACATGATTGCTGCGGCCAGAGCTTATGATGCTAGGCAGAGTAAGTAGAGAAGAGGAGAAGCGAATGTTGGATATGTCAGTTTGATTACTTGCAGAGTAGCATGGCACCATACATAGTCATAGTCTAGGTTTGGATTCGAACCCGCTACCGGAGCACGTCTTTCTTTTTTCTAAAACTCGGCAACGTCTCTATACTGGTACACTAGCTTGTTCTGTATGCCCTCCCAAGTCTTTGATTTTCTTTCTATATATAAAAAAGTATGCTACTTGGTGTCCGCTTAGTCAACAAACGATTGTGCCAACCTTGACCGTTGGGTTGATATTCAACATATGCCGCGTTTCTTCAGTCTCTTCTTCCTCGAGCCGCCAAAGCCAAACTAGCGCCGGCGGAACCGCCTGCTGTGATCTTCCCCGGCTCCTGTTCGTTCCCGTCCGAGGCCTCGCCATCGTCCTCCGCCTTGGTTCGCTCGCCGCGGCGCCGCCCTCCGGTGTTGTCAACATGGTCAACAACCGAGAGGAATAAGGAGATGACTGTACATGGTGAGGATGACAGTAGGGACCCAACAGCGCGCGTAGTAATTTTGTTTTTTCGGGACGGAGAAGGGTATCAACTGGGTTGTGCGGGACCCATGGCCCGTCTAGCCCAGGCTTTTATTTCATATGTTTAGCACATGACCAACCCAGTTTGTTTTTTTTCCTTTCTGAAAATGGCTAGCCAGCTATTTTGTTTTTTTGCAGAATAACCAACGTAGGCCTACTTGCTTTTCTACGCCCTGCTGGGCCGGAAATCTTTCAAGACGAGTAGGGATGCATTTTGCCGAGAAAATGGGCTATAAGTAATAAGAAATGGGCTATAAGTAATAATAAATGGGCTGTAAAATGAAAAAATACAGCAAACAGGCAATTAGTTCCAAGATATTGTTTTCTTTCGGATTTTGATATTTTAAATTTCATTGTTTTTGTGCGGGTAAAATTTCATTGAATTTAAATTAAGGTATATTTAGATTTAAAATTAATTTTAATTTGGCTAGAAATTTTGGGCTGTATGCTGTTTGGGACATATTTGCAGGCTGACTTGTGGGTCTACTAGGTTGACGTGTACTTTGGCTTTGTCAACTTAGTCCACAAACAATTCTAGCAGCAGTGGCCATTGGATGTTAATCCAATGGCCGTGCTGCTTCTTCAATATCTGATCTTCTTGCTCCAGCCGCCCAAACCAGCTCCGGTGGGATTGCCTTCTCCCGCCTCCCGTGGCCGGCTGTGCTGCCGCACAGGCCGCACCGCCCCATCCTACTTCATTGCTGGTCAGGCCATTTTTCTACTCACCCACACCTCCTGTTATTTTCCAGCGACGGCAGCCGGACTAGTAAACTCTCATACTCCCCACCACGTGGGCAACCATTGCCGAGTCTTCCCCAGCTCCGTGTCATTCCCTTCCTAGGCCTCGCCGTCGTCCACCGCCATGGTGCTCTCGGCGCGGCCTGGTCAACGTGGTCAACGAACGACATCCATCGGCCGCGGACTATACGCGCAAAATAATGATTCATCCACCTGACAGCTGGGACCCACCGGAAGGGCCTCTGTATTTCGCGAAAAAACGTTCCCCCGCTGACATGTCAGACCGACCAGCTATATCTTCGTACGCAAGGAAGTGCCTCCTTATTACGCACAAAAAATGAATACCCCCTGCTAGCTGGGACCCACAATTGTGAGAGGCTGACTTGTGGGCCTACTAAGTTGACGAGGACGGAGGGCTTTGTCAACTTAGTCAATATGAACGATTCTAGCTCTAGTGACCGTACGATGTCCATCCAACGGCCGTAGTGCTTCTTCAACCTTTGGTCTTCTTGCTCCAGCTGCCCAAAGCAGCGCCGGTCGTGCCGCATGCTCCTGCCTCCCGTGGCCGGCTGTGCTACCACGGAGGCCTCACTGCCCTCTACTATTCCCACCGCTGGCCAGGCCCTGGGGCGACGGTAGCCTCACACCGCAGCCAAACCAGTGAACCCTCATACTCCTCTCCGCGCGGGCTTCCACTGCCGTGTCTTCCCTGGCTTTGCATCGTCCCCTTCCTAGGCCTCACCGTCGTCCACCGTCGTGGTGCTCTCCGCGCGGCGTGGTCAACGTGGTCAAGGAACGACGTCCATCGGAAGAGTACTGTACGTTGAGAGGCTGACAGCTGGGTCCACGGCCACAACCCAGTTTTTTTGTGATTTGCCAAGTAAGTCGCTTTGTCAGGCATGTTGGGCTGCAAATCTTTCAAGACAAGGAGAGCTTTCATTCGGCTGGCCGAGAAAATGGCCCATCAGTAATGAGAAATGGGATGTACATTTTTAAAACACATCAAAACGGCAATTAGTTTCAAATATCTTTTTTTCATTTAGAGATTTTAAATTACATTAATTTTTATGCGTGGAGAATTTGTTGGATTTTATATTGATATACATTTATTTTTAAAATCAATTTGAATGTGAGTCGAAATTTTGGGATTAAAAACAGTTCGGACCGCACCAAAATATGCAAAATTTCGTATAATTTTTTAACCATGGCCACAATATGGGCTGTAATGCTAACAAAAAGAATATGGGCTCCAAAAACCTTAAGAATTAGCAAATGGGCTGTAAATTATTAGAAATAATGGCAGATGGGTTGTATGCTATTTTCCACAGATTTGAGGCTTTCCTAAAAAAAGGTTGACGCACAAGCAGTGACTGTTGGATGTCCATCGAACGGCCATCGTGCTTCTTCAATCTCTGCTCTTCCTGCTCCAGCCGCTCAAACAAGCACCGGCGGGACTACCTGCTCCCTCCTCCACACGGCCGGCTGTGCTGCTGCGCAGGCCTCACCGCCCCACCATACTCCCATCGCTGGCCTAGGCATCCCTCTACTCACCCACACCTGCTGTTATTCTCCGGTGACGGCAGACGAACCAGTAAACTCTCGTACAGTCGTACTCCCCTCCGCGTGGGAAACAATTGCCGAGTGTTCCCTGCCTCCATGTTGTTCCCTTCCTAGGCCTCACCATCATCCACTGCCCTGGTGCTCTCGGCACGGCCTGGTAAACATGGTCAACGACCGACGTGCATCTGAAGTGGACTGTACGTGGAGAGGTCAACAGCTGGGTCCACGGCCGCACACAAGGAAATGCCTCCTTATTACGCACAAAATAATGATTCCTCCACCTGGCATCAGGGACCCACCGAAAGGGCCTCTGTATTTCGCGAAAAAACATTACCGCCGCTGACAGCTCGGACCCACCAGCTATATCTTCGCACGCAAGGAAGTGCCTCCTTATTAGGCACAAAAAAATGAATACTCTCCCTGTTAGCTGGGACCCAGTATAGTGGTAGGCTGACTTGTGGGCCTACTAAGTTGACGGGGATGGAGGGCTTTGTCAACCTAGTCAATATGCACGATTCTAGCTCCAGTGACCGTACGATGTCCATCCAATGGCCGTAGTGCTTCTTCAACCTCTGGTCTTCTTGCTCCAGCTGCACAAACTGGCACCGGTCGTGCCTCGTGCTCCTGCCTTCCGTGGCCGGTTGCGATGCAGCGGAGGCCTCATCGCCCCCTACTACTCCCACCGCTAGCCAGGCCATCCCTCTACTCACCCACACCCCTTGTTATTCAGGCGACGGCAGCCTCACACCGCAGCGAACCAGTGAACCCTCATACTCCTCTACGCATGGGCATCCACTGCCGGGTCTTCCCCGGCTCCGCGTCATCCCCTTCCTAGGTCTCGCCATCGTCCACCGCCCTGGTGCTCTCGGTGTGGCGTGGTCAACATGGTCAAGGAACGGCTTCCATCGGACGTGGACTGTACGTGGAGGGGCTGATAGCTGGGTCCACGGCCGCAGCAAGGAAGTGCCTCCTTATTAAGTGCAAAATAATTATTCCTCCACCTGACAGCGGGGACCCACCGGGTGGGCCACCGTATTTCGTGAAAAAAAACGTTTGCCCCTGACTGCTGGGACCCACCAGCTACATCTTCGCACACAAGGAAGTGCGCTCGGGTAAAAAAACAATTCGCCCCCCTGACTGCTGGGATCCACCTGCTACATCTTCGCAGGCAAGGAAGTGCCTGACAGTCGGGACCCACCTGGTCGAAGCGTATGTAGCGTTGTCATTCTGGTCGTGAACGTGTACGTACATATATACTGGTGGATGTAGAGGCGTGCACATTTCGTAGTCGAGGCGCATATGTGTCATAGTAGAAGCGCGCACGTAGCATGTACACGTACGTACATCGGCCAGGGTGCAAGAAAGAAAATACGGCAATGTATGTGTACATACGGGCGAGGTCTCGAACGCCTACTTGCGCATACGTACGGCCAGGGCTCGTGTACATGGCTGGGTCGGAACGAAGAAACAGCATCGTCGTCGTGTTCATGGGGAGGCAACAGAATGCGTCGTGTTCATGGGGAGGCAACGGAAGGCGACGTGTTCATCGGGAGGCAACAGAACGTGTGGGAGCCAACCGGCTGGGTCGGAACGGAATGCGTGGTCGTGTTCATCGGGAGGG
The DNA here is from genome assembly GCF_002162155.2 of Triticum dicoccoides. Lineage (NCBI taxonomy): Eukaryota > Viridiplantae > Streptophyta > Magnoliopsida > Poales > Poaceae > Triticum > Triticum dicoccoides. The sequence continues at coordinate 670,108,298 of NC_041382.1, read as the reverse complement.
CTTGGATGGAACAGGCGATGGAAACGAGGCTTGGCGTACCGCACAACGGAGGAAACGGACCTCCTACATTCGGAACGGGGTCCTGTTGACCGGGAGGGGTCTGGCATACCTCAAAACGGAGGAAACGGACCTCCTATGGTCGAAATGGGGGTCCTGTTGATCGGGAGGGGTGTGGCATACCGCAAAACAGAGGAAACGGACCTCCTACGGTCGAAACGAGGGTCCTGTTGATCGGGAGGGGTGTGGCGTACTGCAAAACGGACGAAATGGACTTGTGTTGGAGCGCTATGGTCGAAACGAGGGTCCTGTTCATCGGGAGGGGTGTGGCGTACCGCAAAACGGGACTCCATGGGATACTGTTCATCTCCACCATCGACCTCCTCCAGCCTCCACCACGCGCTACTCCACCGGCTACTGTTCAGCCACCCCTCCACCCTCTACTGTTCATCCAGCCCTCCACACCACGGGGTCCTGTTCAACCACCCCTCCATGGGCACCCCTCCACCGTCTACTGTTCATCCAGCCCTCCACCACACCATGGGATCCTGTTCATCCAGAGGCAACACCACCGCTCACTGTTCATCCAACCCCCCTCCCCCCGCAACACCCACTATTCATCCAATCGATTGGCTTCAGTTACCAGCAGTAGCGAAGGAATCGCTCGATCAGGTTCAGTTAACAGCCATCGATCGATCACTCGGGTTCAGTAACGCGTAGCCTGCAGTGCAATCGCTCGGGTTCAGTTAGAGCCCAACGCCTCGCTCGGGTTCAGTTAGAGCCAACGCCTCGCACACATGCGCGTAAGTGTACGAGAGAAACGCGCATCGCTTGGCCCCCGACCTCCCACCGTAACCGGGAACTCCCCGAAATTTTCCTCGCCCTCGCTTCTACCACGGTTTTTTCCGTCATGGACGGCCCAAAGAATGTCATGCAGCTGCGTCTCCGGCCCACCCAAGATGAAAAGCCCATTTTCTATCATGATTTTTTTGTCATAGAAGTAGGAGCCCACCACATCTATGATGATACCGGGTTTTGTCACAATTATCGCCATAGAAGTGTCATATGTGTGACAGAAAAAAATTCGTTCGGCCCAAAATGTCACGGATGTGTCTTTTCTGTGTAGTGCAAGCGAAAAGTAAAGGTTTTGACTCCATTGGGAGTTTTTGTTTGATTATGTAAGAGATGAAATCTTTTTGTATTTTGCAGTTTGGGACTAGGCATCCCTATTACCGCCCATTTCCTCGTTCGATGGCGAGTGAATAAACACTCGACCTGAGGATAACATGCTTAGCACGGAAGATATCGACCACCTCATGTCATTCCATGAATGATCCAGGCACACAAAACGGATACTTTTTTTGAAGTTTTTAAAGGTGGCACATGCAAATTTACTTAGGACGGAAGGGTAATATCGTATATAGGTAGGTATGGTGGACTCATCTGGAATAACTTTGGGTTCAAGGTTTTTGATGTACAAGCAGAATTCCGACTTAGTACAGGCGAAGGCTAGCAATTTAAGACTGGGAAGCGGCCAGCTAGAGAGCAACAACGATCATAACAAGGCATTATGCATAAGTAACATTGGACACTAGGATGAGTAGGATATGAACACCATGAACATAAACATTATAGATGCTATGTTGGTTTTGATTCAACTACATGCATGAACATGTACCAAGTCAAGCCACTCGAACATTCAGAGGAGGATACCATATCATCATACTACATCACAATCATTTTAACGCTATGTTGATACCAAACATAAATCATTATCCACTCCCAGCTACTTATGCATGGCATGAGAAACTATAATCTCTAATTATCATTGCAAACATGTTTAATCATAATGGGCTGAATCATGAGCACTAGGTTAAACATATTTACACAGACAAGACAAGTCGAGTTCATACCAGTTTCTCTTTGCCACGGCCAGCTCATCTAATATCGTCATTATTGTCTTTCACTTGCACGACCGAATGATATGAAAATACTAATAATGCAAGAGTGACATGGACTAAGCTGGAATCTGCAAAACATTTTATTCAACAGGAGAAGACAAGGTAAAATGGGTTCTTATTAGTTCAACAGTTATTCATGTGAGAGCCACTCAACATTTTCATCGTTGTCTTCTCCTCGGTACAACTCGAATAAAAGAAAAGAATTTCAGAGAAACACATTGAAATATTTTTGGAGTTTTTGGTTTTTCCTCAACAAGCAAATAATAAGCAAAAACGAGAAAAACTATTTACACGGGAAAGCTCCCAACAAGCAAAAGAAGAACAAGGAAATCTTTTTGGATTTTCTTTTTGGTGCTACTACTAAGCATGCATAGAGAGTAAATTACTACAACTAAATTTTTTTGTTTTTCTAAAGTTTTTCAAACACACAAGAAGAAAGCAAGAAAAATAAATCTAAGCATGGATGATACAATGAAAAAGTGTGAACATCGACAAATGAAATGATATGTGAACATGAATATAAAGTCGGTGAGAAACATGTAGTCCACCAAGCTTAGGCTTTGGGCCTAACTTGGTAGTGAATCAGTAGCCTAGAGGGTAGTATGGATCTTGAGGAGCAGGCATCCACTCATCCCACTGCTGAGGAGCGAGCATCCACTGATCCCACTGTGGAGGTGCCTGTGCAGCCTCTGCAGCAGCCTGAATATTCCAGTAAGCGAGGATGTCTGTAGGCATAATCCGCTATCCTCCCCTGGCAACAAAATCAAACAAAGCAGGTGCAAGAAAGGGAATAACATCACGAGTGTCAATGTTATAGACTAAGTTATAAGGAATGGCAATGTCAGGACGAACATGTGCAAGAAAGTGATGGTGATCCATGGTTGCACGGTCTAGGTAAACTTTGGTCAAAGGAAAATCATGAGGGCGTATCTCAACCTCGAAGTGAGCCGCCAAACGAGTAGCATAAATCCCACCATGTATTTTACCCTGAGATTTATTAAGGTGTAGGCGACGAGCCATGGTAGCTCCCAATCTATACGTGTTGTCGCCCTCAATGGCACGACGTAAAACAGCAAGGTCTGGTGAATTAAGTGCACCCACCTTCTCCCTAGCAAGCAAGCATTTGGTAATGAAATATGCAAAGTAACGAACAACAAGAAAATTTAAACCACCGGCAGTGATGGCTGACACTATCCTCTCATCACCCACTGTAAAGTGCAACAGAAATCCTCAAACTCAGCCGGCCTAGGCTCAGCCAAGCTCCTGTCAGAAGGGATCAAGCATATGTCACAAAACTCAGTAAATGGTATCTGATGATTTTTAGCATATAGATCAAAGCTCACTTCAGGAGGATTATATTTAGGCAAGAAAGTAAAGATTTAAACAAACATATTTGTGAGGATTTGGTGCAGGTCACACTCATCTGCGATGAAGTCGGTGATACCGGCATTGGCAATGAATTGCATGAACTCATCATGAATTCCAGCTTCTTGCAGGAACGGGATGTGCGGCCATTCGCACGGCCGTACCACTGCCAACCTCCGAGGGTGGAGATCATTGTCAGAAGACTCCCCAATAACACCCTTGGAGTTCTTCCTTGAGCCGTATTTCCTAAAGATATTCATGTCCGCGTACAATTTTTCCTATGAACAAAAATCTGAATTTTTAGTTCACAAACTTTGTCCAATAAAACTTCACAAAACTTGTAGAAACTACTCGTAGGGATACATAGAGGCCATAGCAAGCATTCAAACTACTTAGAACACTAAGAATTCAACATGCAGGCACATCTACAGCAGCACCAAGTGTAGCTAATTATTCAAAGTATAAACTACTAAAACAAAAACTAATTAGACGAATGGTGGAGTCACATACCAAGCAACAATCTCCCAAAACAGTTTCAGAAATGGAGCTTCGAGCAAAGAGATCGAAAATGGCAGCAAAATGAGCAAGAACTCAGGAGAGAGAGGGAGAGTGATTTTTTTCTGGAGGTAGGTGACAATGTGGGACGAAGAGAGAAGTGAGGGGGCCCACGTGGGGCACGCCCAGGTGGGTTATGCCCACCTGGTGCACCCCCCTTTGGTTATTTTTGTACCAAAAATTCATAAATATTCAGGAAAAATCAAATAAAATTTTCAGGCCATTCTGAGAACTTCTAGTTTTGGGTCATTTTTTATTGCATGGGAAATTCAGAAAACAGACAAAACATGGCATTTTATTTTATTTAACTAATAAAACAGAGAATAAAAAGTAGGGACAGAAAGTAATGCTTACTAAATTCATCAACTTCATACCGTTCAAAAATGATTCATTAATAAGGTTGATCAAGTCTTATTAACAACCACTTCCAATTAGCATGAAACCGAAGAACTTTCGTAAATCACTAAGTTACCTCAATGGGGATTTGCATTTCCCCAACAATAAGCATTTCATATTTCTTTTTGACAGTAGGTAGATGTATTTGAAAACATCCAATAGTGATTGTCGGAGATTTTTCAATAACATTAATACCATTCACTTGAAATTGTTTCTTCGGAAAGTGCACCGTATGCTCATTACCATTGATATGAAAAGTGACCTTGCTTTTATTGCAATCAATAACAGCCCCTGCAGTATTCAAGAAGGGTCTACCAAGGATAATCGACATGTTGTCATCCTCGGGCATCTCAAGTATAGCAAAGTCAGTCAAAATAGTAACATTAGCAACAACAACGGGCACATCCTCACAGATACCGATAGGTATGGCAGTTGATTTGTCAGCCATTTGCAAAGATATTTCAGTAGGTGTGAGTTTATTCAAGTCAAGTGTTTTATATAAAGAGAAAGTCATAACACTAACACCAACTCCTAAATCACACAAAGCAGTTTTCACATAATTCTTTTTGATAGAGCAAGGTATAGTTGGTATTCCCGCATCTCCAAGTTTTTTAGGTACTCCATCTTTAAAAGTATAATTAGCAATCATAGTGGAGATTTCAGTTTCTGGTATGTTTCTCTTATTTGTGATGATGTTTTTCATATACTTTGCATAAGGAGGCATTTTCAGGATATTAGTCAAGCGAGTACGCAAAAAGACTGGCCTCATCATTTCAGCAAAGCATTCAAATTCTTCATCATCATTCTTTTTAGTTAACTTGGGTGGAAAAGGCATAGGTTTTTGAACCCACGGTTCTCTTTCTTTACCGTGTTTTCTAGCAACAAAGTCTCTTTTGCCATATCTTTTATTTTTAGATTGTGGCTTATCAAGATCAACAGGTGGTTCTATCTCAACATCATTATCTGGTTCTTTATCATTTGTTGGTTGAGAGTATTCATGAACCCCATCATTATCTTTTTCATTATCATTAGGTGAGTGTTCATTACCAGATTGAGTTTCAGCATCAGAGATAGAAGTTTCATTTTCATTGTCATGAGGTTTCTCCATTTCAGGTTCACTAGGAGCATGTGAAGTCCTATCATTCTTCTTTTTCTTTTTCTTTTTAGAAGAACTAGGTGCGCTAATGTTAGTTCTTTGTGAATCTTGTTCAATTCTTTTAGGGCGCCCCTTGGGATAAAGTGGTTCCTGAGTCATTTTACCTCCTCTAGTTGCAACTCTAATAGCAAAGTCATGCCTATTATGATTCATTTCATCAAGTAATTCTCTTTGTAATTTAGCAACTTGTTCTAATTGAGATTGAACCATAGAAGCATGCTTTCCAACACCTCTAACATCATTTGATATTCTAAATGACAAGTCACTCAAGTGAGCAATCATCTCAGAATTGTATTTCAATTGTTTCATAATGTTTGCATTGAAGTGATCTTGTTTTCTAATATGGTTTTCAAACTCATAAAGGCATTGACTAGGAGGCATATTGTGAGGATTACCATTTTCATTGAACTTCATAAGAGAATTTACCTCTACCACCTTAGGCATTGGTGGTGTATTAAGCCTATGTATTTCTTCAATAGGAGGTAAATTTTTAACATCCTCAGCTTTAATACCCTTTTCCTTCATAGATTTCTTTGCCTCTTGCATATCTTCGGGACTGAGATATAATATACCCCTCTTCTTCGGAGTGGGTTTAGGTGGTGGTTCAGGAATAGTCCAATCATCATAATTTGTCAATATGTTATTCAATAATTCTTTAGCTTGAGCAATAGTTTGTTCCCTGAAAACAGAACCAACACAACTATCTAGGAAGTCCCTAGAAGCATCGGTTAGTCCATTATAGAAGATATCAATATTTCATTTTTATTAAGAGAATGATCAGGCAAAGCATTAAGTAACTGGCGAAGCTTCCCCCAAGCTTGTGGGAGACTCTCTTCTTTAGTTTGCACAAAGTTAAATATTTCCTGTAAGGCAGCTTGTTTCATATGAGCAGGAAAATATTTTTGAGAGAAGTAATAAACCATATCCTGGGGACTACACACACAACCAAGAGCAAGAGTAGTACCAAGCTTTAGCATCACCCTTTAATGAGAAAGGAAATAATTTGAGAATAAAGTAATAACGAGTTTTCGCCTCATGAGTAAAAAGGGTGGCTATATCATTCAACTTAGTAAGATGTGCCACAACAGTTTCAGTTTCATAACCATGGAAAGGATCAGATTCAACCAAAGTAATTAACTCTAGGTCAACAGAGAATTCATAATCCTTATCATCAATACAGATAGGTGAAGTAGCAAACTTAGGATCACATTTCATTCGAGCATTCAAAGATTTTCTTTATAATTTTGTAGTAATTTCTCTAAATCATCTCTATCATTACAAGCAAGAATATCTCTAGTTGCTTCTTCACTCAAAACATAACCTTCCGGTACCTTAGGCAATTCATATCTAGGTAGGCTAGTTCTAGCAGGTGTTTCAGGAGTTTCAGTTTAAAGCTCATCATCAGATTCAACAACACCATGTTGTATAACTCTAGCAATTTGTTAATAAAGAAATTGACCAAGTGGCACATTATCATTATCAAGCAAGGTACTAGAATCATCATAAGCATCATTCATAGTAGAAGTAGCATTATCAATAACTTGGGACATATCAGAATTGATAGCATGTGGTGGTGTTGCAAGTTTACTCATAACAAAAGGTGAATCTAAAGCAGAACTGGATGGCAGTTCCTTACCTCCTCTCGTCTTAGAGGGATAAATCTTAGTCTTTGGATCCTTCAGATTCTTCATAGTGATAATATGATAATAATCCCAAGTGACTCAACAAATATAGCTATGCTCCGCAGCAACGGCGCCAGAAAAAGGTCTTGATAACCCACATGTATAGGGGATCGCAACAGTTTTCGAGGGTAGAGTATTCAACCCAAATTTATAGATTCGACACAAGGGGAGCCAAAGAATATTTGAAAGTATTAGCAGCTGAGTTGTCAATTCAACCACATATGGAGATTAATTATCTGCAGCGAAGTGATCAGTAGCAGAGTAGTTTGACAGTTTTGATAGTAGTAATAGTAGCATAGATAACAGTAACAGTGATAGCAATATTTAGCAAGTGTAACAGTGATGATAGCAGTCATAACGCAGCAAAATCAATAAGGATAAAATCGTAGGCATTGGATCGGTGACTTGTTGGATGATATTCATCATGAGACAATTATAACCTAGGGCGATACGGCACTAGCTCCAGTTCATCGATATAATGTAGGCATGTATTCTGTAAATAGTCATATGTGCTTTATTAAAAGAACTTGCATGACATCTTTTGTCCTACCCTCCCGTGGCAGCGGGGTCCATATTGGAAACTAAGGGATATTAAGGCCTCCTTTTAATAGAGAATCGAAAGAAAATATTGACACATAGTGAATACATGAACTCCTCAAACTACGGTCATCACTAGGAGTGGGCCCAGTTGTTGTCACTCCAGGGTTGCCGGATCATAACCGTAGTAGGTGACTATAACTTGCTAGATCGGATCTAAAACATGGACATCATGATGAATTCATAAACGGTTTAGATCTGAAATCATGGCACCCGGGCCCAAGTGACAAGCATTAAGCATGGCAAAGTCATAGCAACATCAATCTAAGAACATAGTGGATACTAGGGGTCGGGCCCTAACAAAACTAACTCGATTACATGATGAATCTCATCCAACTCCTCACCGACCAGCGAGCCTATGAAGGAATTACTCACTCCTTGTGGGGAGCATCATGGAATTGGCGATGGAGATAGGTTGGTGATGACGAAGATCGAAGATCCCCCTCTCCGGAGTCCCAAACGGACTCTAGATCTGCCCACCCGAGGAAGAACCGGGCTTGGTGGCGGTTCCGTCTCGTGGATCATGATAATTCTTTCTCCCTGATTTTCTGGAAGTATGTGAATTTATAGTACCACGGGGGTCATCAGCGGGCCACCATGTGGGTACAACCCACCTAGGCGCGCCAGGAGAGGGGGGCGCGCCCTGGTGGGTTGTGCCCACCTAGGGGCCCCTCTCCGGTGGGTCTTGGCTCTAGAAATTCTTATTATTGGTATAAAAAATCCTCAAATATTTCATTCCATTCCGAGAACTTTTATTTCTGCACAAAAACAACACCATGGTAGTTCTACTGAAAATAGCGTAAGTTCGGGGTTAGTTTCATTCAAATCATGCAATTAGAGTCCAAAACAAGAGGAAAAGCGTGATAAAAAGTACATAACGTTGGAGACGTATCAAGGGGCTACTGAGGGAGTCCTGGATTAGGGGGTCCTCGGGCGTCCGGGCTGTGCAACATGGGCCGGACCAATGGGCCGCGAAGATACAAGATAGAAGACTTTCCCCCATGTCCGGATGGGACTCTCCTTTGCATGGATGGCAAGTTTGGCATTCGGATATGAAGATTCCTTTATGTGTAAACCGACTATGTACAACCCTAGGCCCCTCCGGTGTCTATATAAACCAGAGGGTTTAGTCCGTAGAGACAGTCATAATCCTACATGCTAGACATCTAGGGTTTAGCCATTACGATATCGTGGTAGATCAACTCTTGTAACCCCTATACTCATCAAAGTCAATCAAGCAGGACATAGGGTTTTACCTCCATCAAGAGGGCCCGAACCTGGGTAAACACCGTGTCCCCTGCCTCCTGTTACCCTCGACCCTTAAATGCACAGTTCGGGACCCCCTACCCAAGATCTGCCAGTTTTGACACCGACACATATGTCTCACCATAGTCCATACCTTCGCCTTCAGTGTAGCCTTGAGCGACGAGACATGCTTTGTTGCAAACAACTTGTCCATCTTCGTCTTGCTTGTTACGAAACACCCATTTGATACTGATGATGTTGTGGTTGTTGTCGGGCTTCTCAACCAATGTCCACACTTGGTTCCTCTCAAAATTGTGTAGCTCTTTATGCATGGAATTTATCTAATCCCGATCTTCTAATGCTTCTTCAACCTTCATAGGTTCAATTCTAGATATGAATGAATAATGTTCAAAAAAATTAGCCAAACGAGTTTTAGAGTGAGTGATTCTCCCGGTTTGAATATCGATGAAGATTTGTTCGACGGCATGGTCTCTTGAGACTCTTGCTCTAACTCGTGAGAGCTTTTGTTTGGGCCGGGGTGGAACATCTTATTCATCATCTTGTTCTTCCTCTTGGCCATCTTCGTTGTTGGTGTTGTTGTTCTCTTGTGGAGGTGGAGAAGTAGGTTGATGAGGTTCATCTTGGTGTACTTCCTCATTTTCTCCATCTTGGCGTGTCCCACTTGTGGGTGCCTCCGAGTCAACTCTTGGTTCACCTTGTCGTGAGGTAGAAGCTTCCACTTGGACGGACGAGGTACTCTCCTTCACCTCCATTGGGCGTATCTTGCCAATAGACAAGTCTTGGATTGCTTACGAAGGGTCTTTGTCTCCTACATCAATTGGAAATTGCTCTACTTGTGAGCCGTTAGATTCATCAAACTTCACATCTACCGTCTCTTCAACCTTTCGGGTGAAATTGTTGTAGACACGGTAAGTGTGACACTTTGAGCCATAACCAAGTAGGAAACCCTCATGAGATTTAGGAGAAAAATTAAAACGGCGATGATTATCAAGAATATAGCACTTTGAGCCGAATACTCAAAAGTATCCAACTTGGGGTTTGTTACCGGTGAGAAGCTCGTATGCCGTCTTCCTGAGTAGCTTGTGAAGATATAAGCGATTTGTTGCATGACAAGCTATCTCAACCGCTTCCACCCAAAAGTGTTTTGGCGTCTTGTACTCATCAAGCATCATTCTCGCCATCTCAATAAGAGGCCGATTCTTCCTCTCAATAACTCCATTTTGTTGAGGCGTGTACATAGCCGAGAACTCATGTGAAATACCTTCTTCATCAAGAAAGGTATCCACATTTGTGTTTTTGAACTCTGTTCCTTTGTCGCTGCGAACCTTCTTGATCTTCACTTCAAATTGATTTTGGGCCTTCCTAGTGAAGCTCTTGAAGATCTTTTGGACCTGCAATTTATCATCAAGAAAGAACACCCACGCAAATCTTGAAAAATCATCGACTATGACTAGACCAAATGAGTTTCCACTGAGCCTTTTATAGGCGTTGGGACCAAAGAGATCCATATAAAGTAGCTCGGGCGGTCTTCTCGTGGTCATTATGTTCTTCATGGGGTGGCTTCCTCCAACCAGTTTTCCTGCTTGACAAGCACTGCACAATCTATCCTTGTCAAATATAACATCTTTCACTCGAAGGATATGGTCACCTTTAATAAGCTTATCAAGATTTCGCATGCCCACATGGCCTAAACTTCTATGCCACGACCAACCTTTAGAAGATTTAGCAATTAAGAAAGTTCTAGGTTGATCCATTTTAGTGAAATCAACAATGTATAGATCACCTCTACGTATACCAGTAAACACCATATTATGGTTATCTCTTTAAACACTTGTGAATCTACTTCAGTAAATAGGACATTGAAACCAAAGTCAGCTAGTCTAGATACGGAAAGTAAATTATAGCCAAGAGATTCAACAAGCATAACATTTTGTATGGAGCTATCATGTGAGATGGCCACCTTATGAAGGCCAACCACCTTACCCTTTGAGTTATCACCAAAAGTGACATATTTTAGAGGGCTGTCATTTTCCGCAAGCTTACGACACATATCCTTGTCTCCGGTCATGTGATCGGTACATCCACTATCAAGAACCCATTCCTGTCCTCCAGCCATGTAGCCGCGAAGATTGGCCATAATACCAAAATGTCGCATAGACTCATCGAGATCAAAGGCACTATCATCATCCTCATCATAGTATCCATGTTCAACATCGTCTTGTGATGGATCAATTCCTAGAGAGAGTGATTCATTAGATAAGTGATCATTACAATGTTCATATTTATGAATTCTAATGACTTAGGAGATGATATTACTAATGATTCCAACATATTCTTTGGCATGCACAAGGTCATGAAGCTCAAATAAACAATCGCCATACTTAGGATCATTGGAATTCATCTTACTCAAAGCAATAGACTTGTGAATAATCTCATATAAATTTTGCAAGGAATAGTTTGGAAATTGTTCCTCAAGAAATCTCCATATAGTGTAAGCACAATCAAGAATAGGCAAGCAACCAAACAAATTTCTAGGAAAACCTCTAGTAATAAGATTGAAAGTTCTAAGGTCACAGATCATGTCAATAGACTCATCAGGGGTAGGATGCAAAGGATCAACAAGGAGTGCACAAGGGCTAGTAATGTACTTGTTCAAGTGATATTCATTGAAAATCTCAAGCATCTCACTTTTTCCACTCATGAAAGAACTCTCCATCAAGTATAGGCACTGTACGTCTAAGACTCCCCAATGTAGACTCATCCATCTTGCTCCAATGGTGATTAAACCAAAGCAATGGAGATCAAAGCTCTGATACCAATTGAAAGGATCGAGAAGAGGTGTCTAGAGGGGAGTGATTAGACCCTCAACAAAGAAAAGTAGTAGTTTTTAATTTCTTCAAGTTATGATGGAGTTTTAGCACAAGTTTAAACATTCAGAATACTTTTCAACCAAGCATGGCAAGAGTATATGAGCAGCAGAAAATAAAGCATGAAGCTTGCAAGAAAGTAAAGGGATGGGATTGGAGTGTGCAAACACAATTGGAGACACGGAGATTTTTGGCGTGGTTCCGGTAGGTGGTGCTATCGTACATCCACATTGATGGAGACTTCAACCCATGAAGGGTAACGGTTGCTCGAGTCCACAGAGGGCTCACCCATGAAGGGTCCACGAAGAAGCAACCTTGTCTATCCCACCATGGCCATCACCCATGAAGGACTTGCCTCACCTGGGTAGATCTTCACGAAGTAGGCGATCTCCTTCCCCTTACATACTCCTTGGTTCAACTCCACAATCTTGACGGAGGCTCCAAGTGACACCTAACCAATCTAGCAGACACCACTCTCCAAAAGGTAATAGATGGCGTGTTGATGATGAACTCCTTGCTCTTGTGCTTCAAATGATAGTCTCCCCGACACTCAACTCTCTCTCACAGATTTGGATATGGTGGAAAGATGATTTGAGTGGAAAGCAACTTCGAGAAGGCTAGAGGTCAAGATTCTTGTGGTTGGATTGGAATGTCTTGGTCTCAACACATGAGTAGGTGGTTCTCTCTCCAAAAATGAGTAGTGGAAGTGTAGGCACGTTCTGATGGCTCTCTCCACGAATGGAGGATGGGTGGAGTGGTATGATACGTCCATTTTGCATCATGCTTTTATATCGATATTTATTGCATATTGGGCTGTTATTACACACTATGTCACAATACTTATGCCTATTCTCTACTATTTTACAAGGTTTACATGAAGAGGAGGAATGCTGACAGCTGGAATTCTGGGCTGGAAAAGGAGCAAATATTAGAGACCTATTCTGCACATCTCCAAAAGTCCTGAGACTTCACGGGAGCACATTTCAAAATATATAAAAAATATTGGGCGAAAGAAGTACCAGAGGGGGGCCACCCACCGTCCACGAGGGTGGGGGCACGCCCTACCCCCCTGGGCGCCCCCTACCTCGTGGGCCCCCTGGTGGCCCTACGATGCCCATCTTTGGCTATATGGAGTCTTTCGTCGAGGGAAAAATCATAAGCAAGCTCACAGGACGAAACTCCATCGTGACGAGGCGGGACCTTGGCGGAACCAATCTAGGGCTCCAGCGGAGCTGTTCTGCCAGGGAAACTTCCCTCCGGGAGGGGGAAATCATCACCATTGTCATCATGAACGATCCTCTCATTGGGAGGGGGTCAATTTCCATCAACATCTTCACCAGCACCATCTCATCTCAAACCCTAGTTCATCTCTTGTATCCAATCTTTGTATCCAAACCTCAGATTGGTACCTGTGGGTTGCTAGTAGTGTTGATTACTCCTTGTAGTTGATGCTAGTTGGTTTACTAGGTGGAAGATCATATGTCCAGATCCATTATGCATATTAATACCCCTCTGATTATGAAGATGAATATGCTTTGAGAGTAGTTATGTTTGTTCCTGAGGACATAGGAGAAGTCTTGCTTTAAGTAGTCATGTGAATTTGGTATTCGTTCGATATTTTGATGAGATGTATGTTGTCATCCCTCTAGTGGTGTCATGTGAACATCGACTACATGACACTTCACCATTGTTTGGGCCTAGAGGGAGGCATTGGGAAGTAATAAGTAGATGATGGGTTGCTAGAGTGACAGAAGCTTAAACCCTAGTTTATCTGTTGCTTCGTAAGGGGCTGATTTGGATCCATATGTTTCATGCTATGGCTAGGTATACCTTAATACTTCTGTTGTAGTTGCGGATCCTTGCAATAGGGGTTAATCATAAGTGGGGTGCTTGTCCAAGTAAGGGCAGTACCCAAGCACTGGTCCACCCACATATCAAATTATCAAAGTACCGAACACGAATCATATGAACGTGATGAAAACTAGCTTGATGATAATTCCCATGTGTCCACGGGAGCGCTTTACTTTATATAAGTGTTTGTCCAGACTTATCCTTTGCTACAAAAAGGATTGGGACGTATTGCTGCATGTCGGTGTCAAAACCGGTGGATCTCGGGTAGGGGGGTCCCGAACTGTGCGTCTAGGTCAGATGGTAACAAGAGGCAGGGGACACGATGTTTTACCCAGGTTCGGGCCCTCTTGATGGAGGTAAAACCCTACGTCCTGCTTGATTAATATTGATGATATGGGTAGTACAAGAGTAAATCTACCACGAGATCAGAGAGGCTAAACCCTAGAAGCTAGCCTATGGTATGATTCTTGTTCGTCCTACGGACTAAAACTCTCCGGTTTATATAGACACCGGAGAGGGCTAGGTTTACACAGAGTCGGTTACAATGGTAGGAGATCTACATATCCGTATCGCCAAGCTTGCCTTCCACGCCAAGGAAAGTCCCTTCAATCTTGTATCTTCATAGTCCAGGAGTCCGGATGAAGGTATAGTCCGGTCATCCGGACACCCCCTAATCCAGGACTCCCTCAGTAGCCCCTGAACCAGGCTTCAATGACGACGAGTCCGGTGCGCAGATTGTCTTCGGCATTGCAAGGCGGGTTCCTCCTCCAAGTACTTCATATAAGATTTTGGACACAAAGGTAGTGTCCGACTCTGCAAAATAAGTTTCCACATATTGCCATAGAGAGAATAATATTTACACAAATCTAATCTGCTGACGTATTCCGTAGCGTGACATCACACCATGGCCAAGTCTTTATTCGAATCGTTTTATTGTTCCACCTTAGCGCATTTAGCGAGGTGGTTTCCTTGGCACGTCTTGTTAAAGCAGAGATCGTGTCCCCTTATTCCAGGATTCTCATCAACACGGGCGTGGGTAACCCAACCATACCCGTTGGTATATTTTCTCGATCAAAGGCAAGTCCCAAACGGTCACGGGGAAGGCCCTTGGTATTCAACCTCTTATAAAGAGACCAAGGCCTTACTCCTTTCTTTCAATCTGAAACGAGTTCGCCCTTCGCCTCGAGTTCCAACACCCAGGGCTCCATATTTCAGGCGCTTCGGACCTTCGACAATGTCCGGTTCTGACCTTCGAGGCCGATGGATGCCTTCCTCTGTCACGGAGGAGGACGTGCTGAAGTTGAGAGAGGCCAGGTTCTTGACCGGCGAAATCTCCCATAGGCTGCCTGCTCAAGGGCAGTTCATTACCACTCCCAAGTCCGGTGAGAGTGTGGTGTTCATGTCTCACTTCCTTCGAGGGCTTGGATTCCCAACGGATCCCTTCGTGAGGGGGCTCATGTATTATTATGGGCTGGAATTTCACGACTTAGCCCTGGAGTCCATCCTCCATATTTCCTCATTCATTGTCGTGTGTGAAGCCTTCCTTCGTATCACTCCTCACTTCGGACTATGGCTCAAGACCTTCAAAGTAGAGCCGAAGATGATCGAGGGACGGCATGCGGAGTGCGGAGGTGCTTTTATAAGCAAGAATACTGGTACTCCATGGCCCGAGGGCTCTTTTCAAGAGGAGTCCAGCTTATGGCAGCAAGAGTGGTTTTATATTACTGCTCCCAGGGCCCCTAAGTGGGTGGCGCCACCTGCCTTTCCCTCGGGTCCCCCGCCACGACTGGCGTCATTGGTCAATACGGGGTTGGAATGGGGGCCGGCAAAGGACGTGCCCCTGTTGCAGGGCCACATCCGAGGTCTCCTAGAAAGAGACATCAGTCTGGTCATGGTGACGCAGGTTATGTTAATTCGCCGAGTTCTGCCCTGCAAACGTCGCCCCCTCCGCCTGTGGGAGTTCAACCCGGAGGGACCACGAGTTCTCCAACATTTTCTTGGCATGACGCTCGTGGAGATGTACAAATTATTCTTTGGACCGCAAGTAGTGTGTCCGGATTCTACGGAGGACGCAGGTCTGAGATGCAATCGTCCGGATACTCAAGTAAGTAGCCTTGTTCCCGGACTCGCTATCCGTATATTTACCATAAAATTTCCCCTAAAAGAGTTGTCCTTTAAACAGGAGTGGATAGCGAAAGCAAAGCTAATCAGGTGTCCGGCCCCCCCTCCCCGAGACCACGCCGGGTCCCGTGCTAGTTAGGATGTTGGAGGTTGTGCCTTCAAAGGGAAGCGAGGGAGGGGACAAGGGAGCTACAGCCTCCTCAAAGGAGGTTGTCCGGAAGGGAGGAATCGAAAATTCCTCTCCTCAAGGGAAGAAGAGGACCGCCTCTGAAGACCCGGAGACCATGGCCTTAAAGCGGGGGAAGAAATCTTTGCCAGAGGGTCCTGTGCTAGGGGATACTTCGGCCGAATTATGCCCTCAAGGGGATCAGCCCTCCACCAAGCCGTAAGTAGAGAGGAGTTTTCTTTTTTAAGAAACGAGAGAAATCCCTGCTTTATATCTAATAAAAGTAATCGAAAATTTACCTTGTAGCTCGGACCTTAGCCCTTCTCGGCAGAGCTCGTCTTCGGGGGATCTTCTTCCGGAGATGATGGAGAGCGGAACGCCTCCCCCTGCCGTACCGCCTTGCGAGGCGGGCGACCCTGAGGTATCGTCGCGGAGGGTTTCTCCGAATCCGGTGGGGCCGGAAGGTAGTCATATGGCCCCCCAAATCCCTCCACGTCCGGC
Source organism: Triticum dicoccoides (assembly GCF_002162155.2). Taxonomy (NCBI): domain Eukaryota; kingdom Viridiplantae; phylum Streptophyta; class Magnoliopsida; order Poales; family Poaceae; genus Triticum; species Triticum dicoccoides. The sequence continues at coordinate 670,091,817 of NC_041382.1, read as the reverse complement.
CTTCAAAAAGGGCCATCGGACGAGTCCGGCGCCGTCTGGTGCACGGTCGGAGGAGCTGAAGGATCTGCTAGGGCAAGCATCTATCTCAAAGGAGCACCGTGCATTGATGGGTATGGTTATTGAGAGGATTTCATCCGCAGAGAGCCGATTGCACGAGGCCGTCAGGAGTTTACTGACAGGTTTTGAGGTACGCGAAATGATGTACCCTTTTTGGACAGTTGTGCATAAATAGGATGCGCCCTGTGTAGATAGTAGCCCCTGAGACTCTGTGTGTTGTCAAAAGTGACGGCGCACAGAGGATCATAATCCCGGGTCTAATATGCCGCCTTTATATGTAGGTGGCGAAGTGTCTGGTGGCTAGCCGGACTGATGGATTTGCCGAGCTAAAGCGGCAACTTGACATGGCAGATGCCGACATCGCGCTTGTCAACAAGCGGCTTGACGAGGCACAAGGTATGTAATTACTTCGGCGGTGCCTGGTAAGAGGAGCTTTATGCCAGTATCTTGCAATGTGTGCGCTTGATGCAGATGGTGCTGCTGCCATGGAGAATCTTCGGGCGGAACTTGCCCGAGCCAAGGAGAAAGCCAGGAAAAGTGATGTGGATTACATAAAGGCAATTGAAGAGCTGAAAGCCGAACAGGCTGCTCACTGCCGAAGCAAGAAGGAAATGGCCGAGATGGCCGTGAAGCTGAAGGACGCTGCTGATCGTTGCAAGCTTCTTGAAAAAGAAGATCGGGCAGAACAGACGGACCTGAAGAAGGCCGTTGCCGATGCCAAGGATGCTCGCTCTGCGATGAGAGCTGTGAAGGAGGAGCTGCGTCAGGCCGGAGAAATCGCCGCTGGAAAGCCCTTTATGCTGCGGAGGAAGTTCTGTGATCCTAAACATGCTCCGTTAGACCAGATGTGGAGTACGGCGGACACCTATCTAGATTTAGCAGCGAGTGTCGCAGATGCGGCCGACCACTTCTGAGATCAAGAAGATCGCGAAGTGGAAAAACTCTTCTGGTCGCAGTTCCACAATCCAGAGCGTCCACTGTCATTAGCCGATCATTTGGCCGAATGGGCCGAGCTAAATAGGTTGTCCGGACTCGCCATGAAGTATGTCGTGAGTCATCTGTGGCCAGAGAGACCAGAGCCGAAAAGTTATTTCAACTTGGTGCAGTAGTTCCTTGGCGCGGCGCCGTATATCAATGCGATGAAGAGGTCAGCGTGCATAGAGGGTGCGCGGATGGCTCTTGCCCGTTTCAAGAGATACTGGGCGGAAATGGAAGCCACCGCTGTTGCATCCCCAGACTCGGATGGAAGCCGAGTACCTGCCGAGCGCTATTTTCAGGAAGTTCTGCAAGGCGCTCGTTTAATAGAGACGCAGTGCTCGAAGGATACTATATTCGAATAGCATGTATTATTGTAAAACAATATTTTGATAAATTGTAGAAGCTTTTTATACTTGTGCCTGCAAGTATTATGATACCTCCTGTGCGGCCGTTTAACATATATGTATACATAATCTGAAAGATGGCAGTCGTCGGCTTCAGCCCCCACGCACATAATGTGAGGGTGTTCGCAGAAGGCGCATTTTCACACTTGATCCAACGTCTTTGTCCTACAAAGGAGGTGATAGCGCAGTGAACTAGGCAATCGGACTATGATGCTTTATCACTTTCACTTAGCCATAGGAATTTGACATTGAGGCTACTTATATAGCCCCTGTTGGCACCTGCGCTCGCCCGAACTCGGGGCGCGTATGTGCCTGGCCGGGAAACGGCCCTTCGTTAATGCGGAGGAATCCTAAAGATTCCGGTATGTCATCGAGTGGTTGACCAGTCTCATGCTATATCATGATAGTCAGCTTTCGGCTTTCTCTACTGAGGTGCTCGCCTGGCCGAACCGGGGCACAATCGCAGTAGTTCTCCTGGTGCCGCCTTAGCCGATAGAGCGGAACGTAAGGCAGCAAAACACAGGAGCCGGGCAAACCCAACATTTGACCAAAGACATGATTCCGAGCTGATGCATATAAGGCCAAACTCGCGACACCGAACACTCCCTAAGGTATTCGGTCTTTATGAGGGCGGGCGGGATAACGCCCTTAGTAATAAGCCCCTAGTGTCCAGGTACGCGCAAAACTCTGACATGGCCACATGCCGAAATGCCAGCCTCCTCCTTGGTTATACCAAGAAACCAGGGGATCTGTATCAACAAGAGACAGTAAAAAAGGTTTACGCAGGGTCTTAATCTGAAAAGAATCCTTGGAACAGGTCCCTGCTACACGTCTGTGCCTGTGTCTCCGTTGTGCCGTCTCCTGGACGGGCGTAGCACGGTGTTCATATGTAGAAGAGAGGAACTTAGTTAAAGAAAGATCGTGCCGAAAATGAGTTATACTAAATAAACAAAGTATGAATCGAAATGGGTAAAATTGAGCTTTATTGTCTCTTGTTTTATATGCGCGGAGCCCCTAGTACAGGGGTATACGGCAATTAAGCCTTTATCAATTGTATGTTTATGTCGGACTCGTCTAGCCGTGTCCGTGGTCTTGACGACCTGTTAGATGCTTTGGCTAGTGAAGCCGCTTTATTGTGGGGCTGTCAAGGCAGCCGCACTGTTTTTCGCGTGGGAGGAACACTCAATGTTTTCCCTTTAATGAGATGATGCCTCGTGGACCGGGCATCTTAAGTGTAAGAGATGCATAATGTGGTATTGCGTTAATGCGGGCGAAAGCTTTGCGTCCCAGCAGTGCTTGATAGCTACTTGAGAATGGGGTGATGTGGAAAGTTAGCTGTTCGCAACGGAAGTTATCGGGGGAGCCAAAGATAACTTCTAGCCGGAGAGAACCCATGCAACGGGCATCCGGGCCTGGCGTTACCCCTTGAAAGGAGGTTTTGCTATGGCGAATTTTTGTTGCGTCTATCCCCATGTTGCGGATTGTGTCCTGGTATAACAGGTTTAGACCACTGCCGACATCCATCAGGACATTTGTAAAATGGAGTCCGCCGATTATTGGATCTAATACCAAGGTAGTCCAGCCTGCATTCCGGATACTTCTAGAGTAATCCTGATGGTCGAAGGTGATTGGTTTTAACAACCATTGGCGAGACTCCTTTGGGATAGGCCGTATGGCGCGTATCTCTTGTTGCGCTATTCTGTTCATCACGTGGGAAATCCTTTTGTTTCCTGGTGCTCTGCTTGTGGGGTTCATCATCGTCCTCACTTGGTTTGTCGAGCCCCTTGTGTTCGGCGTTGAGCTTGTCAGCTTGCTTGAAAACCCAACAATCTCTATGGGTATGGTTCGCAGGCTTCCCAGGAGTACTGTGTATTTGACATATCTTGTCCAAGATTTTGTTTAAGTTGGATAGCTCGTCCCTGTTATCCTTGAGGGGAGGCTTTCTCTGATTCTGTCGCGAGCTTTTGAATCTGGCATTGACCGCCATGCTCTTTGGGCTGTTTCCCTTATTCCGGCGCTGGTCCTTGCTGCGTCGGGGTTTTCCGTTTCCATCCCTAACTTCGGATGTACTTGGGTCGCTGGTGCTGCATCTGGCCAACCAGTTGTCCTCTCCTGCGCAAAAGCGGGTCATGAGGCTTGTCAATGCGGCCATTGTTCTTGGCTTTTCTTGGCCGAGGTGTCTGGCGAGCCATTCGTCTCGAACGTTGTGCTTAAAAGCTGCTAGGGCTTCTGCGTCCGGACAGTCGACTATCTGATTCTTTTTAGTAAGAAATTTGTTCCAGAATTTCCGGGCTGATTCTCCGGGCTGTTGAGTTATGTGACTGAGATCGTCTGCATCCGGAGGGCGGACATAGGTTCCTTGAAAATTTGCCCAAAAAGCATCCTCAAGCTCTTCCCAACTTCCAATGGTATTTTCGAGAAGGCTTTTGAGCCAATGTCGGGCTGGCCCTTTAAGCTTGATGGGTAAGTATTTTATGGCGTGGAGGTCATCTCCTCTGGCCATGTGTATGTGGAGGATATAATCATCGATCTAGACCCCAGGGTCTGTTGTTCCGTCGTACGCCTCTATGTTTACGGGCTTGAATCCCGCTGGAAATTCATGGTCCAACACCTCGTCGGTGAAACATAGGGGGTGTGCGGCACCCCTATATTTGGGTGTGCCGTGATGTTCGGATATTTGTTGTGTTGCATTGCTAACTAGAGCTTGCTTTCTTGGCCCATATATAGATCTGGCTGGGTCGTCTTTTTGATGCGGATCCTTTGGTGGATCGCGTACCGACTTGTGTGCGGCGCCGCTTGCCGCTCCCTGCTGGCCATGCGGTCGTCCATCCGACCGGATGGCTTTCCTATTTTTTGACTGCGGGGGCTCTAAGGCCTCCTCGTCAAATTCAGGCAGTAGCTTTCGCTTTGGATAGCTTTTTGTGCGGCGACTGCCGGCATATTTGTCTGTGGTGTTGCGTACTTTGCTCCATCTGATTCTGAGTGCATCTTCCGTAGTTTTGAGCTTCCGCTTCTGCTTTTTCAGGCTATGCGCAGTGGCGACGAGCCTTTTGTGGAGGTTCTTCTGCTCCATGAGTTTATCCGGCGTAAGGTTGTCCGGACTGTTGTTTTCACCGGGGACGGGGTGTTCGGTTTGTTTATCCAAGTTTCCCTTTTCGGACGCTTGCTCGAAGGCATGTTCATCGTCCGTCGGCTCGTCCTGCTCTATGGCTGGGTCTGTATGACCACTGTCTCTGTCGAGGCGGGGCTTGGAGCGGCGCTTACATCGCCGCTTTGATTGCTTTTCGAGTGAACGATCCCTCGTTGCATCCCTGTGTTCCTCGTCGTCGCTTCCTTTGGGTGTGTCCACCATGTATACATCATGAGATGAGGTGGCTGTCCAGTGCCTTATAAGCGTTGGTTCGTTTTCGTCTCCTACATCGTCGTCCATACCATCGATGTCTTCGGAGTTGAAGTCGAGCACGTCGTTTAAATTATCGACAGTGGCTACGAAGTGGGTGGTGGGTGGGCTTTGAATTTCTTCATCATCCGCATCCCAACATTATTGACCATAGTCTGGCTAGGGCTCTCCTGATAAAGAGAGAGAGACTTTAGTGAATTCAGAATATCGCCGAAGGGCGAGTGCTGAAAGATGTTCGCGGTGGTGAACTCCATGATCGGCGCCCAATCGGGTTCGATCGGTCGGGGCGCGGAGGGCTCGGAGTCTGGAGAGGAGTCCGGCTCCTTGGAGTCACGGGTTTGCAGAGAATAGGGCAGGTGTTCGGCTCGTCGCCATAGAGATTGCAGCCCCTGAGGCGGTGTCTAACCAGCTATCCTCGATTGGTGTGATCGGCTCCAAGCTAGGGGTCGGAGCGGACACAGGTGCGGCCTTCAGGGCACTGTTCGGCGGCAGAGCTAAATCATGCCCATCGTGACAGTGCGGCGCGCTCGGCTGTGGCTCGAATCCGTCAAAGATCGAGTCTCCGCGGATGTCGGCCGTGTAGTTCAAACTTCCAAATCTGACCTGATGGCCAGGGCCGTAGCTTTCGATCTGCTCCATATGGCCAAGCAAATTGGCCCACAGTGCAAAGCCGCCGAATACGAAGATCTGTCCGGGAAGAAAAGTCTCACCCTGGATCGCATCGCTATTGATGATCGGAGAAGCCATCGGGCCTAAAAGCGACGACACAAAGGAACTCTCAATGAAAGCACCAATGTCGGTGTCAAAACCGGCGGATCTCGGGTAGGGGGTCCCGAATTGTGCGTCTAGGTCGGATGGTAACATGAGGCAGGGGACACGATGTTTTACCAGGTTCGTGCCCTCTTGATGGAGGTAAAACCCTACGCCCTACTTGACTAATGTTGATGATATGGGTAGTACAAGAGTAGATCTACCACGAGATCAGAGAGGCTAAACCCTAGAAGCTAGCCTATGGTATGATTCTTGTTCGTCCTACGGACTAAAACTCTCCAGTTTATATAGACACCGGAGAGGTCTAGGGTTACATAGAGTCGGTTACAATGGTAGGAGATCTACATATCCGTATCGCCAAGCTTGCCTTCCACACCAAGGAAAGTCCCTTCCGGACACGGGACGAAGTCTTCAATCTTGTATCTTCATAGTCCAGGAGTCTGGCTGAAGGTACAGTCCGATCATCCGGACACCCCCTAATCCAGGACTCCCTCACTGCACCTTATTTAATTTTATTACTTGTTACCCGTTACAAATTACCTTATCACAAAACTATCTGTTATCGATAATTTCAGTGCTTGCAGAGAATACCTTACTGAAAACTGCTTATCATTTCCTTCTGCTCCTCGTTGGGTTCGACACTCTTACTTATCCAAAAGGCTACGATAGATCCCCTACACTTGTGGGTCATCAAGACTCTTTTCTGGCATCATTGCCGGGGATTGAAGCGCCTTTGGTAGGTGGAATTCGGTAAGGAAAAATTTATATAGTTTGCTGAAATTTACTGTCACTTGTTACTATGGAACATAATCCTTTAGGGGCTTGTTCGGGGTATCTTCACCCCGACTAGTAGAGAAAAGAGTTACTCCTCAACCTACTGAACCTACTGAAATTTTTTACTTTGAAATTCCTTCGGGTATGATAGAGAAACTGCTAGCTAATCCTTTCATAGGTGATGGAACATTACATCCCGATTTGCACCTAATCTATGTGGATGAAATTTGTGAATTATTTAAGCTTGCAGGTATGCCCGTGGATGTTATCAAGAAAAGGGTCTTCCCTTTATATTTGAAGGGAGATGCATTGACATGGTTGAGGCTATGTGATTATATTGGATCATGGAACTACCAATGATTGAAATTGGAATTTCATCAGAAGTTTTATCCTATGAATCTTGTTCATCGTGATCGTAATTATATATATAATTGGTGGCCTCGCAAAAGAGAAAGCATCGCTGAAGCTTGGGGGAGGCTTAAGTCAATGTTATATTCATGCCCCAATCATGAGCTCTCAAAAGAAATTATTATTCAAAAAAATTATGCTCGGCTTTCTCTCAGTAATCGCTCCATGCTCGATACTTCTTGTACTGGATCTTTTATGATTAAGACTATTGAATTCAAATGGGATTTATTGGAAATAATTAAATGCAACTCTGAAGATTGGGACCTCGACGAAGGTAAGGAGTCAGTTATAACACCTAAGTTTGATTGTGTTAAATCTTTTATGGATACCGACGCTTCCGTGAATTTAGCACTAAATATGGACTTGACTCTGAGATAGTAGCTTCTTTCTGTGAATACTTTGCTACTCATGTTGATCTCCCTAAGGAGAAGTGGTTTAAATATAATCCTCCCATTGAAGTAAAAGTAGTTGCACCTATTAAAGTTGAAGAAAAGACTATCACTTATAATGATCATGTTGTTCCTACTGCTTATATTGAGAAACCACCTTTCCCTGTTAGAATAAAGGATCACGCTAAAGCTTCAACTATGGTCAACAAAAGTAATATTAAGACACCGAAACCCCCTGAGCAAATTAAAGTTGAACCTAGTGTTGCTATGGTTAAAGATCTCTTGGCCGATAATATTTATGGGCATGTTATTTACTTCTGCAATGAGTATGCTAGAATTGCTAGACCTGATACTAATAATAAACATAGACCTGTTGTAGGCATGCATGTTAATTCTGTTAAAATAGGAGATCATTGTTATCATGGCTTATGTGATATGGGTGCTAGTGCAAGCGCAATACCTCATTCCTTATACAAAGAAATTATGCATGATATTGCACCTGCTGAGATACAAGAGATAGATGTTACAATTAAGCTTGCCAATAGAGATACTATTTCACCAGTTGGGATTGTTAGAGATGTTGAAGTCTTGTGTGGGAAAGTTAAATACCTTGCTGACATTCTTGTTCTCGGTTCCCCACAAGATGACTTTTGTCCCATTATATTTGGTAGGATCTTCTTGAATACTATTAATGCTAAGATAGACTGCAATAAGGATATTGTTTCTATTGGTTTAGGGGATATGTCTCATGAGTTTAATTTTGCTAAATTTCATAGACAACCCCATGATAAAGAATTGCCTAGTAAAGATGAAATTGTTGGTCTTGCTTCTATTGTCGTGCCTCCTACTGATCCTTTAGAACAATATTTGCTAGACCATGAAAATGATATGTTTATGAATGAAAGAAGGGAAATAGATGAAGTATTTTTTAAACAGGGACCTATTTTGAAACACAACTTGCCTGTTGAAATCCTAGGGGATCCCCCTCCACCTAAGGGTGATCCTATGTTTGAGCTTAAACCTTTACCTGATACTCTTAAATATGCTTATCTTGATGAGAAAGAGATATATCCTGTTATTATTAGTGCTAACCTTTCAGAGCATGAAGAAAAGAAATTATTGAAAACTCTGAAGAAGCACTGTGCTCCTATTGGATATACTCTTGATGATTTTAAGGGCATTAGTCCCACTCTCTGCCAGCACAAAATAAAATTGGAGAAGGATGCTAAACCGTTGTTTGATCACTAACGATGGTTAAATCCTAAGATGAAAGAAGTGGTAAGAAAAGAAATACTAAAGCTTCTGGAGGCAGGTATAATTTATCTCATTGCTGATAGTCAGTGGGTAAGTCATGTCCATTGTGTCCCTAAGAAGGGAGGTATTATTGTTGTTCCTAATGATAAAGATGAATTGATCCCACAAAGAATTGTTACAGGTTATAGAATGGTAATTGATTTCCACAAATTAAATAAAGCCACTAAAAAGGACCACTACCCTTTACCTTTTATTGATCAAATGCTAGAAAGATTGTCCAAGCATACACATTTTTGCTTTCTAGATGGTTATTCTGGTTTCTCTCAAATACCTATGTCAAAAGAGGATCAAGAAAAGACAACTTTTACTTGCCCTTTCAGTACCTTTGCTTATAGACGTATGTCTTTTGGTTTATGTAATGCACCTGCTACCTTTCCAAGATGTATGACTGCTATATTCTCTAACTTTTGTGAAAAGGTTGTTGAGGTATTCATGGATGATTTCTTTGTTTATGGGACTTCTTTTGATGATTGCTTAAGCAACCTTGATGGAGTTTTGTAGAGATGTGAAGAAACTAATATTGTCTTGAATTGGGAGAAGTGCCACTTTATGGTTAATGAAGGTATTGTCTTGGGGCATAAAATTTCTGAAAGAGGTATTGAAGTTGATAAAGCTCAGGTTGATGCTATTGAAAAGATGACATGTCCCAAGGACATTAAAGGTATAAGAAGTTTCCTTGGTCATGTCGGTTTTTGTAGGAGGTTCATTAAGGACATTATCTAAAATTTCTCGGCTTCTAACTAATCTCTTACAAAAAGATGCTCATTTTGTCTTTGATGATGACTGTGTAGAAGCATTTGAAATACTTAAGAACCCTTGGTTTCTGCACCTATTGTTCAACCTCCTGATTGGAATTAACCATTTGAACTTATGTGTGTTGCTAGTGATTATGTTGTAGGGCCTGTTCTAGGACAAAGAGTTGATAAGAAATTAAATGTTATCCAATATGCTAGTAGAACTCTAGACAGTGCTCAAAGAAATTATGCTACTACTGAAAAAGAATTTTTAGCAGTTGTATTTGCTTGTGATAAGTTCAGACCTTACATTGTTGATTCAAAAGTAACTATTCACACTGATCATGCTGCTATTAAATATCTTATGGAAAATAAAGATGCTAAACCTAGACTTATTAGATGGGTTCTCTTGCTACAAGAATTTGATTTTGCATATTATTGATAGAAAAGGAGCTGAGAACCCCGTTGCAGACAACTTGTCTAGGTCAGAAAATGTTCTTGATGACCCACTACCTATTGATGATAGCTTTCCGGATGAACAACTAGCTGTCATAAATGCTTCTCGTACTGCTCCATGGTATGCTGATTATGCTAATTACATTGTTGTTAAATTTATACCACCTAGTTTCACATACCAGCAAAAGAAAAAGTTCTTCTATGATTTAAGACATTACTTCTGGGATGACCCACATCTTTATAAAGAAGGAGTAGATGGTATTATTAGACGTTGTGTACCTGAGCATGAACAGGAACAGATCCTATGAAAGTGCCACTCCGAGGCTTATGGAGGACACCATGCTGGAGATAGAAATGCACATAAGGTATTGCAATCCGGTTTTTATTGGCCTACTCTCTTCAAGGATGCCCGTAAGTTTGTCTTGTCTTGTGATGAATGTCAAAGAATTGGTAATATTAGTAGACGTCAAGAAATTCCTATGAATTATTCACTTGTTATGGAACCATTTGATGTTTGGGGCTTTGATTATATGGGACCTTTTCCTTCCTCTAATGGGTACACACATATTTTAGTTGCTATTGATTACATTACTAAGTGGGTAGAAGCTATTCCAACTAGTAGTCATAATCACAACACCTCTATTAAGATGCTTAAAGAAGTTATTTTTCCAAGATTTGGAGTCCCTAGATATTTAATGACTGATGGTGGTTCACATTTTATTCATGGTGCTTTCCGTAAAATGCTTGCTAAGTATAATGTTATTCATAGAATTGCATCTCCTTATCACCCATAGTCTAGTGGTCAAGTAGAACTTTGCAATAGAGAGCTTAAATTAATTTTGCAGAAGGCTATCAAAAGATCTAGAAAGAATTGGTCCAAGAAACTTGATGATGCATTATTGGCTTATAGAACTGCATACAAAAATCCTATGGGTATGTCTCCATATAAAATGGTTTATGGTAAAGCATGTCATTTACCTCATGAATTAGAACATAAGGCATATTGGGCTATTAAAGAGCTCAACTATGACTTCAAACATGATGGTGAGAAGAGACTTTTTGACATTAGGTCACTTGATGAATGGAGAACCCATGCTTATGAGAATGCCAAACTGTTTAAACAAAAAGTTAAAAGATGGCATGACAACAGGATACAAAAATGTGAGTTTAATGAAGGTGATTATGTATTATTATACAACTCTCGTTTAAGATTTTTTGCAGGCAAACTCCTCTCTAAATGGGAAGGTCCTTACATCATCGAGGAGGTCTACCATTCCGATGCAATAAAAATCAACAACTTCGAAGGTACAAATCCTAGGGTGATGAATGGTCAAAGAATCAAACACTATATCTCAGGTAATCCTGCAAATGTTGAAACTGATGTTATTGAAACCGTAACCCCGGAGGAATACATAAGGGACACTTTCCAGAACGTTTTAGACTCTGAAACAGTTCTAATGGCAATTTTTTCCGTTTTGGAATATTTAAGAAAATAGGAAAATAAGAAGCAGACCAGAAATGACACGTGGCTTCCACGAGGGTGGAGGGCGCGCCCTATCCCCCTGGGCGCGCCCCCTGCCTCGTGGACACCCCGTGTGCTCTCTAGACGCTGTTTTCTTGCATGATACTTCTTTTGGTCGGTAAAAATTCATTATATAATCTCCCGAAGGTTTTGAGCACCGTATCACGCCAATATCCTCTGTCTTTGTTCTGAGCTGTTTCTGCTGTAGATTAGAGCAATATGTCATCCCAAGATTCGGAGGGATAAAGCTATGTGGTTGATTACCTTGCAGATCATAAGGTCTACGAGGTCTTGGAGCATTGTGGTTGGACCACAGAGGAAGAAGAAGACTATGAGCCTAGGGGAAAGGAGGAGACGAGCTCAGATGAAGATGAATTCCCATTACCTCAACCCGGGGACATGCATGTGGAGTTCGAAACGTCAGGCCTCCCCAATAGAGCAAAGAAACCTAAGATCGAGTTTATCCCTTTTTGTCTCTTGCAGGAGAACAAACAAGAACTATGCAAAAAGGTATTAAGCCTTGAGCGGGAGATCGAGGGCCTAAGGGAGAAAAATTATATCCTCAAGTGCAAATTAAGGTAGAAGCCCACATCATCAACAACTCCATCATCACCACCCCCGAAGAAGAAGACATAAACACACAGGTATGGGCACTCCCCTTGGCAATTTCCAAGCTTGGGGGAGTGCCCTGGTATTGTATCACCATCACTTTTATCTTTACCGTTTTTCTTAGTTCGATACTTTTGGTTATATCTTGATCTAGTAGAATGAAGTTTTGGTATGATCTAGTTTTTAGTTTTGCTTGATGATATATATAATAAAGATTAGTGTTGAGTCAAGGGCTTGATTATTTTGCTATGATCTTGAGGGAATATAATAGAAGAGTAGAAATAAAAATAAATAAAGAGATCATATGGATCTTATGGAGAGTAATGACTTCACATATAAAGAGTATGATGAATAAAAATTGTTGAGAGTTGACAAACATAGTTTTGGTCATCGTTGCAATTAATAGGAAGTAATAAAGAAAGAGAGGTTTTCACATATAAATATACTATCTTGGACATCTTTTATGATTGTGAGCACTCATTAAAATATGACTTGCTAAAGAGTTGACGTTGGACAAGGAAGACAATGTAATGGGTTATGTTTTCTTACATCTGAGATAAATTATATTGTCATGGATCATCCAACATGTTGAGCTTGCCTTTTCCTCTCTTGCTAGCAAATTTCTTGGCACCAAGTAGAGATACTACTTGTGCTTCCAAATGTCCCTAAACCCAGTTTTGCCATGAGAGTCCACCATATCTACCTGTGGATTGAGTAAGATCCCTCATGTAAGTTGTCATCGTTGCAAGCAATAAGAATTGCTCTCTAAATATGTATGACTTATTAGTGTGGAGAAAATAAGCTTTATACGATCTTGTGATGTGTGGAAGAAATAAAAGCGACGGACTACATAATAAAGGTCCATATCACAAGTGGCAATATAAAGTGACGTTCTTTTGCATTGAGATGTCGTGCATCTAACCATAAAAGCACATGACAACCTCTGCTTCCCTCTGCGAAGGGCCTATCTTTTATTCTTGTCTTATACTTCATGCGAAGATTCATGGTGATCTTCACCTTTCCTTTTTACATTTTATCCTTTGGCAAGCACAATGTGTTGGAAAGATCCTAATATATATGGCTAATTGGATGTGGGATTTCATGAACTATTATTGTTGACATTACCCTTGAGGTAAAAAGTTGGGAGGCAAAACTATAAGCCCCTATCTTTCTCTGTGTCCGATTTTCATAATCATAAATATCGTGTGAGTGTTAGCAATTGTGAAAGACTAAATGATGGTTGAGTATGTGGACTTTCTGAGAAGCTCTTATATTGACTCTTTCCTATGTTATGAGAAATTGCAATTGTTTCAATGGCTGAGATTACAGTTTGTTAGTTTTCAACGAAGTTTCTGATTCATACTTCAGTATGTGAATGAACTGTTACTTTAGCATAAGAGATCATATGACAATATATATAAATGTTGTTGTTCTAAGAATGATCATGATGCCCTCATGTCCGTATTTTATTTTATCGACACCTCTATCTCTAAACATGTGGACATATTTTTCAATTTCGGCTTTCGCTTGAGGACAAGCCGGTTCTAAGCTTAGGGGAGTTGATATGTCCATTTTGCATCATGCTTTTATATCGATATTTATTGCATATTGGGCTGTTATTACACATTATGTCACAATACTTATGCCTATTCTCTATTATTTTACAAGGTTTACAAGAAGAGGGGGAATGCCGACAGCTGGAATTCTGGGCTGGAAAAGGAGCAAATATTAGAGACCTATTTTGCACATCTCCAAAAGTCCTGAAACTTCACGGGAGCATGTTTCAGAATATATAAAAAATATTGGGCGAAAGAAGTACCAGAGGGGGGCCACCCACCGTCCACGAGGGTAGGGGCGCGCCCCTGCCTCGTGGGCCCCCTGGTGGCCCTCCGATGCCCATCTTTGGCTATATGGAGTCTTTCGTCAAGGAAAAAATCATAAGCAAGCTCACGGGACGAAACTCCACCGCCACGAGGCGGAACCTTGGTGGAACTAATCTAAGGCTCCAGTGGAGCTGTTCTACTGGGGAAACTTCCCTCCAGGAGGGGGGAAATCATCACCATCATCATCACCAACGATCCTCTCATCGTGAGGGGGTCAATCTCCATCAACATCTTCACCAGCACCATCTCATCTCAAACCCTAGTTCATCTCTTGAATCCAATCTTTGTATCCAAACCTCAGATTGGTACATGTGGGTTGCTAGTAGTGTTGATTACTCCTTGTAGTTGATGCTAGTTGGTTTACTTGGTGGAAGATCATATGTTCAGATCCATTATGCATATTAATACCCCTCTGATTATAAACATGAATATGCTTTGTGAGTAGTAACGTTTGTTCGTGAGGACATGGGAGAAGTCTTGCTATAAGTAGTCATGTGAATTGGTATTCGTTCGATATTTTGTTGAGATGTATGTTGTCATCCCTCTAGTGGTGTCATGTGAACGTCGACTACATGACACTTCACCATTGTTTGGGCCTAGAGGGAGCATTCAGAAGTAATAAGAAGATGATGGGTTGCTAGAGTGACAGAAGCTTAAACCCTAGTTTATGCGTTGCTTCGTAAGGGGCTGATTTGGATCCATATGTTTCATGCTATGGTTAGGTTTACCTTAATACTTCTGTTGTAGTTGCGGATGCTTGCAATAGGGGTTAATCATAAGTGGGATGCTTGTCCAAGTAAGGGCAGTACCCAAGCATCGGTCCACCCACATATCAAATTCTCAAAGTACCAAACGCGAATCATATGAATGTGATGAAAACTAGCTTGACGATAATTCCCATGTGTCCTCGGGAGCGCTTTACTTTATATAAGAGTTTGTCCAGGCTTGTCCTTTGCTACAAAACTATCTGTTACCGATAATTTCAGTGCTTGCAGAGAATACCTTACTGAAAACTACTTATCATTTCCTTCTGCTCCTTGTTGGGTTCGACACTCTTACTTATCGAAAAGGCTACGATAGATCCCATAAACTTGCAGATCATCAGGGTATATACATCCTCCACACAAAATCTAGCCCTTACACACAATTCACCAAACTCGGTGGGACCGAATCGAGAAACTCGGTCAGACCGATATGGTTCAAAATGTGAACGTTAGAGTTTTTGGTGGGACCGATATGGTCAACTCGGTGGGACTGATGTGCTAGGGTTAGCGTAAAACCTCAACTTGGTTTGCCGATTACACAAACTTGGTGAGACCAATTTTGTTAATAAGCAGAATAATGAGTTGGTCAAGCAAACTCGGTGGGACCGATTGCATATCTCGATGGGACCGAGATAATTGCAACAGGCAACAAAGAGTTTGCAAGCCCATCTCGGTGACACCAAGATACCTATCGGTGAGACCGAACTGGTTAGGGTTTCTGGCAGTGGCTATGTCAAGTGAACTCGGTGGCGCCGGATAGACCAAATCGGTGGGGCCAAGTTTGACTTTAGGTTTGGGACATATGTGGAAATGAGAAAGTGGTTGAGGGCTTTGGAGCATATCACTAAGCACTTTGAGCAAGCAAGCCATTAAGCAACACCTCATCCCCTATTAATAGTATTGGCTTTCCTATGGACTCAATGTGATCTTGGATCACTAAAATGAAAATGTAGAGTCTTGAGATTTTGCCAATGTTTGTCCTTAGCATCTTGAAGGGGTTCCACATCCTCTTGACCATGCCACGCCTTTATTGAACTCTCTGAAATATACTAGATAAAAGTATTAGTCCAACAAGAGATATGTTGACATTAATTACCAAAATCATTCAAGGAGCACTTGTGCTTTCAGCGGTCTAGAAAAGGAAAGGCAGCCACCGAACCCACTTGAACAAGTGGCCAGTCCCGATAGGCCCAAACAAAAAGTCTCCACGCGCTCCCACGTGGTCAGCTGTACCTACCCAGCCCCTCCCATGCCCGCTCACCCCCACACCTCCATGCTGCCTTCTTCTTCTCCATGAAAGAAGGGAAGCCCTTCTTCCTCCTACACAGCTGCCATGGCAGCCCCAAATTAGAAGAAGAAGCTGCTTCAAAAAAGATCTAAGGGCAGGGTGGTCAGAGCCATACCAGGCAACAACATCACATAATTCCCCTCTGCCCCTCTTCTCTTCCCCCCTTCTTGTACTGCATATGTCAACCCCCCTTCTCCATGGATCTAGC
>NC_041382.1:670017631-670075521 GCF_002162155.2 Triticum dicoccoides | reverse complement strand
TGAAAACAAGTACCACAAATTACTGTGCAACTAACCATGGATACAAGCCTATTATATTCTGGTTTGTGGAACTAAACACAAGTCATTAGGTTTAGTTGCACAAGCACTACATCCTGGTAATTTTTAGGTTTACTGTGCAACTAAACACAAGTCAATAGGTTTAGTTGCATAGCTTTCTAGTTGCACACTAAACATGGTTTGAGACCAACTTTAACAAAACTGAACATGTTTTCTAACATGCATGCCACTCAAGTTTCCCCCTGGATGTGTTCAACAAGCCAACTAAAACATGATTCTAGCCAACTCAACATGCATTGTAGCTAAAACTAAACATGCATTCTACTAACTTGTAGTTATTGTTTGCAAATAAACACATTGACTGTCGAAAAAATATGTGCAACGAAAAATGCATAAATGTGCAACTGAACATGCTCCCAGCCAACTGAACCTGTATTCTGGCCAACTCAGCATGCATGCTAGCGAAACTAAAACATGCATTGTACCCCACATGTACTGGATATTTTATGAGTGAAAACTTTAGAAAACCTGAAGTATATGTGCAATAAAAAATGAATAACAATAACTATTTGGTTGGGATATCAAGCATAGGGGATAAGTTGCAGATATCAAGCACCATAGCCTAACTAAAACTTGTATACTATCCAAACTCAACATGCATTGTAGCCAAAACTAAACATGCATTCTACCGACTTGAACTTGTTGTTTGCAAATGAACACATTTAAAAACTGTAGTATCTGTGCAACGAAAAATTCATAACTGTGCAACTAAACATGCATCTTGGCCAGCTGAAACATGTATCCTGGCCAAACTGAACATGCATCCTGGCTAGCTAAAAAAACATGCATCCTGGCCAACTGAACATGCATCTTGGCCAACCGAAACATGTATTCTAGGTAAAACTAAAAATATGTAGTACGACAGCAAAAACACAAGAACTTTTGTGAAAACCACACAATGATCCATACAAACTTCTCCAACAATTTGTGCAACAAAAAAATAAACCAGGCAAATGAAACCACAAACCATAGTAAAATTAGTCACGCATATATTCTTGTCCCACACATATATTCTTGTCCCACACATATATTCTTGTCCCACACCTATTGCAAAGCTATAGTGTAAAATATGTTCAATATACTAGAAGTAAAAACAGAAATGGCGATGAAACATATATCTATAATCTGTCATCCAAATCTTCTTTCTTATTTCACCTGGATTTTTCATCTCAATTGTAGCATCAAATTATGTCCAAATTATGTGCAGAAAATTCTAAATCAGCTCCTTACCAATAGAAAACCTGCAGATCATCACAGCAACAGAGGAAAAAGTCAGAAAAACACTGAAGTAAAAAAAGTCATGTTGATTATCGGTACCACCTATTTACTAGAAAATGTGCAACTAACATAACCACTCTGTGCAAACAAAAAATGCATACCTATTATAAAAAAAGAGTTTGCTATAAACATGTAGTTTTTGCAACTAAGATTGTCATACTGGTGTGCAACTGCTTATGCTTGTGTTGTAGCAAAAAAACAGAAAAGTTTTTAGGTTGTTTGAAACACTCTAATGATTAAACTGATGACATCACTTCCATCTTTTTTATGTGCAGGGAGTGTGTGGCAGCAGCAAAAAAAGAAAAATAAATAATTGATCTCAATGAGTTGCCTCCTGATCTCAACGAGCTTCCTCATGATATGGATCAGCTACAACCCAGCATACCACCAGGAGCTAATGCTGATTATGGGATAGAAAATGTGTGCTCTGTTGACTACACGTAGCCAAGCTGTGGGCCTAACCCTATGGGCCATGACAATGTGGCAGGGCAGTCATCAACCCGTGGTGCCCCTGTAGTGGTGTCTTTGTAGTCAAAGAGCCATACTCTTGATGACACGGGCATCGCGATAGATGTTCTTGGTCCAACCAGGACTGAGCTAGGAGTAGGTGCTATTGATGGTGTTGTGCAAGGAGAAGAAGGAGAGGATGAGGCTGGTTCTCAGCCCATGGAACCCTATGTTGGCTATATTCATGATCATTGCCTTAGATATCGTCATAACTTTGCATTTTTCTATCATTTGCTCGGCAGCAATTTGTTCACCCACCATATTATTTTCTATCTTGAGAGAAGCGTCTAGTGAAACCTATGGCACCGGGTCTATTTTCCATCTTATAAGTTTCCGATCTACAATTTTAGTTTCCGGTCTACTCTTTTTGCAATCTTTTACTTTCCATTCTATAAACCAAAAATATTTACTTTACCATTTGCTTACTTTTATCTACCTCTATCAGATCTCACTTTTGCGAGTGACAGGGAAGGGATTGACAACCCCTTTATCGCGTTGGGTGCAAGTTGTTTGATTGTTTGTGCTGGTATTCGGTGACTTGAGTGTTGCCTCCTACTAGATTTATACCTTGGTTCTCAAATCTGAGGGAAATACTTATCTCTACTTTGCTACATCAGCCTTTCCTCTTCAAGGGAAAAAACCAACGCAAGCTCACGAATTAGCATGGCACTATGCAACTAATTATGTGACACTGTGCAACTACTAATGTTCCACTGTGCAACTGGCTAGACAATCCATGTGAAAATCATAAAGATGAAGAGATTGCAAACTAGTTGTGTGCCTTATAGACATATACATTGTGCATCTAGAAAACAAATAATTATTTAAACAAAGAGAAGAAATTTTACATCTAGAAAATACTAAAGACTACAGATTGATTGAAAAATTTGAGAAAAATGCCATGCTTCTTGTCTTACTTGCCCATCTGCTTCCGTACATTGATGTCAATAATCTGGAAGTTCATGATGCTAGACCTTGGGTAATGATTCCTCCACAGCTGGCGTACTGCCCCCTCGATGGTAGAGGCAGTGTTCACCAACTCAATGTCATCTAGCTTCCTACTTGAATCAAGAACTTTGAAATGTACGTCCCTCAAGTTAATGTTGAAGACCCAATAGTGACTGCCTCCTTTGCGGTTGTTTATATCAGCGCACTTGAGCACTGGCAGCATGACCTGCACACCTAAACGATTCAGATACAGAGACACATTGTAGGTAAGAAACAGTAAAATATGGTGAGGTTAAACAGGTTGCCAGAAAGTATTTGCCAACTAATAGATGTGTCATGTGCAACTGGACATGCTATGAGTGCCAACTAAGAGATGGATCATGTGTAGACAGCACTGACCAAGTCTTGCTTGTCAAGATGGTTCTTGTATTTGAACTTCTTGTTTATCTCAGTCACATTGTGGATCCCTTGCTATAAATTGATCTTCAGAAATTATAAACATGTGGCAAATTCCTTATTAGATATAAGGACTCCCTGAATTGGTCAACAAAAGTGCTACAAAAAATAAGAGGGTAAAAAGGTTTTGAAAAATCTTACAGATAGCCTCACTGGCATAATGACCTTCTTTGACCCTTCTGGTAAGTTATCCATGATGTGTATGATTCCAGTCTCAATAAAGATTCTTGACATCCATTGTACATGCTTCATTGAATCAACTAACACCTTTATACAAACTAGTAAGCTTGCACGTGCAACACACGACAATACAATATAAAAAAATCTCATCCATCTAGTTAGACTTATGAACGAAAAAGAAAAACATCCTACATAAATTTTCAAACGCAAGATTTAACCAAATAATTGCAGAGAAAATATTTTGATAAGGTGTCCGAACCTCTATAGTTGCATGTGAAGCAAATTGTATTGTCGTGTGAAGCAAATTGATTATACTCCCTCCATTCCACAATGTAGTGCTTCCTCTATCCCCATGCTTCAACTTTGACCATAAATTTAGTTACCAAGACCGACTGCGGCGGGAGAAAAAATTATATCAGTGAATTCTTATTCGAAAGAAGTTTTTAATTATATAATTTTTTTCTCCCGCCGCAGTTGGTCTTGTTGGTTAGATTTACGGTCAAAGTTGAACCTCGGGAAGCGCGGGCGCACTATATTTTGGAATGGAGGGAGTATAAGAATGTTTTGTTTTGTCGCACAAAAGTATAATATTCCATTCACGAAATCCTTAAATATGAGCGTGCGAGCGCGCGCACACACACAAAAAATGAAGTATATCCATATTACATCACAAAAACAAGTATTTTTGTATTACATCTTAAAGAAAGTACACTCATATTCCATCGCAAACAAGCATATTATTTTTGAAAAGTTGACATGAGCAATGTCATATCTATTGGTAGGAGTAGATAGTTTTACGATCGGGTCCATACAGGCAAGCTCCCAAAACGGCAGCCTCGTCATTCTGAACAAATCTAAGAAAAGCATGTTACCTCATTCTCACTAACTCTCTTATCATTCCCTAAAAAAACTAATTCTGATCTTGAATGTGGCGTCACTGATTCCCCTATAACTTCTGAGGTCTCACGCATGTATAATAACCAGTGAAAATTCTCCTACTCCGCATGACATGTCAATTGTGTTCTCGCAAGAATGGCACCAATCTGCAAACAAATGACTCCAAATATACTAAATATGCAGAATTTTCCTAATAAAACAATATTTCAGCCAAGTACAAAGGGAAGAAACAGTCCCTTTTTAACAAATGCTTGGCAGCTAAATTATTACGAAGAACAATGGAACTTCACATGTTTGTTCAGAATACAGACTCCATATGATACAGTTCAGAATACAGACTCCATATGATATAGTTCAGAATGATAGTTCAGTTCAGAAACATGATTTTTTTTTGTTATGTGTGTGTGTGTGTTGTGTAGTGTGGGTCCATTGAAAATTCAGTAGTAAATTAATTCTAAAATGAATCATCTAATGAAAAAAGCATCATGATTAACTATTTAACTGTCCCACTTGTGTATTTCGTGACAAAGAATACCTATTTGCATGAATATGGGATTCTTCAGAATTTCAAATCTAGTTATGACATGGTATGAGCAGCATATGGAGTTCTTAGAGATTGCATTTTCAGTAGAAATACTTATGAACAGACGTAATAAATTCTCGTTTTGTACAAACCAACTCCAGCTCCACAGTGGCTATAAATGGTGCTCCATTTAGTAACCTCGCCCAAGATAATTGAATAGTGATACTTCCAAGTATCTTACAAGCGAAACATTGGATACCAATAATGAATCATATATGGATTCAGATACTCTATAATAATATATGGAAGTAATTACACATGCTCCTTCAAGCTACCTTTTCTAGATATTGTTTAGCAAATTATTATTCAAAGCATTACAAAGAGTTCTATAAATGATTATAAAACACATGATATGCGACATTCATACAAGCTGACTATATACTTTAAGCATGGTCAAGGTAAATATGTCTAGATATGAGTTACATTCATGAATATAAATTAAATCTACTACTTATGCTTATGCACAACACATCAGAAAGATGACAACCACACCTGGATCATGGAAACTTAGGAGCTTCATGGCTTACACAAAGACATGGCATTGGTTGTAGGGTCATTGTTCACGCACATCTATCATCTGTGACGACCTAATTAAGAGATAAGAAGCCCTCCACCACTGGTGTGCCTCCGTGAGGCCATCGCCATGCACAGCTGCCAAAACGTCCTATATTTAGGAACCGGGGAAGTACTTGACCAAAAAATTAACATGCTACAACATATCAGAACATAACCACGGAAAAGAGGAACTTAGAAAAAAAATATAAGAGGCAAACTGAAATCAAAGGCCCATCAAAAAATGTAAGAAAGCGGACAACACCGAGTGACTAAAGACTGTAAAAAGGGAGAGACACCGAGGCAAATTGAAATTAAAGGCTCATCAGCAATCATAATTACCGGCCTCCTGTTACGCCTCGTCACCCGATCAAGACAACGCTTTCTTCACCTTCGCCTTCAACTTCTGTGGCCTCAACTATTACTCGATCTGAGCAAGGGAACCCACCACCCTACGATATGTAGCATCCACAGATCAATCTAAGCAAAGATATATCATATATGAGGCAACCAAGTTGTCTACACTGGTTTCTTAAGATATTCCTAGAACCTATTAAAATCTGCATGGTCTTTTTGCAAGTTAATTTTGTAGGGATGGCATAAATAGTTTTATGCATAAAGGATGAGAAACATGGGACATACCTTATTTCTTACTAAAATATCCATAGAAATAGTAATGGCCAAATTTACATCCCAGAGACGTGTCCATTGCTAAAAATAAAAAATGTGGTACTTTGAAACATATGTAGCAAGTACAACTACAACTAAGACGAAATTTGCACACACCTGTGTGTGTATGCACAGTACTATTCATAACTGATTTGCAAACCAAAAATTTATAAATCGCTACTGGAAAGCACTATCCGAAATTATTACATCAGTATACTGCAGGATGTACAAACCACTTATAAGCTGCATTAAACTGAGACTGGAGAAAATTTTGTAGTGGAAATGGCACTACACTATTCAGTTGAATCAAAAGAAAATCATAATGAGGATGTGTGCACCTAGAACATTGCACATCAACCAATTGAGCAGACTCTATATGGCTTTTAGTGGAAATCCCACCTTTTTTCTTCAGAAAATACATACCCAAAGAACAGAAGAATTCAACAAGTTTGGCATATGAAAGCAACCATCTATTCATCCATAAATGTTTTCTTGGAACGGCCCGCCATCCTGCATTTGCCAATACATGTCAGAGGTGCATGCTAATTGATAGTCAACCAAAGAAATTCTAGAGCAGAGCTCGAACTTACAGTAAGCAGAGGTCGGTGATTATAGGCTGAGTTCAAAAGTTGTATTGTTCTCATAAAAAATAATACTGTAACAGGCAGGTCCGTGAGGAAGAATGTCCAAAAAAACTGTTAAAAATGATTCTGAGCCTGAATAGTACATGAACATATGCCCAAAATGTAGTTCACCTCTTTGCAATGGTTATAGAAGAAATAAAGCTCAGTAGTTTTTCTTCTAGAACTCCAGTTCCTATGGATCAAGCAAGTAAATGAACACCACTCAACAAAGCATATGCGCTCGTGTTCATTGTCACTGAAAAGTAAACAAAGGAAAAGTGAGATAGTACTTAGTGTGGCGGCAGGTGTCCAGAAAAGAGCAATCTCCTAGATTTGTATCAGTATGTAGAGCAATAATAAGGCGACAGTGAACTTCCTCCAAATGAAAGAAAAAGTTGGACCTAATTATCATTAATAGCTAAAAAATATCTACTAAAATGAGTACTGTTTCAAGCATAGTATGAAGAAAATTTTACATAAAGGCCTTAAATAGAAAAAACCAAACTGGTATTATATTTGCATCTCTGAACTGAATAAACATTTAACAACTATACTATTTTTCAGTTGAAAGACATGGGTTAGATAATGTCCATCAGTAGTCAGAACAGGTCACTGAGAACACCTCAATTTTGCACCATCGAGAAGCATACGGAGATCTTCTTGTCCAGGAAGCTCGTCCTCGTGCACCATCACTTCCTCACTTGACAGAACAAATTAATCCAGCAAGTTAGTGATCCTAAAAGATTAACCCCACAATCTTTGAGGCAATAACACAAGCACCTGGTGCAGCGGAGAGTGGTGTGTGCGTGGGTCGCCTGCTCGTGGAGGTGTCGAAAAGCCAATGGGGAGCGCGCCAGTTCTGCGTGGTGGCAGCGGGGAGGTCCGGCGAGGGGAGCAGGGAGGGAGGCGATGAGGCCCGGTGATGTCGGCATCTGGGAGGTTGTTGGCGATGTTGGTCGGGAAGGGACGCCACGTGCGGGCAGCAATGGGGTGCCGGGCGGCTGTTGGAGGTGGATGGCGAGGCTCCGACCGCCGTCCTTCGGGGACCCTTGGTCGGCCAACGACGGATCTAGCGACCTGGTCTCCCACATCCATGGAGGCCACCAAGCAGAAGCAGAGGAGGACGACATTGATAGGCCACTCCCTAGACCTCTCGGCGCCCGGTGCCCTCAGGAGTAGGGGCGGCGACCGGAGTAGCCATCGGCATGGGAGTGGCGGCGGCCGGCGCGGGAGGCGGGGGCGGCGAGGGACGCTTGCGGTCGGCGTGGGAGGAAGGAGTAGCGGAGAGGTCCTGCGGGCGTGGGCGTAGTGCGCAACGGTTTTTTTTCGAAAGGGTGTGTGGGTTAATGATCGTGGCTTAAGTGTGGCTTGTTGCGTTAAACACGGAGATATTTTAGACCCTTGGATCTAGTAAATAGACGGTTCGTGTTATTTGGATCTGCCTCTCTTTTCTTTTTATAGGGGTAGTAGATGAAGAAACCACCATACCTGATTATGAGAGGGCTAATTTTTTTATAAAAAAAAAGAAGACAAGTTAGCTTGAAGGGTCACAGCAACAAAAAAATTGTGTATTAAAAAAGAAACAAGAGTGTGCAACTAAAAGCACTGTTCTGTGCAACATGCTCTGCTTTGCTGTGCAACTAAGTGGGTGCTACTATGCAACCGAAAAATATGAATATAGGCTGTTGGGAGTTGGTTTACCTAGTTTTAGTATCATCTGCTCATGGGTGATGTCTGACCCAACACAAGAGGGCAGCGTGCGGCTTGTTGACTGCCTCATTGGAGTTGAACATCTTCTTCCTGTTGTAATCAATGAATGGGAAACTTTGAGATGCTCCAGGCCTTATTACCCTCCTTTGTCTTCGTGCAACAGGTGGTCCTGAAGAACAGCTCGTGCCAACTACTAGTTCTCCGCATATCGGCGTGTGGTAGCTGTCTGGTGATCAAACATTTGGCTGGTGACCTAATCCCTTGCCAGCATCAGCAGCAGCACATCCTTCATTCACAGTTGTTGGATCCAACTCATCCTCATCTATGACAATTACATTGGCTTCTCCTGTTTGTGTTGCTGGAGCAAGTGCTGCAGCAGGCTCAGCGTCAACATCTATACCCAGGTCAAAAGGTGGTGCATCATAGTACCAGTCACCATGATAGTTGTACGAGTTTGATCTGCATATGCGTTGAAGGCCCAGGGCATCTCCTTGCGGCACATTCACTGGTGCATCATTGGCTGACTTGGTTCGCAATAATATTGTAGTTGGCGGCCTAGGAGGCTTACACATGCTTACAATGTTGAACACCTCCTCTTGTGTTAATGTGCGCTGAAAGTCAGCTCTTGGTGATACAGGCTTGCTTGGCTGCTGTGTGTTAGCTCTTGGAGACGGCAATTTGGCAGATTGGTCACCTCCTTCCGTGTTTGGCATTGAAGTATTGATACGTCCATTTTGCATCATGTTTTCCTACTTTTATTTATGATGTTTTTATGCATAATATGCTTTTTGGGGTAATTCTAATGCCTTTTCTCTCATAATATGCAAGGTACACACAAAGAGGGAGAATTCCGGCAGCTGGAAATCTGGACCTGGAAAAGCTACGTCGGGCCACCTATTCTACACAACTCCAAACAAGCTCAAACTTTACGGAGATTTTTATGGAATATGTGAGGAATATTGGAGCCAATAAGCACCGGAGAGGGGCAACCTGGTGAGCACAAGACACCAGGGTGCGCCCAGGCGTGCCCTGGTGGGTTGTGCTCACCCAGGCCCACCTCCGGTGCCCATATTCTAGTATATAAGTCATTTTGACCTAGAAACAATCAGGAGAGGACTTTCAAGACAGAGCACCGCCGTCTCGAGGCGGAACTTGGGCTAGAGCACTTTTGCCCTCCGGTGGAGTGATTCCGCCGGGGAACTTCCCTCTCGGAGGGGGAAATCATCGTCACCAACAACCCTCCCATCTTGAGGAGGGCAATCTCCATCAACATCTTCAACAACACCATCTCCTCTCAAACCCTAGTTCATCTCTTGTGTTCAATCTTGTTACCGAAACTATAGATTGGTTCTTGTGGGTGACTAGTAGTGTTGATTACATCTTGTAGTTGATTACTATCTGTTTTTTTGAATATTTACTATGGGGCTTTTGCCTCACAGCCCTTTATTGAAAATAATAATTGTACAAACAGAGAAAAATACATGGATTAGGTTACAAAACTACCAGTACCTACCTACCTGAAGTTAAACCAAGGAATTAATCCAAGCAGGCAGCTTGACCCTGGTGTCTACCCTGAGTCTATGAGCTAGAAGGGAAAGGTTATGTACAAAGTTATATTTCCAAGCACCAAAAGTTGCTTTCTCTCCTCTGAAAGTTCTGCCATTCCTGAGGATCCAAATATTCCAAGCTACAGTGAGCATGACCTCGAAGAAGAAGGGATGCTTCAACTTGGATCTCGCATGCTGAATACATTGTTCGATATCAGGTCCCCTGGTCCAGTCAATGGAAAGATAGGCCCAAACTATGCGGCTACAGTTGCAGTTGAAAAACAAGTGCAACCTATCATCATAGACATATTCATTACAAATAACACAGAGATTGTCATCCAAAGGAGATCTCCAATGCCTGCGTATCAACAAGTCCTTGGTGTTGAGTCTATCAAAGAATAATAACTAGCCAAAAACTTTGATCTTCATGGTGCACTTGCTATCCCACAACCATTTACATGGCAGAACTGTGGGCAAATGAGAGTGCATAATCGTGTAAAAACTCTTGGCAGTGTAACAACTAGATTTTCCAGGCCAGGTCCAAACATCTGGTATGGTGGGGTCTCTATTTAAGTCCAGAATCCAACCTTCCAGAACTTGCAACTCTAATGTAGCCTCATGTGACAATGGCAGGAGAAACATTGAGAAGATATCCTGATAAATGAGGAATTCATGCACAGATACTTTATCATTGTTAACAAAGGAAAAAAGCCTTGGTAATCTCCAGCACAAAGGTCTGGAAGAACCACCAATGAACCAAGCATCAGACCAAAAAAGGGCAGAGTCTCCCATATTGATGTGCACTGAGGCAATGGCAGTATATGCATCAGATAGCTTGAGGCTATCTCTCCACCAAAAGGAACCAACTGGTTTTGTAGCATGTGGGAAACCATCAACACAATAACTATTACAGATCAGGGTCACCCAGGGGATATCAGCCTTATTAAAAAAATTATGAAGATGCTTGAGAAGGAGGCCCTTGTTTTGAATATGCAAGTTGATCACCCCAAGTCCTCCTTTATCCTTTGGCCTACAAACCAAGTCCCAAGCAGCCAGAGATTGCTTTGGAGCATCACTGCTACCTCTCCATAAACATTACCTAAAAATTCTATCAAGCTGCTTAATAATACCAGGAGGTAGTTGCAGACTGCAGAGGAAGTAGATAGGATAGATGTCAAAATAGAAGTTAACAGCTGCAACCGGGAGCCCTGATTTAACATGCAGGAACTAGCAGTCAGTCACCTCTGCAAAGTATCAACTAAGTGCATGAAATCCACAATTCTTGGTTGGTAGTTCCAAGTGGCAATCCCAAATATGTGAATGGAAGTTCTCCAATTTTATAGCCCAGCAGAGCAGCTAACCTGTTGGCCTCCCCCTAATCTATGTTTAAAGGAATCATGGAGGACTTTGCAAAATTGACCTTGAGCCCAGTGGATTGCTGAAATGTGAGCAACATATTTTTAAGGGCAATCAATTCCTCCACTCTTCAAAAAGATGACAGTGTCATCAGCATATTGTATTATAGGAACATCTTGGTCATGGGAAGGGATTGGGAGGGTTAAGGTTCCATGGGAGAACATTTGATTAGCCACTGATTGCAAAAGGTCAGCAGCTATGAAAAAAGGAGGGTGAGAGAGAGGATCACCCTGTCTGACCCCACATTTGCACCTAAACTGTTTACCAGGTATACCATTGAGCAACACAGAAGAGCACCCTGAGGAAAGAATATCTTTAAACCATCCAATGCATTTATCATCAAAACCCTTATGTTTGAGCATCTGCAAAATAATCTAATGCTCCATAGTATCAAAGGCCTTTGCAAAATCTAGCTTCAGAATGATGATAGGTCTCTTTGACTATTTGCATTGATGGATATATTCAAAAGCCCAAGCTAAACAATCCTGAATTAATCTGCTCTTCAGAAACCCATACTGATTCTTATGAATACAATTCAAAATCACTTTTTGCAACCTGTTAGCCAACAACTTGGTGAGAAATTTCAAGCAAGTGTTAGTCAAAGAGATAGGTCTAAAATCATCTGGCCCCTCAAGAGAGAGCATCTTGGGTATGAGAGTGATGAGAGAGCCATTGATATTTTCCAAAGACAAATTCCCTTCATAAAAGTCTTGAATGAGACGCAAAAAATCCTTCTCAATTATGGGCCAACAATGTTTAACGAACATTCCATTGAAGCCATCGGGGCCTGGTGCCCGATCAGGTGGCATCTCCTGTAGAACCTTCCTGATTTCAGCATCAGAGAAGGTCTGGGATAACTCTTCCAGGCCAGGTACAGGCTGGATGATGGTTGTCAAGTCATAGCCCATTGAGATACCCTGGGCCTGACCCATTCTGTTTTAAAAAGAAGCCCCCTGGGTTTTCAAGCTGGCTATAGAGTTTTTTCTCATGCGTTCAGAAGCCATGGCATGGAAGAATTTTTAATTCTCCTCACCCACCTTTATGTATCTAATCGTGCACCGCAGCTTCCAATAGATGTAATGCATTTTTAGCAGACGCTCATAATGCAACTTTACTATTCTCCTGAAGTTAAAATCTGTCCTGACAAGAGGTCTCACCTCCTCCAACTGATCAAAAAAGAGAATAACATTGCTAGAATCAAGTGTTAGTTTCTTGAGGTAAGAAAGATTCTTACTCTAAACCCTCAAATCATACCTAAGCCGTTTAAATTTTCTAGTTAACACGGCCGAAGCAAAGAGGTCAACAAAGACTGGGGCCTCCCAAGATCTGCGGACACATTCCATAAAACCTGGCACATCCACCCAGAAGTTTTCAAATCGGGAGATTTTATATTTAGGAATCTTTGTGTCAATAGAGACCACAAATGGCACATGATCCGAGGCAGTTTTAGCCAGAGGAAAAACCATCGTGTTAGGGTAGTGAGATATCCAATCCGAGGTTGTGAAAAAATAGTCGAGCTGCTCCAGGAGCGATATTTGTTGCATGTTAGACCAGGTAAAACTCCTTCCCTTTATCGACAATTCCAAGAGACCAAGGTGCCCAATCACCTCATTAAAAAGGAACATGCCATTGATATCGCCTCCTGGTAGATTTCTATTATCCAAGGAACGAATAAAATTGAAATCTCCAATGAGTAGCCAATTTTCCTCAGGAGGGATGGTTAGGTTGTACAACCAGCTAACAAAATCATCTCTAGGTTGGCCCTCACATGGTCCATAGACCGAAACCAAAGTCCACTTCTCCGAGTTATGAACAGACTTAAATGAAACAACCACACTGAAACGCTGAATTTCCACGATCTAACCCTCAAAAATAGAGGAGTTCCAAATGACCAAAATTCCACCTAACACACCCACAGATGGAGAAAAGGCAAACTGGTCGAAACGTCTAGGGCAGAATGACCTAATCATTCTGATATCAAACTGCTCACATTTAGTTTCCTGCAGAAAGATTATGGAGCAGTGACTCTCCTCAATCTTAGCTCTAACATCATGCTGTCTAGCCTCCGAATTCAAGACACACACATTCCAACACAAAACATTCCAGTTACGAAATAATGTAGTCCCCACAGATAACTAATATTTAAGATAATAACCAACTGGGCTGCTTAACAGCACACATTACAACTTCCAACATAGACGCACACATCAAGTTTAGAGAAGTTCAGATATTCAGTCCTATAGAGTAACACAAAAGAAAAATGACAAAGAACCAAACAGGTCCAGTGCCCCAGTGAAGCACGACATGGTTCACTCATCATTAGAACCATCATCTTGTGGAGCTTGTGGAGGAGGAGCCGTAAGCT
Organism: Triticum dicoccoides; assembly: GCF_002162155.2. Classification (NCBI taxonomy): domain Eukaryota; kingdom Viridiplantae; phylum Streptophyta; class Magnoliopsida; order Poales; family Poaceae; genus Triticum; species Triticum dicoccoides. Next base: position 670,061,712 of record NC_041382.1, on the reverse strand, counting down.
TCTCCATTGTCAAATCTTCTAGGGCAATGCCAAGAGCAGAGCCAACTGCCTGCATGGTAGCAATTAGCGTCAGAGGTGGCAGAGGAATTTCCTGACTTGGGGCAGAATCAAACTTGAGCTTATTGGCCTTGGGGCATCGGAGAGGGGCTGGCTTCATGGAGGTTGCAGATGTGGGCTTCATGCCAGTCCTCTTGGCGCAGCTGCGAGTCATCCGTCTGACAGAAAAGTCCAGATTGTCTTCCACAATAGTGGCAGCGCGCTTGGAACTATATGGTTTATTTGGTGGAAGATTATATGTTTAGATCCATTATGCTATTTAATACCCCTCTGATCTTGAGCATTTTTATCACTTGTGAGTAGTTACTTTTTTTCTTAAGGTCGCGGGAGAAATCATGTTGCAATAATCATGTGAACTTGATATGTGTTCGATATTTTAATAGTATGTATGTTGTGATTCCCTTAGTGGTGTCATGTGAACGTCGACTACATGAAGCTTCACCATATTTGGGCCTAAGGAAATGCATTGTGGAGCAGTTATTAGATGATGGGTTGCGAGAGTGACAGAAGCTTAAACCCTAGTTTATGCGCTATTCCGTAAGGGACCGATTGGATCCAAAAGTTTAATGCTATGGTTAGGATTTATCCTCAATACTTTTCTTGTAGTTGCGGATGCTTGCGAGGGGGTTAATCATAAGTATGAGGTTTGTTCAAGTAAGAACAATACCTAAGCACCAGTCCACTCACATATCAAATTATCAAAGTAGCGAACACGAATCGAATCGACATGATGAAAGTGACTAGATGAAATTCCTATGTACCCTCAAGAACGCTTTGCTTATAAGAGACCGTTTTGGCCTGTCCTTTGCCTCAAAAGGATTGGGCTACCTTACTGCACTTTTGTTACTATTATCATTACTTGTCGGTTACAAAATATCTTGCTATCAAAATACTCTGTTACTTACAATTTTAGCACTTGCACACATTACCTTGCAGAAAACCACTTGTCATTTCCTTCTGCTCCTCATTGGGTTTGACACTATTAGTTATTGAAAAGAGCTACAATTGATCCCTAATACGTCTCAAACGTATCTATAATTTTTGATTGTTCCATGCTATTATATTATCTGTTTTGGATGTTTTATATGTATTAATATGTTATTTTATATGATTTTTGGGACTGACCTATTAACCTAGAGCCCAGTGTTAGTTTCTGTTTTTTTCCTTGTTTAAGAGTTTCGCAGAAAAGGAATACCAAATGGAGTCCAAACGGAATAAAACTTTCATGATGATTTTTCTTAGACCAGAAGACACCCAGGAGACTTGGAGTGCAAGTCATAAGAGCCATGAGGCGGCCACAAGGGTGGAGGGTGCGCCCAGGGGGGGTAGGGCGCGCCCTCCAACCTTGTGGGCCCCTCGGTGACCCCTGACCTAGATCTTCCTCCTATATATTCTCATATGCCTCGAAAAATTCCAGGGGAGCCACGAAACCACTTTTCCTCTGCCGCAACCTTTTATACCCATGAGATCCCATCTAGGGGCCTTTTCCAACATCCTGCCAGAGGGGGATTCGACCACGAAGGGCTTCTACATCAACACTATTGCCTCTCCGATGAAGCGTGAGTAGTTCACCACAGACCTACGGGTCCATGGCTAGTATCTAGATGGCTTCTTCTCTCTCTTTGATTCTCAATACCATGTTCTCCTTGATGTACTTGGAGATCTATTCGATGTAATAATCTTTTGTGGTGTGTTTGCCGAGATCCGATGAATTGTGGATTTATGATCAGCTTATCTATGAATATTATTTGAATCTCCTCTGAATTCTTATATGCATGATTTGATATCTTAGCAAGTCTCTTCGAACTATCGATTTGGTTTGGCCAACTAGATTGGTTTTTCCTGCAATGGGAGAAGTGCTTAGATTTGGGTTCAATCTTGCGGTGCTTGATCCTAGTGACAGAAGGGGAACCTACACGTATTTTATTGTTGCCATCGAGTATAAAAAGATGGGGTTTTCATCATATTGTTTGAGTTAATTCCTCTACATCATGTCATCTTGCTTAAGGCGTTACTCCATTCTTTATGAACTTAATACTCTAGATGCATGCTAGATAGCAGTCGATGTGTGGAGTAATAGTAGTAGATGCATAATCGTTTCGGTCTACTTGACACGGACGTGATGCCTATATTCATGATCATTGCCTTAGATATCATCATAACTTTGCGCTTTTCTATCCATTGCTTGATAGTAATTTGTTCACCCACCGTAATAATTTCTATCTTGAGAGAAGCCTCTAGTGAAACCTATGGCCCCGGGTCTATTTTCCATCATATAAGTTTTTGGTCTATAATTTTAGTTTCCGATTTAGTTTCTTTCCAATCTCTTACTTTCCGTTCCATAACCAAAAATACCAAAAAATATTACTTTACCATTTATCCATCTCTAGCGGATCTCACTTTGCAAATAGCTGTGAAGGGATTGACAACCCCTTTATCGCGTTGGGTGCAAGTTGGTGTTTGTTTGTGCAGGTATTCGGTGGCTTGTCGCGTTGTCTCCTACTGGATTGATACCTTGGTTGTCAAAACTGAGGGAAATACTTACTCTACTTTGCTGCATCACCCTTTCCTCTTCAAGGGAAAAACCAACACAAGCTTAAGAGGTAGCAATCCCCTATACTTGTGGGTCATCAAGGCTATTTTCTGGCGCCATTGCCTGGGAGTGAAGCGCCTTGGTAAGTGGAAATTGGTAAGGAAACATTTATATAGTGTGCTGAAATTTATTGTTACTTGTTAGTATGGAAAACAATCCTTTGAGGGGTTTGTTCGGGGTATCTTCACCTCGACCAGAACCACAATTAGCTACCCCTCAACCTACTGCACCTACTGAAAATATTTAATATGAAATTCCTTCGGGTATGATAGAACAACTGCTAGCTAATCCTTATGCAGGAGATGGAACCGAACATCCTGATATGCACTTAATATATGTGGAACAAATTTGTGGATTGTTTAAGCTTGCAGGTTTACCCGAAGAAGAAGTTAAGAAGAAGGTTTCCCCTTTATCTTTGAAGGGAAAAGCGTTGGCATGGTATAGGCTATGCGATGTTATTGGATCTTGGAATTGGAATCGATTGAAATTGGAATTTCACCAAAACATAGCATATGCATCTAGTTCATCGTGATCAGAATTACATATATAATTTTTGGCCTCGTGAAGGAGAAAGTACCGCTCTAGCTTGGGGGAGGCTTAAGTCAATGTTATATTCATGCCCCAACCATGAGCTTTCAAGAGAAATTATTATTCGGAATTTTTATGCCCGGCTTTCTCATGATGATCAATCCATGCTCGATACTTCTTGTACTGGTTCTTTTACGAAGAAGACTATTGAATTCTGGTGGGATCTTTTGGAAAGAATTAAGCGCAACTCTGAAGATTGGGAACTCGATGAAGGTAAAGAGTCATGTATTGAGCTTAAATATGATTGTGTTAAATCTTTTATGAATACCGATGCTTTTCAAAAGTTTAGCACTAAATATGGACTTGACTCTGAGATAGTAGCCTCATTTTGTGAATCATTTGCTACTCATGTTGATCTCCCTAAAGAGAAGTGGTTTAAATATCACCCACCTATTAAAGACGAAATTAAAGAAACAGTACTAGCTAAACAGGAAACTATACTTTATAATGTCGATCCAGTTGTTCCTACTGCTTATATTGAGACACCATATTTCCCTATTAGGATAAATGAACATGCTAAAGTTTCAACTGTGGTAAACAAAAGTTATATTAGAACACCTAAACCTGATGAACAAATCAAAGTAGAACCTAGTGTTGCTATGGTTAAAGATCTCTTGGATGAAAATGTAGATGGGCATGTTATTTACTTCTGTAATGAAGCTACTAGAATGGTCAAACCCGATAGAACGGATAATCATAGACTCGTTGTTGGCATGCCCGTTATCTCAGTTAAAATAGGAGATCACTGTTATCATGGTTTATGTGACATAGGTGCTAGCATGAGTGATATTCCCTATACCTTATATCATGAAATTATGAATGACATAGCACCCGCAGAGATAGAAGACATTGATGTTACTATTAAACTTGCTAATAGAGACTATATCACCAATTGGGATTGTTAGAGATGTTGAAGTCTTGTGTGGGAAAATAAAATGCCCTACTGATTTTCTTATTCTTGGTTCCCCACAAGATGGCTTTTGTCCCATTATCTTTGGTAGACCTTTCTTGAACACCATTAATACTAAAATTGATTGTGAGAAACAAATTGTCGGTGTTAGCTTTGGTGATGAGTCTCATGAGTTTAATTTTTCCAATTTTAGTAGAAAGCTTCATGAAGAAGAATTTCCTAGTAAGGATTAACTAATTGGTATTGCTTCTATTGTTATGCCTCCTACTGATCCTCTAGAACAATATCTGCTAGATCATGAAAGTGATTTACATATGCATGAAAGAAATGAAATAGATAAGGTTTTCTTTGAACAACGTCCTCTGCTTAAACACAATTTGCCTATTGAAACTCTAGGAGGTCCTCCTCCACCTAAAGGTGATCCTGTGTTTGAATTAAAACAATTGCCAGACACTTTGAAATATGCTTATCTTGATGAAAAGAAGATATATCCTGCTATTATTAGTGCTAACCTTTCAGAACATGAAGAAGAAAGATTACTGAAAGTTTTAAGGAAGCACCGAGCTGCTATTGGATATACTCTTGATGATTTAAAGGGCATTAGTCCCACTCTATGTCAGCACAAGATTAATATGGAACCTGATGCTAAACCCGTTGTTGATCACCAATGTCAGTTAAATCCGAAGATGAAAGAAGTGGTAAGAATGGAAATATTAAAACTTCTGGAAGCAGGTATGATCTATCATATAGCTGATAGTAGATGGGTAAGTCATGTTCATTGTGTCTCTAATAAAGGAGGTATCACAGTTGTTCCTAATGATAAGAATGAACTTATTTCGCGAAGAATTGTTATAGGCTATAGAATGGTAATTTATTTTAGAAAATTAAACAAAGCAACTAGAAAATATTGTTACCCTCTGCCTTTTATTGATCAAATGCTAGAAATATTATCTAAGAACACACATTTTTGCTTCCTTGATGGATACTCTGGTTTTTCACAAATACATGTTTCTCAACCTGATCAAGAAAAGACTACGTTTACTTGTCCCTTTGGAACTTATGCTTATAGACGTATGCCTTTTGGTTTATGCAATGCACCTGCTACCTTTCAAAGATGTATGACTGATATATTCTCTGACTTCTGTGAAAAGATTGTTGAGGTTTTCATGGATGACTTCTCCGTTTATGGGAAGTCTTTTGATGATTGTTTAAGCAATCTTGATCGAGTTTTGCATAGATGCGAGCAAACAAATCTTGTCTTGAATTGGGAGAAGTGCCACTTTATGGTTAATGAAGGTATTGTCTTGGGTCATAAAATTTCTGAAAGAGGTATTGAAGTGGACAAAGCTAAGGTTGATGCAATTGAGAAAATGCCATGTCCTAAAGATATCAAAGGTATTCATAGTCTCCTAGGTCATGCTGGTTTCTATAGGATATTTATCAAAGAACTTTCTAAAATTTCTAGGCCTCTTACAAATCTTTTGCAAAAGGATGTTTGCTTGTCATAATTTAGATCTTACATTGTTGATTCAAAAGTAATTATTCACACCGACCATGCTGCTATTAAATATCTTATGGAAAAGAAAGATGCTAAACCTAGACTTATTTGATGGGTACTCTTGGTATAAGAATTTGATTTACATATCACTGATAGAAAAGGAGCAGAGAACCCCGTAGCTGATAATTTATCTAGGCTTGAAAATTTTCCTGATGACCCACGACCTATTGATGATAGTTTGATAGTTTTCCTGATGAGCAGTTAGCTGCAATAAATGTTCCTCATAATACTCCTTGGTATGTTGATTATGCTAATTACATTGTTGCTAAATATTTACCACCTAGAGTTACATACCAACGAAAGAAAAAATTCTTCTATGATTTAAGACATTACTTTTGGGATGACCCACATCTTTATAAAAAGGAGTAGATGGTGTTATTAGATGCTGTGTACCTAAGCATGAACAAGGACAAATCCTACGGAAATGTCACTTCGAATCTTATGGAGGGCATCATGTTGGAGACAATCTTATGGAGGGCATCATGTTGGAGACAGAACTGCTCACAAGGTATTGCAATCTGGATTTTATTGGCCTACTCTCTTCAAGGATGCCCGTAAGTTCGTCTTATCTTGTGATGAATGTCAAAGAATAGGTAATATCAGTAAGCGGGAAGAAATGCCTATGAATTATTCACTTGATGTCGAACCATTTGATGTTTGGGGATTTGATTACATGGGACCTTTTCCTTTATCTAATGGGTATACACATATTTTGGTTGTTGTTGATTATGTTACTAAGTGGGTTGAAGTTATTCCAACTAGTAGTGTTGATCACAACAACTCTATTAAAATGCTTAAGGAAGTTATTTTCCCAAGGTTTGGAGTCCCTAGATATTTAATGACTAATGGTGGTTCACACTTTATTCATGGTACTTTTCGTAAAATGCTTGCCAAGTATGATGTTAACCATAGAATTGCATCACCCTATCATTTTCAGTCTAGTGGTCAAGTTGAACTTAGCAATAGAGAAATAAAATTAATTTTGCAAAATATTGTCAATAGGTCCCGGAAGAATTGGTCTAAGAAATTAGATGATGCACTTTGGGCTTACAGAACAACATATAAAAATCCTATGGGTATGTCTCCCTATAAAATGGTTTATGGAAAAGCTTGTCATTTTCCTCTTGAGTTAGAACATAAAGCATATAGGGCAATTAAAGAACTCAACTATGATTTTGAACTTGCCGGTGAAAATAAGTTAATTGATATTAGCTCATTAGATGAAAGGAGAACCCAAGCTTATGAAAATGCCAAGTTATTTAAAGAAAAAGTTAAAAGATGGCATGATAAAAGAATCCAAAAGCGTGAGTTTAAGGTTGGAGAATATGTTCTTTTGTACAACTCTCGTTTCAGATTCTTTGCAGGAAAACTCCTCTCCAAATGGGAAGGACCCTATGTTATCGAGGAGGTTTATCGGTCTGGAGCTATCAAAATAAATAATGCCGAAGGTACTAAACCGAAGGTTGTTAATGGGCAACGAATAAAATATTATATCTTAGGTACGCCCATTAATGTTTTAAGTAATATTATCCAAACTATGACACCGGAAGAACACATAAAAGAGTCCTTCCGGAACAATCCAGAATCATTAAAAAGAGGAGGTACGTGATACAGTAAGTAAACAAACTTCAAAAAGTCGCAAAAATATTTGCTGTCAGTTTTGGAATATAACAAAAATTAGGAAAATAAGAAACTACCAGGAAGTGCACCCCTGTGGGCACAAGACACTAAGGCGCGCCTGGCTTTCCTGGCGTGCCTAGGTGGGTTGCGCCCACCTCGGGTACCTTCCGGACTCCATTTTTCTACAGCTTGCTTGTTCCCCAAGATAAAAAAATCTTTATATACCCCCCGAACCTATTGACCATTGTATCATGGAGAAATCTTATGTTCTTTTTTCTTGTTGTTTTTGGTCAAATCTGTTAGGCCAGCATCATGTCTTCCTCACCTTCCGGCAATGAAGGAGAAGATGTAGAGTTGGTTCAGGAGGATCTAAGGAGAGAGGAAGCTGAAGAGGTTGCCATGGAGGAAGGAGGAAAATTATTTTGGGGTTCACCCTCCGGCTTCCGAGAGAGGCGCCTTGGCTGGCATCTCCACTCGTCCTAATCCTCATCAAGCTATGAGATCATAAACACTTGAGAGAGCCCCGAAGTGCATGAAGAACTCCCACCAAGGAGGCCTTTACACAGGTTACATCATAACAATTTTCACAATTTGATTCATAGTTATGGGTTCGAGAATACTCCTCGTGTGCACATACCGTCCAATTGGGACATAGTTTGTCCAAGTGAAAATGATGCAGGAACAAACCCCTGGGGTCTGGAAAATAAACACATAATGGCTGAAGTGAAGAAAAATATTGTGCTACTCCATCAGGCTCTTTGGGAGATTCAAGGCCTGAGGGAGCTACTCACAGTTGTATTGTACAAGATCGCCTCTACTTCATCACCAGCATTTTATTCATCACCAAAAGAAAATTGAGTATCGGGTATGGGCACTCCCCTTGGCTTCCGCCAAGCTTGGGGGAGGTGCCCCGGTATCGTATCACCCCACTATCTTTTTGCCTTAGTTATCTTAGTTCGATCCATAATTATCTTTTGCTTTAGATGAATAAAAGTTAGTTCGATCCTTTCTATTCGAGAGTTTGCTTAGTGATCTATCCTTGTAATCGTGAGCGAGATATATAATAAAGTTTAGTTTGAGTTTTTGCTTTCTTTACTTTCATGTTCCAATAAGAAGAAATAAAATAAATGAAAAAGATCATATGCTAATTGTATGGTAGGTGATGACACCACATAAGGAAAAGTATAAGTAGAAAATTTTGTTAGAGATTGATAAACATAGCATTGGTCAATGATGCAACTCATGAAAGAATTAATAAGGGAAGAGAAGATTCACATATAAATACACTATCCTGGTCAATGATGCAACTCATGAAAGAATTACTTATCGGTGTGACCGATTTTTGAACTCAGTGAAACCCTAGCAGTCTCGGTGCCACCGAACTGTGACTCGGTCCTACCGAGTTCACTAGTTTAGGTTCCAAAACTGCTTCGGTATCACCGAGTTTGAAAATCGGTAGATCCGAGATGATTTCAGTGGGAAACTAAAACTAAGTTTTTGGATCATTCTTTTTGCAAAAATCTCTGCATTTTGTGATGCTCATCCACTCTATCTCTTCTATAAAGTATTCGCAGGGTCAGCAGTCAATTTGCAGCATGTCAGACCAGAGTGGTAGCCAGAATCTGTCAGAATAGCAAGTGGTGATGAGTGAGGGCACTAGTCCCTCCAGTTCATCTGATGAAGGCAGCAGGAGCACTCCTAGTAACTTGCCAAAGGCTGCCACGAGACAAAGGAAGAAGAGGACTTCAGATTCCGAAGATGAGGACTATGTGGCAGAGGAAGAGGCCACTTCCAAGAGAGTTGAGCAGCTCAAGGCACTAAGCCAGGCCTGAAAATCAAAAGGCCAGCAGGCAGGCAGCCCATGTCAAAGGCAAGAGCCTCAACTGAGAAGCCCACTCCCCAAGAGCCAGTTGCAGCTGAGGGCAAGAAAAGAAAGGAAAGGGTGAAGAAGACTGTGGCTAGAGTGCTTGGCAAAGCTTCCATCATGGAAGAGGAAGAATAAGAAGAGGCAGCTGCACCAGCGCCCAAGGCACCCAAGCTTATGGGAGATGCCATAAAATCAGGGGGAGCTGCTTCCAAGGCCAAGATAGCTCCAAAGCCAAAGCCTAAGAGAAATACAAGGAGCATTCCTGCAGCTGAGAAGAACAAGGCCCCAGTGCCTGAGACTGTTGCTGAAGAAGAGGAAGAAAATGTCCTAAGGAAGCTAAAGCCCAAGATCCCAGACCACAACGATGCTCATCCTGTGGTTGAGGACATGAAGCTCAGGAGAGATTCAGGGCTGAGGAAATGGAGAGAAGCAGACCCATATGCTTCAAGGAGAAGGACTGCCGTGGACTATAGGTTTCACACCAAGGAGCAGCAGGATTTCTATGAGACTGTGCTGTTAGATAAGAAGCCCATTGTCTGTGATATGCGTTGGGTTGATTGGACATACATCAAGGACAATGAGGAGCACTATCCTGGAGTGCAAGACAGCTTCATAGCTTGTGGAGTAGCTGACTTTGTTGGGCAGAAGCTCACAAAGTGGAACGAGGAACTCATCATGCAGTTCTACTCCACGGCTCACTTTTATCCAGATGGGAGGATCACATGGATGTCTGAGGGTACAAGGTACCAATCTACAGTGGCTGAGTGGGCACAGATCATTAATGCCCCAGAGGAGCAAGATGAAGACTTGGATATCTATGCCAAGAAGAAGATGGACCATAACTCCATGTCCAATATGTACAAGGAAATTCCCAATGAAGCTCTTGACACCTTCAAGTTTGGCTCTGTGCATTACCTTCTGTCAAGGCTCCCGACGATCAATTGGATACTAAGGCACACCTTATTGCCTAAGTCTGGAGATCACAAGATGATCAGAGGCCATGCTATCAACTTGCTACATGTGTTTGATGTGCCCTAGAAGTTCAAGGTGATGAGCCTCATAGTGGAAACGATCAAGAGGACTGCAGCAGACCAGAAGAGGAGTTGCCGATATGCCCCTCAAATTCAGGAGCTCATCAACTCCAAGATGGGCACGGGCATATATCTATTGGACAAGGAACATTTGCCCATCCGTCCAGATTTTGAGAACAATGAAGTTGTGATGACAGAGAACGAGCCATCATCTGCACAAGCTTATGCAAAGAAGGAGAAGGCGAGGAAGGAGAAAGCTGCCAAGATGCCTACTCAAGAGGAGGCATCTGAATACTTCTTGAAGACCAAACAAGAGCAGCTTGGTTACTTGATTGCATCCACACTGAGGATTGAGCAAAGTCTGGCCACCCTCACTCAGAATCAGCAAAGCCTAGAGAGAATCATGGAACAGAAGTTCTGTGACTTGGATGTCAAGGTAACGGAAGTTCAGTCTGTAGTGGAGAAGCTCCAGGAGGACATGCAGGAGAGGAGAGGCAGGACTACTGCTCATGCCTTTGCCAGAGTGCCAAGAGGTCCGAGGTCATCTGCCATGCCAGTTGCTGACACAAGAGCCAACACCTCAGCACCAGCCACAGCCTCAGTTCCACCAGCTCCAGCATCTACTTCAGCTCCAACTCCAGCGACTACTTCAGAATCTACCGAAGCCTTCGTCCTTGGAGTGATCTGGACTCCACCACCACCTGAAGATCAAGCCTGAGCGTCGATCTAGTGCTATGCATTTTCTAGGAACTTTTTGGTAACCTGTTGCCAAAGGGGGAGAAGATGTATAGATCATAGGCTTCGAGAGAGAGAGTGTTGCTTTGCTTTTCTCTCTTGCTTTATTTGGTGGTTTTTCGAACTTTTGTGTGCTTTTGAGTGCTTGAGATACTATGTCATTATTTGTGAGACATTGATGATCATGTGTTTGATCATAAGCTACACTTAATGCTTGCTTAATGCTATTATCTTATCTATCTTATGTGATCATTCATTATTCTTGGTGATGAGTGCATGTATTTCATTCTTATCATTTTGAGTTCTCCACCAAGATGTATGTGACATGGAAGAGTAACCCATGACTCTAACTCTTTGTGCATTTGCAGTCCAAAGCAAATTTTAAATATGCACAAATTTAGGGGGAGCTCTTACTTATCACATAATTATCAAAGCGACGATATATTTCATGCTTATTATCATTTGTCGAAGCTTTGATCTATATGTTGTCATCAATTACCAAAAAGGGGGAGATTGAAAGTGCAACTATCCCTAGGTGGTTTTGGTAATTCATAACAACATATAGCTCATTGAGCTAATGCTATTCCAAGATGATTATTTTAGGAAAGCTCAATGATTGGCATGGCATGGATGTGAAAGTGGAACCCTCAAAATGCTAAGGACAAAGAATTGGCTCAAGCTCAAAAGCTCAAGACTCTTCATTTTATATTTTAGTGATCCAAGATCACATTGAGTCTTTAGGAAAAGCCAATACTATCAAGGAGGGATGAGGTGTTGCTTAATGAGCCTCTTGCTTCATGTGCTTAGTGATATGCTCCAAAACCCTCAACTACTTTCCCATATCCACATATGACCTAAACCCTAAGCCAAACTTGGTCCTGCCGATTCTTCCTATCCGGCGCCACCGAGTTTCACTTGTCATTAGCCACTGCCAAACCCTAGCAATTCGGTTCTACCGATAAGGATCTCGGTCTCACCGAGATGGGGTTGCAAACTCTCTGTTTCCCTTTTGTAACTTTTCGGTCCCACCGAAAGAGCGAATCGGTCCCACCGAGATTGCAATGTAAACTCAGTGTTTCCCCTTTGTAACTTTTCGGTCTCACCGAGTTCCACTCGGTCTCAACGAAAGAGCAAATCGGTCCCACCAAGTTTGCCTGACCAACTCTCTGGTTAGCTAATTACCAAACTCGGTCTCACCGAGTTTGTGTAATCGGTCTCACCGAGATTACGTTATGCCCAAACCCTAACCATATCGGTCCCACCGAGTTGCATGTCAGTCCCACCGAAAATCTCTAACGGTCACTAGGTTTACATTTTCGGTCTGACCGAGTTTATTGATTCGGTCCCACCGAGATTGGAAAACTGTGTAACGGTTGGATTTTGTGTGGAGGCTATATATACCCCTCCACCTCTTTCTCATTCGTTGAGAGAGCCATCAGAACACACACATCATTCCAACTCTTATGTTCTGAGAGAGAACCACCTACTCATGTGTTGAGACCAAGACATTCCATTCCTACCATATGAATCTTGATCTCTAGCCTTCCCAAGTTGCTTTCCACTCAAACCCTCTTTCCACCAAATCCAAATCCTATGAGAGAGAGTTGAGTGTTGGGGAGACTATCATTTGAAGCACAAGAGCAAGGAGTTCATTACCTACACACCATTTGTTACTTCTTGGAGAGTGGTGTCTCCTAGATTGGCTAGGTGTCACTTGGGAGCCTCCGACAAGATTGTGGAGTTGAACCAAGGAGTTTGTAAGGGCAAGGAGATCGCCTACTTCGTGAAGATCTACCACTAGTGAGGCAAGTCCTGTGTGGGCGTTGGCCATGGTGGGATAGACAAGGTTGCTTCTTCGTGGACCCTTTGTGGGTGGTTGCTTCTTCGTGGACCCTTCGTGGGTGGAGCCCTGTGTGGACTCGCGCAACCGTTGCCCTTGGGTGGAGCCCTGTGTGGACTCGCGCAACCGTTACCCTTCGTGGGTTGAAGTCTCCATCAACGTGGATGTAGGATAGCACCACCTATCCGAACCACGGGAAAAACATCCGTGTCTCCAATTGCGTTTGAATTCTCCAAACCCTTCCCTTTACATTCTTGCAAGTTGCATGCTTTACTTTCCGCTGCCAATATACTCTTTGCATGCTTGCTTGAATTATGTGATGATTTCTTGACTTGTCCCAAAATAGCTAAAATCTGCCAAGAACTAAAATTGGGAAAAGGTTAAGTTTTTATTTGGTCAAGTAGTCTAATCACCCCCCCCCTCTAGACATACTTTCGATCCTACACGGAGCGACAGGACAGGTTGAGGCCACCTAGGCGAGAGGTGGGCCTAGCCCTAGTCGGCGTCCGCAGTTACATCAATTAACACGCTTAATGAGATCTTGGTATTTGATTTGAGTTTGGGCACTGGCCTATACGCACTAACCAACTACGCGGGAACAGTTATGGGCACTTGACGTCGTGGTATCAGCTGAAGCCTTCTTGACGTCAGCGACTAAGCGGCGCGCGCCGGATTGGACTGGAACGCCTGCTCTTGTATTAGGGAGGCTAGGTCTGCTTACCGCCCGCGTACGCAACGTGCAGGTGTGCAATGGGCGATGGGCCCAGACCCCTGCGCGCATAGGATTTAGACCAACATGCTGACCTCTCTGTTGTGCCTAGGTGGGGCTGCGACGTATTGATCTTCCAAGGCCGGGCATGACCCAGGAAAGTGTGTCCAGTCAAAGGGGATCGAGCATGTTAGGTAATGTGGTGCACCCCTGCAGGGAAGTTTATTTATTTTAATAGCCGTGATCCTCGGTAACAGGACGATCCAGAGTTGTACCTTGACCTTATGACAACTAGAACCGGATACTTAATAAAACACACCCTTTCAAGTGCCAGATACAACCCGGTGATCGCTCTCTAACAGGGCGGCGAGGAGAGGATCGTCAAGTAGGATTATGTTATACGATGATACTTGGTGAACTTACCATCTACTCTCTTCTACTACTTCAAGATGGAGGCTGCCAGAAGCATAGTCTTTGATAGGACTAGCTACCCCCCTCTTATTCTAGCATTCTGCAGTTCAGCCCACAGATACTACCCTTTTCATTGATATCGATGCATATGTACTGTAGATACTTTCTTGCGAGTACTTTGGATGAGTACTCACGGTTGCTTTGCTACTTCTTTTTCCCCTTTTCCTGGTTATTGCGATCATATGATGGAGTCCAGGAGCCAGAGGAACCCGAGGATGATTCTACGCGGAGTTCGACTTCGAGGAGTAGTTAGGAGGTCCCAGGCAAGAGGCCTTGCCTTTTCGATCGTTGCTACTTTTGTGCTAGCCTTCTTAAGGAAACTTGTTTAACTTATGTCTATACTCAGATATTATTGCTTCCGCTGACTCTTGTGCATTCGAGCTTATGTATTCTAGCCCTCGAGGCCCTTGGCTTGTAATATAAAGCTTGTATTATTTTAATTTGTGTCTAGAGTTGTGTTGTGATATCTTCCCGCGAGTCCTTGATTGATCATACACATTTGCATGTATGGTAAGTGTACGATTGAATCGGGGGCGTCACACTCCGATACGCGACCCTTCCTAAAAAGATGATGAATTATAGTTGCAAAGTTGATTGAGAACATAGTTTGTTGGTTTCTAATAGAGTTTATGCTTTGTACTTTGATAGTTTGATGAATTGTTACTTATTCATGAGAAGTCTATGATAAAAGTTCTATGATAAGAGTTTTATGTTTAAATTTGTTGCTGTTATAATAATCTGCATGATGCTTCTATGTCCGTATTTTGTTTTTATCGACACCTCTCTCTCTCTCTCTAAGCATGTGGACATGTTTTTCGATTTCGATTTTTGCTTGAGGACAAGCGAGGTCTAAGCTTGGGGGAGTTGATACGTCCATTTTGCATCATGTTTTCCTACTGTTATTTATGATGTTTTTATGGATAATAATTCTTTCTGGAGTAATTCTAATGCCTTTTCTCTCATAATATGCAAGGTACACACAAAGAGGGAGAATTCCGGCAGCTGGAAATTTGGACCTGGAAAAACTACGTCAGGCCACCTATTCTACACACCTCTCGTGCTTCCGCTTCCAAGCTCGCCTCCCCCTAGTGTCAATCTCTCAACCCAGAACTCACGTTGGCCATGGCAGACGCAAGGGAAAGATGATGAATGACTTGTTTGTTTTTGTGGATTAGGAGTTGAGGAGGAATGTGCAGTCATCTTGGAGTAGTAGTATTTATAAACGAGTACTAATACGCTCCTAAGTGTGAAACCATTTAGGTTTTGATCGGTGTGAACAGGTTTGCAATTAAATATAGCGTGGCAGTAATTTGGAATGTGACGGGGCGCAGGCTCAAAATTTATTGACGGTTCTAAGTGCGGCACTATTCCCGGAAGGAGAAACGTGGGCACGCTTTCTCGGCTGCGTACGTGGCGTTAGCATCATAGGGTGCACCGCAATAGGCAATGTCAGCACACGTCTTGTTCCAAGAACTATGCACGCTCGTTATTACCATCACGCACGCTTCTTTTAATTAGAATGTGTGCCCGTCTAGCGCACACATGTTGATCTGTGTAACTGTTTCTATTTGTTGTGGCTAATCGCAAACAGTTCATCCGTGTATGTGATCAATCGCAGACACTTTAATATGTATGACCATTTCTGTTCTGTTGCCTAATCGCAAACAGTTAATCCTTCTGAAGCATATGCCCTAAATCGCACACACCTTTATGTAGCTTCCTGTCTCTGTTGTTCTGCCTCATCACAAACAGTTAATCTGAGTGAACTGTATGCCGTACATATCACACAACTTCATCCGGTTGCCCATTTCTGTTCTTCTTCCCCATCGCAAATAGTTCATTAAACTAAACCGTATGCCCTGCATCGCACACGCAACCAAAATCTAAACCGTGTTTGATGCATCCATCATCGCAAACATTTTGCACCTTTTTTGATGGTTTTTTACACCAGCGTTTGCGATTATTGCATCACAGACAGTTTCATCGAAGGGTCTCTGATTGTAGTGTCGCGTTAGCAGCATCCTGCAGTAGTGTGTGTTTGATATTTTGATAGTATGTATGTTGTGATTCCCTTAGTGCTGTCATGTGAACGTCGACTACATGACACTTCACCATATTTGGGCCTAAGGGAATGCATTGTGGAGTAGTTATTAGATGATGGGTTGCGAGAGTGACAAAAGCTTAAACCCTAGTTTATGCGCTATTCTGTAAGGGGCCGATTGGATCCAAAAGTTTAATGCTATGGTTAGGATTTATCCTTAATACTTTTCTCGTAGTTGCGGAAGCTTGCGAGGGGGTTAATTATAAGTATGAGGTTTGTTCAAGTAAGAACAACACCTAAGCATCGGTCCACCCACATATCAAATTATCAAAATAGCGAACACGAATTGAATCAACATGATGAAAGTGACTAGATGAAATTCCCGTGTACGCTCAAGAACGCGTTGCTTATTATAAGAGACCATTTTGGCATGTCCTTTGCCTCAAAAGGATTGGGCTACCTTGCTGCACTTTTGTTACTATTATCATTACTTGCTCGTAACAAAATATCTTGCTATTAAACTACTCTGTTACTTACAATTTCAGCACTTGTAGACGTTACCTTGCTGAAAACCACTTATCATTTCCTTTTGCTCCTCGTTCGGTTCGACACTCTTACTTATCGAAAAGAGCTACAATTGATCCCCTATACTTGTGGGTCATCTAGTATCTCTATGAGTTGGCACCTTGGGGCTTGCAGTTGCGGTAGTGGCTTCCTGAACAACAATATCTCTATGAGTTGGCACCTTGGGGCTTGCAGTTGCGGTAGTGGCTTCCTGAATAACAGAGGTAGTTTAGACTGTGACCCCACTGCTAATTGACACTTCATTGGCACAGTAGTATCTGAAGTTGGCAGCAATCTAGCTGAACTTGGCACTCCTGCATCGATGACTATGACACGTTGTTTGTCTCGTGTTTGAACCCCACACCTTTTGTGCCCTGTTCCCCCTTTGTGCCCTTGGAAAACTTAACAATCTTTTTCTGCTTAGCTGGTTTAGGTGGGACTGCTGACAGAGGAGTCTTCCCTTGATTTGTTGAACTCATGTGATGGTTGTAGGCTCAACATGCATTGATGTCCCCTATTGAGTGGTGGTTGGTGTTGGGGAACGTAGTAATTTCAAAAATTTCCTACGCACACGCAAGATCATGGTGATGCATAGCAACGAGAGGGGAAAGTGTCTTCCACATACCCTCATAGACCGTAAGCGGAAGCGTTATGAGAACGTGGTTGATGTAGTCGTACGTATTCATGATCCGACTGATCCAAGTACCGAACCTACAGCACCTCCGAGTTCAGCACACGTTCAGCTCAGTGATGTCCCACGAACTCCGATCCAGCAGAGCTTCAAGGGAAATTTACGTCAGCATGACGGCGTGATGACGGTGATGATGATGCTGCCGACGCAGGGCTTCGCCTAAGCACCACTACGATATGACCGAGCTTGATTATGGTGGAGGGGTGCACCGCACACGACTAAATGATCAACTGATCAACTTGTGTGTCTTGGGGTGCCCCCCTGCCCCCGTATATAAAGGAGCAAGGGGGAGGCCGGCCGGCCCGAGCAGGGTGCACCAAGAGGAGTCCTACTCCCACCGGGAGTAGGATCCCCCCCCCCCTTTCCTAGTTGGACTAGGAGAGAAGGAAGGGGGAGAGAGGGAGGAAGGAAAGGCCCCCCCCTCCTAGTACAATTTGAACCAGAGGGAGAGGGGGTGTGCGGCCTGCCCTGGTCTCCTCTCTCTCTCCACTAAGGCCCAATAAGGCCCATACTTTTATCGGCGGGTTCCGGTAACCTCCCGGTACTCCGGTAAGATCTCGATTTCACCTAGAACTATTCCGATGTTCAAATATAGGCTTCCAATATATCGACCTTTATGTCTCGACCATTTCGAGACTCCTCGTCATGTTCGTGATCATATTGAGACTCCTTGTCATATCCGGGACTCCAAACTACCTTTGGTGCATCAAAACACATAAACTCATATTATCGATCATCACCGAACTTTAAACGTGCGGACCCTATGGGTTCGAGAACTATGTAGACATGACCGAGACTCGTCTCCGGTCAATAACCAATAATGGAACCTGGATGCTCATATTGGCTCCTACATATTCTATGAAGATCTTTATCGATCAAACCGCATAACGGTATACGTTGTTCCCTTTGTCATCGGTATGTTACTTGCCCGAGATTCGATCATCGGTATCTCATACCTAGTTCAATCTCATTACCGGCAAGTCTCTTTACTCGCTCCGTGTTGCATCATCCCGCAACTAACTCATTAGTCACAATGCTTGCAAGGATTATAGTGATGTGCATTACCGAGAGGGCCCAAAGATACCTCTCCGACAATCGGAGTGAAAAATCCTAATCTCGATCTATGCCAACTCAACAAGTACCATCGGAAACACCTGTAGAGCACCTTTATACTCACCCAGTTACGTTGTGACGTTTGGTAGCACACAAAGTGTTCCTCTGGTACTCGGGAGTTGCATAATCTCATAGTCATTGGAACATGTATAAGTCATGAAGAAAGCAATAGCAATAAACTAAATGATCATCATGCTAAGCTAACGGATGGGTCAAGTCAATCACATCATTCTCCAATGATGTGATCCCGTTAATCAAATGACAACTCATGTCTATGGTTAGGAAACATAACCATCATTGATTCAACAAGCTAGTCAAGTAGAGGCAAACTAGTGACACTCTATTTGTCTATGTATTCACACATGTACTAAGTTTCCGGTTAATACAATTCTAGCATGAATAATAAACATTTATCATGATATAAGGAAATATAAATAGCAACTTTATTATTGGCTCTAGGGCATATTTCCTTCAGTCTCCCACTTGCACTAGAGTCAATAATCTAGATTACATAGTAATGATTCTAACACCCATGGAGTCTTGGTGCTGATCATGTTTTGCTCGTGAGAGAGGCTTAGTCAACGGATCTGCAACATTCATATCTGTATGTATCTTGCAAATCTCCATGTCTCCCTCCTTGACTTGATTGTGGATGGAATTGAAGCGTCTCTTGATGTGCTTGGTTCTTTTGTGAAATCTGGATTCCTTTGCCAAGGCAATTGCACTAGTATTGTCACAAAAGATTTTCATTGGACCCGATGCACTAGGTATGACACCTAGATCAGATATGAACTCCTTCATCCAGACTCCTTCATTTGCTTCTTCCAAAGCAGCTATGTATTCTGCTTCACATGTAGATCCTGCCACGACGCTTTACTTAGAACTGCACCAACTGACAGCTCCTCCGTTCAATAAAAACATGTATCCGGTTTGTTGGGGAACATAGTAATTTCAAAAAAAATCCTACGCACAAGCAAGATCATGGTGATGCATAGCAACAAGAAGGGAGGGTGTTGTCCACGTACCCTCGTAGACCGAAATCGGAAGCGTTAGCACAACGCGGTTGATGTAGTCATACGTCTTCACGATCCGATCGATCCAAGTACCGAACGTACAGCACCTCCGAGTTCTGCACACGTTCAACTCGATGACGTCCTGCGAGCTCCGATCTAGCAAAGCTTCACAAGAGAGTTTCGTCAGCACGACGACGCGGTGATGGTGATGATGATGCTACCGACACAGGGCTTCTCCTAAGCACCGCTACGATATGATCAAGGTGGGTTATGGTGGAGGGGGGCACCGCACACGGCTAAGAGATCAATGATAAATTGTTGTGTCTTTGGGGTGCCCCCCTACCCCTGTATATAAAGGAGGGGAGAAGGAGAGGGCCGGCCAAGGGGAGAGGCGCGCCCAAAGGCTGGCAATCCTACTCCAAGTAGGTTTGCCCCCTCTTTCCTAGTCCTAGTAGGAGAGGAGGAGAAGGAAAGAGGGGGTCATTAAGCCCCCGGGGGGTTTCGGTAACCCCCGGTACTCCGATATTTATCTGGTAACCCCCGGAACCCTTCCGGTGTCCGAATATAACCTTACAATATATCAATCTTTATGTCTCGACCATTTCGAGACTCCTCGACATATCCCCGATCTCATCCGGGACTCCGAATTACCTTTGGTACATCAAATCACATAAACTTATAATACCGATCGTCACTGAACTTTAAGCGTGCGGACCATACGGGTTCGAGAACTATGTAGACATGACCGAGACATGTTTCCGGTCAATAACCAATAGCGGAACCTGGATGCTCATATTGGCTCCCACATATTCTACGAAGATCTTTATCGGTCAAACCGCATAACAACATACGTTGTTCCCTTTGTCATCGGTATGTTACTTGCCCGAGGTTCGATCGTCAGTATCTCAATACCTAGTTCAATCTCATTACCGGCAAGTCTCTTTACTCGTTCCGTAATACATCATCCCGCAACTAACTCATTAGTTACAATGCTTGCAAGGCTTATAGTGATGTGCATTACCGAGTGGGCCCAGAGATACCTCTCCGACAATCGGAGTGACAAATCCTAATCTCGAAATACACCAACTCAACAAGTACCTTCGGAGACACCTGTAGAGAACCTTTATAATCACCCAGTTACGTTGTGACGTTTGGTAGCACACAAAGTGTTCCTCCGATAAACGGGAGTTGCATAATCTCATAGTCGTAGGAACATGTATAAGTCGTGAAGAAAGCAATAGCAACATACTAAACGATCAAGTGCTAAGCTAACGGAATTGGTAAAGTCAATCACATCATTCTCCTAATGATGTGATCTCGTTAATCAAATGACAACTCATGTCTATGGTTAGGAAACTTAACCATCTTCGATTAACGAGCTAGTCAAGTAGAGGCATACTAGTGACACTATGTTTGTCTATGTATTCACACATGTATTATGTTTTCGGTTAATACAATTCTAGCATGAATAATAAACATTTATCATGAAATAAGGAAATAAATAATAACTTTATTATTGCCTCTAGCGCATATTTCCTTCAGTCTCCCACTTGCACTAGAGTCAATAATCTAGTTCACATCGCCATGTGATTTAACACCAATAGTTCACATCACCATGTGATTAACACCCATAGTTCACATCGTCATGTGACCAACACCCAAAGGGTTTACTAGAGTCAATAATCTAGTTCACATCGCTATGTGATTAACACCCAAAGAGTACTAAGGTGTGATCATGTTTTGCTTGTGAGAGACGTTTAGTCTACGGGTCTGCCACATTCAGATCCGTATGTATTTTGAAAATTTCTATGTCAACAATGCTCTGCACGGAGCTACTCTAGATAATTGCTCCCACTTTCAAAATGTATCCAGATTGAGACTTAGAGTCATTCTAATCAGTGTCAAAATTTGCAACCCTTTTACGACGAACCTTTTATCACCTCCATAATCAAGAAACATATCCTTATTCCACTAAGGATAATTTTGACCATTGTCCAGTGATCTACTCCTAGATCACTATTGTACTCCCTTGCTAAACTCAGTGTAGGGTATACAGTACATCTGGTACACAGCATGGCATACTTTATAGAAACTATGGCTGAGGCATAGGGAATGACTTTCATTCTCTTTCTATCTTCTGCCGTGGTCGGGCTTTGAGTCTTACTCAATTTCACACCTTGTAACATAGGTAAGGACTCTTTCTTTGACTGTTCCATTTTGAACTACTTCAAAATCTTGTCAAGGTATGTACTCATTGAAAAAACTTATCAAGCGTCTTGATCTATCTCTATAGATCTTGATGCTTAATATGTAAGTAGCTTCACCGAGGTCTTTATTTGAAAAAAATCCTTTCAAATACTCCTTTATGCTTTCCAGAAAATTCTACATTATTTCTGATCAACAATATGTCATTCACATATATTTATCAAAAATGTTGTAGTGCTCCCACTCACTTTCTTATAAATACAGGCTTCACCACAAGTCTGTATAAAACTATATGCTTTGATCAACTCATCAAAGCGTATATTCCAACTCTGAGATACTTGCACCAGTCCATAGATGGATCGCTGGAGCTTGCACATTTTGTTAGCACCTTTAGGATCGAAAAAACCTTCTGGTTGCATCATATACAACTCTTCTTTAAGAAATCCATTAAGGAATGTAGTTTTGACATCCATTTGCCAGATTTCATAAAATGTGGCAATTTGCTAACATGATTCAGACAGACTTAAGCATCGCTATGAGTGAGAAAATCTCATCGTAGTCAACACCTTGAACTTTGTCAAAACCCTTTTTGACAAGTCTAGCTTTGTAGATAGAAACACTACTATCAGCGTTCATCTTACTCTTGAAGATCCATTTATTTTCTATGGCTTGCCGATCATCGGGCAAGTCAACCAAAGTCCACACTTTGTTCTCATACATGGATCCCATCTCAGATTTCATGGCCTCAAGCCATTTTGCGGAATCTAGGCTCATCATCGCTTCCTCATAGTTCGTAGGTTCATCATGGTCAATTAACATGACCTCCAGAACAGGATTACTGTACCACTCTGGTGCGGATCTCACTCTAGTTGACCTATGAGGTTAGGTAGTAACTTGATCTGAAGTTACATGATCATCATCATTAGCTTCCTCACTAATTGGTGTGGGAGTCACAGAAATAGATTTCTGTGATGAACTAATTTCCAATAAGGGAACAGGTACAGTTACCTCATCAAGTTCTACTTTCCTCCCACTCACTTCTTTCGAGAGAAACTCCTTCTCTAGAAAGGATCCATTCTCAGCAACAAATATCTTGCCTTTGGATCTGTGATAGAAGGTGTACCCAACAGTTACTTTTGGGTATCCTATGGAGATGCACTTCTCCGACTTGGCTTTGAGCTTATCAACATGAAACTTTTTCACATAAGCATCGCAACCCCAAACTTTAAGAAACGACGGCTTAGGTTTCTTGCTAAACCACAGTTCATATGGTGTCATCTCAATGGATTTGGATGGTGCCCTTTTTAATGTGAATGCAGCTGTCTCTAATGCATAACCCCAAAACGATAGTGGTAAATCGGTAAGAGACATCATAGATTGCACTATATCAAATAAAGTACGGTTATGACGTTCGGACACACCATAACGATGTGGTGTTCTAGGTGGCATGAGTTCGTGAAACTATTCCACATTGTTTTAATTGAAGACCAAACTCGTAACTCATATATTCGCCTCTGCAATCAGATCATAGAAACTTTATTTTCTTGTTATGATGATTTTCCACTTCACTCTAAAATTCTTTAAACTTTTCAAATGTTTCAGACTTATGTTTCTTCAAGTAGATATACCCATATCCGCTCAAATCATCTGCGAAGGTCAGAAAATAACGATACCCGCCGTGAGCCTCAACACTCATCGGACCTCATACATCAGTATGTATTATATCCAATAAGTCAGTTGCTCGCTCCATTGTTCTGGAGAACGGAGTCTTAGTCATCTTTGCCCATGAGGCATGGTTCACAAGCATCAACTGATACATAATCAAGTGATTCCAAAAGCCCATCAACATGGATTTTCTTCATGCGCTTTACACCAATATGACCTAAACGGCAGTGCCACAAATAAATTGCACTATCATAATTAACTTTGCATCTTTTGGCTTCAATATTATGAATATGTGTATCACAACGATCGAGATTCAACAAACCATTTTCATTGGGTGTATAACCATAGAAGGTTTTATTCATGTAATAACAATTATTCTCTAACTTAAATGAATAACCGTATTGCAATAAACATGATCAAATCATATTCATGCTACACCAAATAATACTTATTTAGGTTCAACACTAATCCCGAAAGTATAGGGAGTATGCGATGATGATCATATCATTCTTGGAACTACTTCCAACACACATCGTTACTTCGCCCTTAACTAGTCTCTGCTCATTCTGCAACTCCCGTTTCAAGTTACTACTCTTAGTAACTGAACTAGTATCAAATACCGAGGGGTTGCTATAAACACTAGTAAAGTACACATCAATAACATGTATATCTAATATACCTTTGTTCACTTTGCCATCCTTCTTATCCGCCAAATACTTGGGGTAGTTCCGCTTCCAGTGACTAGTTCCTTTGCAGTAAAAGCACTTAGTCTCAGGCTTAGGTCCAGACTTGGGCTTCTTCACTTGAGCAGCAACTTGCTTGCCGTTCTTCTTGAAGTTCCCATTCTTCCCTTTGCCCTTTTCTTGAAATTAGTGGTCTTGTTAACCATCAACACTTGATGCTTTTCTTGATTTCTACCTTCGTCGATTTCAGCATCATGAAGAGCTTTGGAATCGTTTTCGTTATCCCTTGCATATTATAGTTCATCACGAAGTTCTAGAAACTTGGTCATAGTGGCTAGAGAACTCTGTCAATCACTATCTTATCTGGAAGATTAACTCCCACTTGATTCAAGTGATTGTAGTACTCAGACAATCTAAGCACATGCTTACTGGTTGAGCTATTCTCCTCCATCTTGTAGGCAAAGTAATGTCAGAGGTCTCATACCTCCCGACATGGGCATGAGTATGAAATACCAATTTCAACTCCTGGAACATATTATATGCTCTGTGGTGTTCAAAACATTTTTGAAGTCCCGGTTCTAAGCCGTAAAGCATGGTGCACTAAACTATCAAGTAGTCATCATACCGAGCTTTGCCAAACGTTCATAACGTCTGCATATGCTCGTGCAATAGGTCCGTCACCTAGCGGTGCATCAAGGACATAATTCTTCTGTGCAACAATGAGGATAATCCTCATATCACGGATCTAATGCGCATCATTGCTACTAACATCTTTCAATTTATTTTTCTCTAGGAACATATCAAAAAATAAACGGGGAAGCTATGTGCGAGCTATTGATCTACAACATAGATATGCAAATACTATCAGGACTAAGTTCATGATAAATTAAAGTTCAATTAATCATATTACTTAAGAACTCCCACTTAGATAGACATCCCTCTACTCATCTAAATGATAACGTGATCCAAATCAACTAAACCATGTCCGGTCATCACGTGAGATGGAGTAGTTTTCAATGGTGAACATCACTATGTTGATCATATCTACTATATGATTCACGCTTGACCTTTCGATCTCAGTGTTTCGAGGCCATATCTGCATATGCTAGGCTCATCAAGTTTAACCCGAGTATTCTGCGTGTGTAAAACTGTCTTACACCCGTTGTAGATGAACGTTGAGATTATCACACCCAATCATCACGTGGTGTCTTGGCACGACGAACTTTGGCAATGGTGCATAGTCAGGGAGAACACTTTTACCTTAAAATTTAGTAAGGGATCATCTTATAAAGCTACCGCCTAACTAAGCAAAATAAGATGTATAAAAGATAAACATCACATGCAATCATAATATGTGTCATGTTATGGCCGCCATCATCTTGTGCATTTGATCTCCATCTCCAAAGTACTGTCATGATCTCCATTGTTACCGGCATGACACTATGATCTCCATCAACTTGATCTTTTATCAATGTGTCGTCACATGGTCGTCTCACCAGCTATTGCTTTTGCAACTATTGCTACCGCATAGTGATAAAGTAAAGCAATTACATAGCACTTGCATCTTATGCAAATAAAGAGACAACCATAAGGCTCCTGCTAGTAGATGATAACTTTAACAAAACATGATCATCTCATACAACAATTTATATTTCATCACGCCTTGACCATATCACATCACAACATGCCCTGCAAAAACAAGTTAGACGTCCTCTACTTTGTTGTTGCAAGTTTTACGTGGCTACTACGGGTTGAGCAAGAACCGTTCTTACCTACGCATCAAAACCACAATGATAGTTCGTCAAGTTAGTGTTGTTTCAACCTACACAAGGACCGGGCGTAGCCACACTCGGTTCAACTAAAGTTGGACAAACTGACACCCGCTAGCCACTTGTGTGCAAAGCACGTCGATAGAACCAGTCTCGCGTAAGCATACGCGTAATGTCGGTCTAGGCCACTTCATCCAACAATAGCGCCAAACCAAAGTATGACATGCTGGTAAGCAATATGACTTGTATCGCCCACAACTCACTTGTGTTCTACTCGTGCATATAACATCTACGCACAAACCTGGCTCGGATGCCACTGTTGGGGAACGTAGTAATTTCAAAAATTTCTACGCAAGATCATGGTGATGCATAGCAATGAGACGGGAGAGTGTCTTCCACGTACCCTCGTAGACCGTAAGAGGAAGCATTATGAGAACGCGGTTGATGTAGTCCTACATCTTCACGATCCGACCGATCCAAGTACCGAACATACGGCACCTCCGAGTTCAGCACATGTTCAGCTTGGTGACATCCCACAAACTCCAATCCAGCAGAGCTTCAAGGGAGATTTCTGTCAACACGACGGTGTGATAACGGTGATGATGATGCTACCGATGCAGGGCTTCGCCTAAGCACCGCTACGATATAACCGAGGTGGATTATGCTGGAGGGGGCACCACACACGGCTAAAAGATCAACTGATCAACTTGTGTGTCTTACGGTGCCCCCTGCCCCGTATATAAAGGAGGGGGGAGGAGAGGGCCGGCCAAGGGAAGAGGCGTGCCCAGGGGGGCAATCCTACTCCAAGTAGGTTTGCCCCCTGTTTCCTAGTCCTAGTAGGAGAGGGGAAGGAAAGGGAGAGGAGGAGAAGGAAAGAGGGGGCCGACCCCCCTTTGCCCTAGACCAATTCGGTATGGGCCTTGGGGGTGCGCCCCACACTACCCTTGCTGCCCTCTATTTCTACTAAGGCCCATGTAAGCCCATTAAGCCCCCGGGGGGTTCTGGTAACCCTCGTTACTCCGGTATTTATCCGGTAACCCCCGGAACCCATCCGGTGTCCGAATATAAACTTCCAATATATCAATCTTTATGTCTCGGCCATTTCGAGACTCCTCGTCATATCCCCGATCTAATCCGGGACTCCGAACTACCTTCGGTACATCAAATCACATAAACTCATAATACCGATCGTCACTGAACTTTAAGCGTGCGGACCCTACGGGTTCGAGAACTATGTAGACATGACCGAGACATGTTTCCGGTCAATAACCAATAGCGGAACCTGGATGCTCATATTGGCTCCCACATATTCTACGAAGATCTTTATCGGTCAAACCGCATAACAACATACGTTGTTCCCTTTGTCATCGGTATGTTACTTGCCCGAGATTCGATCGTCGGTATCTCAATACCTAGTTCAATCTCGTTACCGGCAAGTCTCTTTACTCGTTTCGTAATACATCATCCCGCAACTAACTCATTAGTTACAATGCAAGGCTTACAGTGATGTGCATTACCGAGTGGGCCTAGAGATACCTCTCCGACAATCGGAGTGACAAATCCTAATCTCGAAATACGCCAACTCAACAAGTACCTTCGGAGACACCTGTAGAGCACCTTTATAATCACCCAGTTATGTTGTGAAGTTTGGTAACACACAAAGTGTTCCTCCGGTAAACGGGAGTTGCATAATCTCATAGTCATAGGAACATGTATAAGTCATGAAGAAAGCAATAGCAACATATTAAATGATCAAGTGCTAAGCTAACGGAATGGGTCAAGTCAATCACATCATTCTCCTAATGATGTGATCCCGTTAAGAATTGACAACTCATGTCTATGGTTAGGAAACTTAACCATCTTTGATTAACGAGCTAGTCAAGTAGAGGCATACTAGTGACACTATGTGTGTCTATGTATTCACACATGTATTATGTTTCCGGTTAATACAATTCTAGCATGATTAATAAACATTTATCTTGAAATAAGGAAATAAATAATAACTTTATTATTGCCTCTAGGGCATATTTCCTTCATAGTTTGTGACTTAGAGTCATCCGGATCAGTGTCAAAGCTTGCATCGACGTAACTGTTTATGATGAGCTCTTTGTCACCTCCATAAACGAGAAACATATCCTTAGTCCTTTTCAGGTATTTTAGGATGTTCTTGACCGTTGTCCAGTGATCCACTCCTGGATTACTTTGGTACCTCCCTGCTAAACTTATAGCAAGGCACACATCAGGTCTGGTACACAACATTGCATACATGATAGAGCCTATGGCTGAAGCATAGGGAACATCTTTCATTTTCTCTCTATCTTCTGCACTGGTCGGGCATTGAGTCTAAGTTAACTTCACACCTTGTAACACAGGTGAGGGAGTCCTAGACTAAGGGGTCCTCGGGCGTCCGGCCTGTTAGCCATGGGTCGGACTGATGGGCATACGAAGACCGAAGACTGCACCCGTGTCCGGATGGGACTTTCCTTGGCGTGGAAGGCAAGCTTGGAGGCCAACTATGTAGATTCCTTTCTCTGTAACCGACCTTGTGTAACCCTAGATCCCTCTCGTGTCTATATAAACCGGAGGGCTAGGTCCGTTGATAGGCCGAATACTCATTACCATAGTCATACAGGCTAGACTTCTAGGGTTTAGCCATTACGATCTCGTGGTAGATCAACTCTTGTAGTACTCATATTCATCAATATCAATCAAGCAGGATGTAGGGTATTACCTCCATAGAGAGGGCCTAAACCTGGGTAAACACCGTGTCCCCTATCTCCTATTACCATCGACCTAAGACGCATAGTTCGGGACCCCCTACCCGAGATCCGCCGGTTTTGACACCGACATTGGTGCTTTCATTGAGAGATCCACTGTGCCGCTGACAACGGGATCGATGACTCGCCTCGTCCTTAAAGACAATATCACTAACGGAGGAGAACTGGCCCCAGGCCAAACCCTCTGGTTGGGAAGCTTTACCATGACCGCCCGTTCGGCCGTTAAGCTGACGATGACCTCTCGGGCCATCGAAAATCCTCTTCGTATCGAGCCCAAACACTCCAAGCAGATGGATCCGGTGGAGTTTTCGTCTTTAAACGAGCTCTTTGATCTTATTGCCGCCCTGGGAATGACCACAGATTATGATCGGATCGGGCTCAAACCCGACCAAAGAGAAATCAAGTCTCCACCGATCACCGACCAGATAGCGGTAGTCGAGGAGCAAGACGGCGACTCTTCCCCTATACTGAAGACGGACTATGTTCGGATCGTCGGCCCTGCAGAGCCGGATACCCACCCGCAAAAGGAGGTGACCGGCCTTCCGAACATAGAATCGGATGGCGGGCAAAGGCAACCAGAAGATACTCCGGAGCCCGGACTGTTAAGTTTGGAAACACTTCAGACTCCGGATCATCGATCGGGTCAGGGTCCAGATCCAATTCCACCCACCCACCCAGACATAAGCGCTCTCACGAGCATACAACGACAGTCTCAGGAAACGGTCCACCACTTCTGGGCCAGATTCCTCCTTGTCAAGGACAAGGTTAAAGATTACCGCGACGAGGACGCAATATCAGCGTTCCGCAACAATTGCACGAATGAAGGAATCCTCAATGCCATTAATCGCTGCTGCATACTACACTTCGCTAACTTGGCAACTATTGTACAAAAGTACAGGGCAATGGAAAGCGCCTGGAGGGATCATGCAGCTTGTTGGGAGCCATCCGTCCCAACTCAACCACTGGTCCATGCAAAAATGGCGCATCCCCATGACGCACCCAGTCCAATAACCAAGAAATACAAACCCATCACGCGGCGTGGAACCGTTCTGGAGGGATGGCTCGATGGCCCATGCAAAATGTACACAACACCGTATACCATACCAACCCACAGCCTTAGAGCATGTTGGATACTCTGGCAGGTAGCCAAAAGCGGCAAGGACATCCTTACCAAAAACACCCCAGAGCAACACCCTCCAGAAGACAACGACCCCAGAGTACTAACGGTCTTTCAGACATTCACTTCAAACAATAAGCACAAAAGGGCACTTCGCGACCTTGCCGAAGTCTGTCAAATTGCCATAGTAAACCCTTGGAACGACACGGCTATAGCCTTTAATGTCGGCGACGAACCAAAATACAGGACAATCCGAGCACCAGCCGCTTTAGTCCTCAGTCCCATCATGGATGGCTTTCGACTCACCAAGGTCCTCATGGACAGTGGAAGCAGACTAAACCTCATTTATGAGGACACACTCCACAAAATGGAAATAGACAGGAGCCGCATCAAGCAAAGCAGCACGACCTTCCGAGGAATCATTCCCAGTCGGGAGGCGCGGTGTGCGGGAAAACTCACACTTGACATGGTATTCGGCACGCCGAAGAATTATCGGTCTGAAGAAATCAACTTCCAAGTGGCTCCTTTCAGCAGCGGATACCACGCCCTGTTGGCGTGGGATGCTTTTACACGCTTCCAAGCTATACCTCATTACGGGTATATGAAGCTCAAAATGCCCGGACAAAACGACATAATCACTCTTGTCAGTGATCAGGACATAGCACTCCGCACCGAAAACAAAACTGCATCCCTGGCCCTTGAGGCATTATCTGAAGCCCTCGCGGCGGAAGAATTAACCACACTGCGCTCCACGGTGGATAGGGACGATGTGATCTTAGACAAATGACCCAAATCCACCTCCTTCAAACTGGCAGAAGAAATAGTCAAATTCCAGATCCACCCATTGGACCCCAAGAAGACAGCATCTATTGGAGCACAACTAGACCCAACGGTCGACACCGCACTAAGGGATTTCCTTCGCAAAAATTGGGATACATTCGCTTGGCACCCTTCTGACATGCCTGGAATCCCACGTGAGCTGGCCGAACATAGCCTTAATATTTTAAAAGGATACAAACCAATCAAACAAGCACTGCGGCGCTTTTCCGAGCCCAAACGCCAAGCTATGGGGGAGGAGCTGGCCAAGCTAATTGAGGCCGGATTCATTAGAGAAATAAAACATCCAGACTGGCTGTCAAACCTAGTGATGGTACCAAAGAAGGACAAATCCTGGCTGTTGTGTGTCGGTTTTAACGACCTCAATAAGGCTTTCCCTAAGGATCCCTTCCCCTCCCCCGCATTGATCAAATCATTGATGCTACCACAGGACACGACACACTGTGTTTCCTTGATGCATATTCCGGATACCATCAATTCAAAATGAAGGAGTCCGATCAAGTTGCAACAGCATTCATTACCCCATATGGGCCATTCTGCTTCAATACCATGCCCTTTAGGCTCAAGAACGCTGGCGCCACATACCAACGCATGATTCAAACATGCCTGGAGAAACAGATCGGCAAGACAATTGAAGCTTATGTGGACGACGTCGTCATCAAAACTAGGCGCGTCGAAACACTAATAGACGATTTACGTCTCACATTTGATAACCTCCGCGCGTATGACATTACGCTCAATCCGGAAAAGTGCATTTTCGGCGTCCCCGCTGGAAAACGGCTGGGCTTCATCGTTTCCAGCAGAGGAATTGAAGCAAATCAAGCCAAAATCTGAGGTCTGTCACAATTGGCTACGCCAACAGACCTTAAACAAGTCCAAAAGCTCGCGGGTTGCATGGCAGCTCTAAGCCGATTTATCTCCAGATTGGGAGAAAAGGCACTGCCACTCTATCGCCTTCTACGGCGAACCGATCACTTCGAGTGGACGGACGCGGCAACAGCCGAACTAGAGGAAATAAAAACCCTTCTTGCGAGCAACCCAATCTTGGCCGCACCAAACGTCGGTGAATCGATGTTATTATACATATCGGCAACAAATCGGGTGGTGAGCGCCATGCTCGTCGTTGAACGAGAACAGGTCAGACACAAATTCACGCTTCAGAAGCTAGTATACTACGTATCCACTATCCTTACACCATGCAAATCCCGGTACCCCAATTATCAAAAGATAGCATATGTGGTCTTCATGGCATCCCGAAAGCTCCGTCACTACTTCCAGGAGTATTCGATCACGGTGGCTTCCGAAGTACCACTCAATGACATTATAAACAACCGCGATGCCACGGGCCGGATTGCCAAATGGGCCATTGAGCTCCTTCCATTTGATATTACATACAAACCATGCCGAGCTATTAAATCCCAAGTACTGGCTGACTTCATCGCCGAATGGATAGAGGCCGAAATGCCTAAAGAGTATGTCACATATTCCAATTGGGTTATGTATTTCGATGGATCCAAAATGTTGGCAGGGCTAGGGGCAAGCGTCGTTTTAACATCACCTACTGGAGACGTCATTCAGTACATACTCCAAATACTATACACTGACTCCACCAATGCAGTCGAATACGAGGCCTTATTGCACAACGCCTAGAAGTGCGTGGGGACTCAAACCTTGCAATATCTCAAATAAATGGAGACTTCGATGCCAAAGATCCGAAGATGGCAGCTTATCGTAATGCCGTCATAAAAATGTCGGCCCGGTTCGAGGGGCTCGAGTTCCATCATCTGGCTCGAGAAAGTAATCAAGCGACAGACGTTCTTGCTCGTATCAATGCTAAGCGCGACCCGTCCCACCTAATATCTTTCTGGAAAGGCTTTTTAAGCCATCTGTGGTGTGGTAGGGGGAAACCACAACACTAGTATGGATCCGAACATAACCCCAGATTCCGAAAACACCGACATCATCGGAGGCTCAGCCACCGAAATAACACTGCCGGCGCATCTCATCATGGCAGTCATTGCCCCATGGACCGAACCCTTCCTGGCCTACCTTAACAGGAAGGAGCTTCCTGAGGACCAGAATGAGGCCGGCCGCATTGTCCGGCGTTCGAAGGCCTACAAGCTTCACGACGGAGAGCTCTATAAGAAAAGTGCTACCGGAGTCCTTTCAAAGATGTATCTCCGAGGAGGATGAGGGCGGCAGCTCCTGGCTGGGATTCATGCCGGTCTCGGTGGGCACCACGCTGCAGCTCGTGCCCTTGTTAGCAAGGCCTTCCGTACAGGATTCTATTGGCCGACGGCCCGAGCGGATGCACAGGACCTTGTTCAATGTTGCGTTGGATGCCAACTCTTTGCCAACCAAAGCCATATGCCCCCACCGCCCTACAAACAATCCCCATCACTTGGCCTTTTGCGGTCTGGGGACTGGATATTGTTGGACCCCTTAAAGGAGGAAGCCATAAGAAAAAATATATGCTGGTCATGGTGGATAAATTCACCAAGTGGATAGAGGCCAAACCAGTTAAAACGGCCGAGTCCGGGCCAGTAATAGACTTTATATCTAGCGTCGTAGACCGTTATGGTGTTCCGCACATCATCATCACTGATAATGGCTCCAATTTCACAGCCGACAAAGTGAAATCCTGGTGTGCTAATCTAGGCATCAAGCTCGATTACGCCTCTGTCTATCATCCACAGACAAACGGTCAAGTAAAACGAGCCAATGGTCTTATTATAAGCGGCATTAAGCCTAGACTAGTGTGGTCTTTGAAGGAATTAGACAAGCACTAGGTTGAGGAGCTCGACTCCATACTCTGGGGGCTGCGGACCACTCCCAATCGCACTACCGGATACACACCTTTTTTCATGGTGTACGGTGCAGAGGTAGTACTACCCTGCGACATTATTCATGACTCACCTCGAGTGCGCATGTACGAAGAGAGAGAGGCTAAGCTCGATCGGCAGGACAGCTTAGACGCCCTGGAGGAGGAGCGCAACGTCGCAAAAACCCGTTCCACATTTTATCAACAGCAGGCTCGTAGGTATCAAAGCAGAGAAGTGCAGGCCAAAACTTACAACGTCGACAAACTCGTTCTACGCCTGCTGGAGAAGAAAAAGGACAAACTCAAGCCCAAGTGGGAGGGTCCCTTCATCATCTAAGAAGTCCTCAATGGAGGAGCGTACCGCTTGCGTGATGCGTCAGACAATCGACTAGAGCCGAATCCCTGGAACGCGGCCAGACTCCGAAAATTCTATGCCTAGCGCCAAACTCTTTGTTCGTCTCCTTCCTCTTATTGTTTTCATTATTTTTTCTCTCTTTTCGTTTTTTTCTCTTTAGCCTTAAAGGCTTTCGTGCGGTTAGACTGTGCAGCCCAACGCATGCATCTTCAAGTATGTATGTCTATCATACCTGGGGGCTTCTTGGACAGAAGCTTGTTATTTATATTTTTCGAGGATAAAGCTCATCACATATGTGTTTCCTCCCATATGTACCTTTTCTTTGCCATTATATGCATCAATATGACTTAAGTTTCGGCCAAGCTGGGTTGCATGGCTCCTGTGCTTATGCCCTACATTCCCGTTAGTTCGGCTAGGGCATAAAGGGAGCACCTTTGCGATTGTTACTGTCGGGTCATCCGAATGTGTACCTCAGACTAGGTGAAGCCGAAAGCTAGCGTTCTTAAGGGAATATTCGGTCGGTGAACTAAAGATGTTTTTGCACTCGCTCCATTATGAACCCCCAGAAGTTATACACACTATGATTTTTTCATCACAATCCGGACATGCACATAGATGCATGCACACCCAGGGAAAGGAACCCTTAACGGAACTATTCTCTCTGGAAGATGTTTCGTGCAATTTCAATGTAATATAACATAACTAGCCAGATACAACTTGTCTGTTCAAGCACCTATGACCCCTACGCCTGGTTTCCACGCATACCCCGGTTTATTTTGCCGCTCAGGTATTCGGAAACACTCTGCACCTTCGGGTCGAGAGATCGAAGCGAAAAGGTCGGCCATGACAATCGTTTACAATCTAGCTAGAAGGAAAATACATAGTCACTTAGGACTTAAAAACTTCCTCCTCTATACTGTCCAACTGGCGGTCTAATTTACAATCCTGTTGAGAGTATCTAGCAGCCACCTCCACTTGGCCATATACTAAACTAACAGGAATTTCTTCCCCATTTGACCCTAGCGGTCCGACCCGGTCCATGTGATTCGGATCTAGCTTGGTATATCGTGTTTTTACCATGGCCCAGGCCTCTCGCGCACCCTCTCGACAGGCTGATATCTTCCATAGTCGGATATGTCGCCGCACTCCCTTGAACAGCTCTACAAGCTTCTCCATACTCCCTGGAGGGGAGTCGGATGGCCATAAGGCCTTGGCTGCACTCCGCATCGCCTGCCGAGCTTGCTCGTGCAACTACGATAGCCCTTGCAGAAGATCACTTGATGATCCGGACACCTCCTCTTTGGGACAGCCCGTCAATATACTTGCAATCACAGCTATATCAGCTACTTTTACTTCCAAACTTTTATAAGGTAAATACGGCCACATACTGGATATGCCACCTCGCAGTTTTTTGTTCTCCTTCATGGAGTCGGCTAGCTGGGCGCGCACATCCTTCAGCTCTTCGCCCAGCTTGGTGTTTGCATCTTGGAGTTTGTTTTTCTCCTGTCTGACACGGGTCAAAACCCGCTCGCCTGCGGCATGCAGTCTTTTCGACTCTTTTTCCTCCAGTTGATCCGATGATCCTGTTATGAGATAAATCCGTAGTGTTAACATGGTCGCTATGCAATAACTGTTTCTCGATGGAGGGAAATATCACCGGAAGACGCCGCTTTGGATTTTTCCAGTTCGGCGGTCACTGCGTTTAACTGCGTCCGTGTGACGCCCCGATACCGATGTGCCAGGTGTCGTCCAGTTATTCGCTGTTGTTGCCTCGTCAGTTGGTTGCGTGTCATGCATTTCATATCATGTCATCATGTGCATCGCATTTGCATACATGCTCGTCTCATGCATCCGAGCATTTTCCCCGTTGTTCGTTTTGCAATCCGGCGCTCCTATGTCCTCCGGAGTCCCCTTTTGCCTCTTTTCGTGTGCGAGTGTTAAACATTCTCGGATTGGACTGAGACTTGCCAAGCGGCCTTGGTTTACTACCGGTGGACCGTCTGTCAAGTTTCGTGCCATTTGGACTTTGTTTGAAATTCCAACGGCTAACCGAGGAACCGAAAAGGTCTCATGTGTGTTGCAGCCCAACACCCCTCCAAAGTAGCCCAAAACCCATCTAAACCCCCTCCATCATCTCGTTCATTCGATCACGATCGCGTGGCCAAAAACCGCACCTAATTTGGACTCTCCTAGCTCCATCTACCTATAAATATGTGACTTCCCTCGATATTTCCGCGCAGATCCAACCCTAGCTCCTCCTACCTCGCGCCACCGGACGCGTCTCCATCGCCGCCGGACATGTCCGCTCCACAGCGTCGCCGCCTGCAGCCATCCAGGGCGCACCATGTGGCACTCCGCCACCGCCCGCCGCCGCGACCCTCCAGGCCCACAGCGGGCCCGCGCGAGCCCGCCGCCACCGCCGCATGTCTCCCGCGCCCGAGACGCCTCGCCTCCGTCCGCCGCCACAGCTGGCCGCGCGCCCCAGCTTCCCCATCGAGCCTCGCCCGCGCCACCGCCCATTCACCGCCGTCGACTCGCCGTCATCGCCGCCTCACCTCCACGACACCGGTCGCCGCCGCCATGACGCTCGCGCCTCGCCTGCCTCCCCTCACAGCCGGCCCCGCGAGGCTCGTCGGAGCTCGCCGGCCGCGCCTCGCTGCGCCTCTCCTTCCCCGACCCCGCCGGCAAACTTCGCCGCCGCCGCGCCGGTGTGCTCTCCCGTCGCTGGCCGCCCCGTCGCCGGATCCGGACGGGTGGGATGAGATGCACTCGTCCCAGAACCAAACGCGCGCAGCCCGTTCCGCCCTGCTCTGTCCAGGGTCCTCCCCGTCCAACTTCTCCCCGAGGGTATATTTTTTACTAAGTCCCCATATCTGCATATTGTATGCCCCTGTTCATCGCATCATAACTCATCAACCGTGGCTCCGTTTTGGGCGTGTAGCATATCAGATTGTTCATCTCGACGAGTACTTCATTTCATTCCATTGCACCATGTTCATTTGAGTTCATCTTGATGTCCTAAATGTTGTTGCAAGAGTGCTAGTTTATATTAGTTTCAGATTCTTATCAGTAATTGGACTTTTGTCATTTTTGCCATGATTGTTGTGTGCCTCCTATGATCTTGAGCCCTACATGTGTTTTGACGTATGTCATGCCATCTTTACAGGGGTGTATGCCATGTATTTTTGTGATCTCTGTGGTGACTAGCACAAGCATGCAAAGTAGCTCTCGTAATGTTGCTGATTTTAGGGACTTAGAAATCTTCTAATTATTTGTCATGTTAATATTTTTATGCCATGTATTCATGTTGCTACAGAGTGATCCATGCCTCTTTTGAGCATGATCAGTAAGGATGTTTTGTAGATATTGTTGTGCTCTATCCATCCATGTCTTTGTTTGCAATTATGGAGCACCCTAGCTTCAGTCAATCGAGCTCTACTTTTTCTATAAAATGTTCATGGCAGATTGTTTACATGTTAAGCAATTTTGTCGAGCTTGTTGTAGTTGATCCATGCATGCTATGATGTTGTTCTTGCCATGTTTAGCTTCTATTCCATGTCTACTTGTTCGGTGTATGCTTAGTTTGTCATGCAATGCCTTGTGGTGAGTGCATCGAGCTCGCAAACATGCCTACTTAATATCTGTTTTGCCATCTTCCAGTTTTCTGCTAAGTCTGAATCTGTTAATGATAATTGCTACGTTCACATGGTTGCCATTGTATTTTCTGATCCCTTTTGGCTTATGGTCAGTAAGGGACTTTTGTTGTATGCTTTGAGTAGCTTCATGCCATGCCTTGCTTTGCCATGATATGTTCATGTAGCATGTTGTTATCTTGCTCTAAACATTGCTTCCTGATATTAAATTCCTGTCATGTTGTTATTTTCACCAAGTCTGAAACCTGATATCTTTTGCACTTTTACCATGCTTGTTTGAACCTGCTATTGAGTGAATTAGCCATAGCTCAGTGTTCATATTTTGTCAAGCATCTTGAGTGGATACTGGCCATGTATTTTGTTGCTATGTTAGAGTGATGTAGCATGTTGTTCTCGATGTATTTAGGTGGCCTCGTGCTGTTAATTGCAGACCGGTGCCATATTTGTTTTGCTTGCCATTTGCAAACCGTGCATCCGATTCTGGTGATCTTTATATCGATTTCGACCGAAATCAACTCATATTTCTAGTGGCACTCTTGGTTTTCCAAGTTGAGGTAAGGTTCAATCTTTCCTTTACGGGACATGCATATGCATCGCATATCACATCACGCACATCATGCCATGTTTTGCATCTTGTTGCTTGTGCATTGCATGTGGTTGATTGTGTCTCCCTTTGCTTGTGTTCTTGCTTTGGGTAGAGCCAGGAGACGAGTTCGTGTTCGAGGAACCCGTTGAGTACGTTTACGAGGATCAACCTTTTGTCTTCTCGGAGAACTTTGCACGCAAGATGACCATACCCTCGAAATCACTTCTATCTTTGCTTGCTAGTTGCTCGCTCTATTTCTAAGCCTATGATGCGATATCTACCACATGCCTTATCATGCCTCCCATATTGCCCTGTCCAGCCTCTAACCCACCTTCTCCTTGCAAACCGTTGTTTGGCTATGTTACCGCTTTGCTCAGCCCCTCTTATAGCGTTGCTAGTTGCAGGTGAAGATTGGAGTTTGTTCCATGTTGGAACATGGATATTTGTTGGGATATCACAATATCTCTTATTATATTAATGCATCTATATACTTGGTAAAGGGTGGAAGGCTCGGCCTTATGCCTGGTGTTTTCGTTCCACTCTTGCCGCCCTAGTTTCCGTCATACCGGTATTATGTTCCTTGATTTTGCGTTCCTTACACGGTTGGGTTATAATGGGAACCCCTTGATAGTTCGCCTAGAATAAAACTCCTCCAGCAAGGCCCAACATTGGTTTTACCATTTGCCACCTAGCCTTTTCTTTCCCTTGGGTCGGCCAACCCAAGGGTCATCTTTTTTTTAAAACCCCCGGGTCAGTGCTTCTATAAGTGTTGGTCCAACCCAGAGCATCGTGCGGGGCCGTCCCTTGGCAACTTGGGTTACGTTGGCTCCTGTACGCTTAGCTTATCCGGTGTGCCCTGAGAACGAGATATGTGCAGCTCCTATCGGGATTTGTCGGCACAACGGGTGGTCTTGCTGGTTTAGTTTTACCATTGTCGAGATGTCTTGTAACCGGGATTCCGAGTCTGATCGGATTGTCTTGGGAGAAGGAATATCCTTCGTTGACCGTGAGAGCTTCTGAGGGGCTAAGTTGGGACACCCCTGCAGGGATTTGAACCTTCGAAAGCCGTGCCCGCGGTTATGGGCAGATGGGAATTTGTTAATGTCCGGTTGTAGAAAACCTGAATCTTAACTTATTTAAAATGCATCAACCGCGTGTGTAGCCATGATGGTCTCTTCTCGGCGGGGTTCGGGAAGTGAACACAGTGTTGGAGTTATGTTTGACATAGGTTGTTCTAGGATCACTTCTTGATCGTAGTTTCTCGACCGTGCCTTGCCTTCTCTTCTCGCTCTCATTTGCGTATGATTAGCCACCATATATGCTAGTGCTTGCTGCAGCTCCACCTCATACCTTTTACCTACCTATAAGCTTAAATAGTCTTGATCGCGAGGGTGCGAGATTGCTGAGTCCCCGTGACTCACAGATACTTCCAAAACCAGTTTGCAGGTGCCGATGAAACCGTGCAGGTGATGCTACCGAGCTTAGAGAGGAGCTCGATGAAGACCTTGTTCGTTGTGTTGTTTCGTTTCCAGTTGATCAGCAGTGGAGCCCAGTCGGGGCGATCGGGGACTTTGTTGCATTTGGGGTTGTCTTTAATTTGGTTCCATAGTCAGACCTTGATTGTATCTGGATGAATGTAATGATATTTATGTTATTATGTGATGTGGCGAGTGTAAGCCAACTATGTACCTCTTTTCCTTATTCATTACATGGGTTGTGTGAAGATTACCTCACTTGCGACATTGCTTACAATGCGGTTATGCCTCTAAGTCGTGCTTCGACACGTGGGAGATATAGTCACATCGTGGGTGTTACAAGTTGGTAATCAGATCCTTCCCCGACTTAGGAGCCCCCTGCTTGATCGAATCGTTGGTGTTGTTGAGTCTAGAAAAATGTTTTGAGTCATTTAGGATTATATATATCGGAGAGTAGGATTCTTTTTACTCCTCAGTCCCTTCGTCGCTCTGGTGAGGCCTCCTGACGTAGAGTTTTGAGTTTTCTCTCCTCAAATTTCACTAATTTTTTTTAGGATTACGCGGGTATCTTGGAATCTTCCGATGGTTTTGTGACGAGAACATTGTTCTTGGTGCCTCCTGACATTTAGGGGTTGTGGCAGTCTCCCGGGTAGTTGAGCTCCGAGGTGTTGTCGTCACAATTTTATCGTTGCAGTTCTGGAATACCTGAGTTTCGCCAACATCGAAAATCTCTTTTATGCAGTTGTTGGTGAGATAACCTCAACGCCACCCAGTACTGGGGCGGGAGTTCGGGAGTATTGCCATAACTTGTATAACTGATGCTTTTTGAAGGTTGAGGTAAATGATTTCCGAAGGTTTCTTGGTTATGTGTTGAAGGATGGATACAACTGGATGTAGGATTTGCTTGTTTTGGGTGAGATATTATGCTTCCCCTATATCCCCAACACCTGATTGCATAACCGGAAAATTTCGGGAGTTTATAAGTGGGAATTCAGGTAGCTCCCATGATATCTTTCCGACATATGTATGATATGAAACTGGGGTTCGACGTCTAGTGGTCCGCCTATCCATGGTTGGTTTTACAATGGTCTCGTTGTGTCTTAAAGAGTCCTTGGCCATGCTGACTCGGGGACGCTTCGTATGTCATGTGCACTGCCTTGTACATGATGGTGTTGTATGATCGAGCCCTGTGGGCCCCACCACGAAAACTTCGGACGAAATCTCTATCATATGTTTGTTCCGGCTTATTCTGCAAGCCAATCCTTTGTTTTGTTTTTGAGTTGTGGTATTCTAGTTGCTTCGAAGTCAAGTGTTGATTCCATACCTTTCCTAAACGATGTTCTCATATATCTATGTGGATACTAATCCTTCATGATAATAGAGATTGTCATGTTAATCCTTTTCAACCGGTGTGTTTTCTCTTCAAGTGGTTCTGATCATTTCAACATCCGCAAGATCAATTATCAGTTCTTCTCAACGATGTTTGTTTCAGCCGTCTCCAAGTTGCCTTTGTTTTCCCGCCCTCCCATCCT
Organism: Triticum dicoccoides; assembly: GCF_002162155.2. Taxonomy (NCBI): domain Eukaryota; kingdom Viridiplantae; phylum Streptophyta; class Magnoliopsida; order Poales; family Poaceae; genus Triticum; species Triticum dicoccoides. Next base: position 670,020,836 of record NC_041382.1, on the reverse strand, counting down.
TTTTCTTTGAGGACTCAGATTTCTTAATCAAGTATCCATCTTATGGATGTGAAGTCTCTTCATTTCTTTCTTCAGTGTTCTTACCCGGTGGTTCTCAGGAAGATGCTAAGGAAGATTCAAGTTCGTCATTCTTCATTCTTTTCATCTCCGATGGTTTCAAGTCAAGCTTTGTTGATCATATCCTTTCCTTGTTTCAATGCTTTCTCATGCCAGTGCACCTCTTAATCATCCACTCCTCGCTATTCACTTGTTCTGAAGTGCTCAAGATATCTCGAAGATTCGTGTTTCCACTCTGCATTCGTTCAACCTATTTCGAGGTTGTTATCTCATTCAAGCCATTTAACTCAACCAGCGCAATCTATCTTTTAAATTGTTCAACGGTGTTTTCTTTTGAGTGGGCCCTAACCCATAGGTCTTTTCCCAGGATCTTACCTAACTCTTCTTATTCTCCCAGAGTTATTCTCAAATCTTCTAAAGTTTGACGTAAGAATGAATTGTCATCAGTCATACGTCTTTCACCAAGATCTTTCAAATTCTTTCATCGTTGGTTCAACCTTTCTAATTTTCATCCCGGAGTATCTCAACTATTCACGGTGGTATTTTCTCGTCGCCTTTCTCGACATTTGAAGACCGAAGAAGAATTTTTCCTCCATATCTTGTTCCATTCTCTTCAAGATTCGTGATTCTAGCGTTATGCCATCCTCTCATAATTGTTTTTGATTGTGAGAAATTCTTTTCACCCATCCGGAGCATTTTAGGAGTCTTTTCAGTTTGATTATCCGGAGGCCATCATGTCAGAATTATTCATTCCAGCTTTCAGCTCTCGTTATCCAAATCTTACCGGTGCATCGTTCAAGTGATCTCTAATCAGCTCGTGATCTCTTCATTCTCATGTATCTTCGTTCAATTGCTAATTCTTACCGGTGATTCAAACCTTTACTTCGTTCATTTTTCAATTCTTACGGTGGTTTTTCCAAGATTCTTATCCCTTTGCTTATCATATCAATTTATTCATTGTTTCAATCCTACCGGTGGATCGTTCAAGACCTTCTCAAGTTTGCGCTATATCTATCTTAATCTTTCTACGAGAATAAGTAGTATGCCAAATCCATTGCTTGTCATCAATTTAATTGATTAAGGGTAAGCATAATGTAATTCTTATTCTTGTTTTCTTTCAAGAGATTAATTCCTTATTCCCGAGTCTCATCAAATTCTCGGTTTAAATTGTTTCATCTTTTCTTTTCTGGAGTTTACAAGCTTTTCCGCATTATCTCGTCGCGAAGATCCATCTAATCATTGCAAGGCTTCACCTTGTGTTTTCAACTTCTCTTTCCTTTCATTTGATCATTCTTTTGTTACCGGAGTTCTTCATGGAGGCTCTACATGATGGTTCATCAAGGATTTAATTCCTTCTCGAAGTGTTCATTGAGATTCTTTTCAGAGGAGTTCAAACATTCTTTATCTGGCATTCCGAAGTGCAATTCTTTCTACCTTATCTTTTTGAAGTGGTGTTATGCCATTCTTGACAATTTGAGCTCGAGTTTCATGATTCACATGTTGTCAAGAATGAGATATTGTAAATCCACCAATCTCTTTGTTGGAGTTATCTTGTGTCATGTTTCACCTAAAGCCTTCCCTAAGGATTGTTGCTATTTATGGTGCTCATAAATGACCCAAGTTCTTCATTTATCCTCCCGGTGAATTAGTTTCTCGTCTTCTTGTTCATATCAATCCAATCTATTGTTTTCCATTAGTGGCAGAATTTCACCTCATAATTTAGAGATGTTTTTCCTTAAGCCCACTTAAAGGTTATCCTTTTCGTTGTTGATAATCCAACAACTCCGTTCTAGCATTTTTTGTAAGCGTGTTCTCTCAAGATATTGTTTCCTCCTCCGTTCATTCCATTCTTTTTTCTTCCGGAGGCATTGTGATGTTGCTCTCTTCAATCCATCTTCTTGTTTTGTCAGGATCGTGTTCTTTTCATGCTTATCCAGTTACCGGAGTATCATGTCCTCTGCTCAAGTTCTTTTCCCCTTTTCAAGTCTTGCATCTCTTTTCAGTCGGAGTGTTGTCCAAATTATATCATTCTTTTTCCTTCTCTACCCTGTTTTAACCGGAGTGTTATGGCTATTATTCCTCTTCTAACCGGACTATCATCCAAGTTCCTTCATTTTGCCAAGTCCATATGCTATGCCTTCCTTTTCCAACCGGAGTCTTATCGTAATTGATCCTTATAGTCCCTTGTACATCTCGTTTCAACCGGAGTGCTTGCATGTACTTCTTGTCCTTTGCAACCCTTTTCTTGACTTTTAACCTCAAAGTTTCTCATAATGTTCCTTGTTCCTCTTTTCTAACAGAGTGTTTTCAACTGTGTTCATCTCCGTTGTATTCTTTTCTCATAATGTCTTAACCTTTTCAAGGTTTTTTGGTTTCACTCGTTTGTCAAAGAAGCAACTTAGTTTACCTCTTCTCTTTCTATTTCGTTTCCCTCCGGTGCCATTCTAGATCTCCGGACGAGATCCTCTCATAGTGGTGGAGTGTTGTGATGCCCCGATACCGATGTGCCAGGTGTCGTCCAGTTATTCATTGTTGTTGCCTCGTCAGTTGGTTGCGTGTCATGCATTTCATATCATGTCATCATGTGCATCGCATTTGCATACATGTTCGTCTCATGCATCCGAGCATTTTCCCCGTTGTCCGTTTTGCAATCCGGCGCTCATATGTCCTCCGGGGTCCCCTTTTGCCTCTTTTCGTGTGCGAGTGTTAAATGTTCTCGTATTGGAACGAGACTTGCCAAGCGGCCTTGGTTTACTACCGGTAGACCGTCTATCAAGTTTCGTGTCATTTGGACTTCGTTTGATATTCCAACTGTTAACCAAGGAACAGAAAAGGCCTCGTGTGTGTTGCAGCCCAACACCCCTCCAAAGTGGCCCAAAACCCATCTAAACCCCCTCCATCATCTCGATCGTTCGATCACGATTGCATGGCCAAAAACCGCACCTCATTTGGACTCTCCTAGCACCCTCTACCTATAAATATGTGACTTCCCTCGATATTTCCGCGCAGATCCAACCCTAGCTCCTCCTACCTCGCGCCACCGGACACGTCTCCGTCGCCGCCGGACATGTCCGCTCCACAGCGTCGCCGCCCGCAGCCATCCAGGGCACGCCACGTGGCACTCCGCCACCGCCCGCCGCCGCGGCCC
>NC_041382.1:669954391-670017245 GCF_002162155.2 Triticum dicoccoides | reverse complement strand
GGTCGTCGCCGCCTCACCTCCACGACGCCGGTCGCCGCCGCCGCCATGGCGATCACGCCTCGCCTGCCTCCCCTCACCGCCGGCCCCGCGAGGCTCGTCGGAGCTCGCCGGCCGCGCCTCGCTGCGCCTCTCCTTCCCCGACCCCGCCGGCGAACTTCGCCGCCGCCGCGCCGGTGTGCTCTCCCATCGCCGGCCGCCCCGTCGCCGGATCCGGACGGGTGGGATGAGATCCACTCGTCCCGGAACCAAACGCGCGCAGCCCGTTCCGCCCTGCTCCGTCCAAGGTCCTCCCCGTCCAACTTCTCCCCGAGGGTATATTTTTTACTAAGTCCCCATATCTGCATATTGTATGCCCCTGTTCATCGCATCATAACTCATCAACCGTGGCTCCGTTTTGGGCGTGTAGCATATCAGATTGTTCGTCTCGACGAGTACTTCATTTCATTCCATTGCACCATGTTCATTTGAGTTCATCTTGATGTCCTAAATGATGTTGCAAGAGTGCTAGTTTATATTAGTTTCAGATTCTTATGAGTAATTGGACTTTTGTCATTTTTGCCATGATTGTTTTGTGCCTCCTATGATCTTGAGCCCTACATGTGTTTCGACGTATGCCATGCCATCTTTACAGGGGTGTATGTCATGTATTTTTGTGATCTCTGTGGTGACTAGCACAAGCATGCAAAGTAGCTCTCGTAACGTTGCTAATTTTATGGACTTAGAAATCTTCTAAGTATTTGTCCTGTTATTATTTTTATGCCATGTATTCATGTTGCTACAGAGTGATCCATGCCTCTTTTGAGCATGATCAGTAAGGATGTTTTGTAGATATTGCTATGCTCTATCCATCCATGTCTTTGTTTGCAATTATGGAGCACCCTAGCTTGAGTCAATCGAGATCTACTTTTGCTATAAAATGTTCCTGGCAGATTGTTTACATGTTAAGCAATTTTGCCGAGCTTGTTGTAGTTGATCCATGCATGCTATGATGTTGTTCTTGCCATGTTTAGCTTCATGTTTCATGTCTACTTGCTTGGTGTATGCTTAGTTTGTCATGCAATGCCTTGTGGTGAGTGCATCGAGCTCGCAAACATGCCTACTTAATATCTGTTTTGCCATGTTCCAGTTTTCTGCTAAGTCTGAATCTATTAACAATAATTGCTATGTTCACATGCTTGTCATTGTATTTTCTGATCCCTTTTGGCTTATGGTCAGTAAGGGACTTTTGTTGTATGCTTTGAGTAGCTTCATGCCATGCCTTGCTTTGCCATGATATGTTCCTGTAGCATGTTGTTATCTTGCTCTAAACATTCCTTCCTGATGTTAAATTCCTGTCATGTTGTTATTTTCACTAAGTCTGAAACCTGATATCTTTTGCACTTTTGCCATGCTTGTTTGAACCTGCTATTGAGTGAATTAGCCGTAGCTCAGTGTTCATCTTTTGTCAAGCATCTTGAGTGGATCCCTGCAATGTATTTTGTTGCTATGTTAGAGTGATGTAGCATGTTGTTCTTGATGCATTTAGGTGGCCTCGTGCTGTTAATCTCAGACTGGTGCCATATTTGTTTTGCTTGCCATTTGCAAACCGTGCATCCGATTCCTGTGATCTTTATATCGATTTCGACCGAAATCAACTCATCTTTCCAGTGGCACTCTTGGTTTTACAAGTTGAGGTCAGGTTCAATATTTTCTTTCCGGAACATGCATATGCATCGCATATCACATCCCACATATCATGCCATGTTTTGCATCTTGTTGCTTGTGCATTGCACGTGGTTGATTGTGTCTCCATTTGCTTGTGTTATTGCTTTGGGTAGAGCCGAGAGACGAGTTCGTGTTCGAGGAACCCGTTGAGTATGTTTATGAGGATCAAGCTTTTGTCTTCTCGGAGAACTTTGCAGGCAAGATAACCATACCCTCGAAATCACTTCTATCTTTGCTTGCTAGTTGCTCGCTCTATTGCTAAGCCTATGCTGCGATACCTACCACATGCCTTATCATGCCTCCCATATTGCCATGTCCAGCCTCTAACCCACCTTGTCCTAGCAAACCGTTGTTTGGCTATGTTACCGCTTTGCTCAGCCCCTCTTATAGCGTTGCTAGTTGCAGGTGAAGATTGGAGTTTGTTCCATGTTGGAACATGGATATTTGTTGGGATATCACAATATCTCTTATTATATTAATGCATATATATACTTGGTAAAGGGTGGAAGGCTCGGCCTTATGCCTGGTGTTTTTGTTCCACTCTTGCCTCCCTAGTTTCCGTCATACCGGTGTTATGTTCCTTGATTTTGCGTTCCTTACACGGTTGGGTTATAATGGGAACTCCTTGACAGTCCGCCTTGAATAAAACTTCTCCAACAAGGCCCAACATTGGTTTTACCATTTGCCACCTAGCCTTTTCTTTCCCTTGGGTCGGCCAACCCAAGGGTCATCTTTTTTTAAACCCTCGGGCCATTGCTTCTCTAAGTGTTGGTCCAACCCAGAGCACTGTGTGGGGCCATCCCTTGGCAACTTGGGTTACGTTGGCTCCCGTACGCTTAGCTTATCCGGTGTGCCCTGAGAGCGAGATATGTGCAGCTCCTATCGAGACTTGTCGGCACAGCGGGTGGTCTTGCTGGTTTAGTTTTACCATTGTCGAGATGTCTTGTAACCGGGATTCCGAGTCTGATCGGATTGTCTTGGGAGAAGGAATATCCTTCGTTAACCGTGAGAGCTTGTGATGGGCTAAGTTGGGACACCCCTACAGGGATTTGAACTTTCGAAAGCCGTGCCCGCGGTTATGGGCAGATGGGAATTTGTTAATGTCCGGTTGTAGAAAACCTGAATCTTAACTTATTTAAAATGCATCAACCGCGTGTGTAGCCGTGATGGTCTCTTCTCGGTGGGGTTTGGGAAGTGAACACGGTGTTGGAGTTATGCTTGACGTAGGTTGTTCTAGGATCACTTCTTGATCGTAGTTTCTCGATCGTGCCTTGCCTTCTCTTCTCACTCTCATTTGCGTATGATTAGCCACCATATATGCTAGTGCTTGTTGCAGCTCCACCTCATACCTTTTACCTACCTATAAGCTTAAATAGTCTTGATTGCGAAGGTGCGAGATTGCTGAGTCCCCATGACTCACAGATACTTCCAAAACCAGTTTGCAGGTGTCGATGAAACCATGCAGGTGACGCTACCAAGCTCAGGGAGGAGCTCGATGAAGACGTTGTTCATTGTGTTGTTTTGTTTCTAGTTGATCAGTAGTGGAGCCCAATCGGGGCGATCGGGGACTTTGTTGCATTTGGGGTTGTCTTTAATTTGGTTCCGTAGTCGGACCTTGATTGTATCTGGATGAATGTAATGATATTTATGTTATTGTGTGACGTGGCGAGTGTAAGCCAACTATGTACCTCTTTTCCTTATTCAGTACATGGGTTGTGTGAAGATTACCTCACTTGCGACATTGCTTACAATGCGGTTATGCCTCTAAGTCGTGCTTCGACACGTGGGAGATATAGCCGCATCGTGGGCGTTACAGTCCGGCACTTTTCTAGCTCTTGGGCTAGCACGTCGTTCTTCTCCGACAGAACCTAGTCATGCAGCGATCCTCAAATTAGTTGTCCCAACTAATTTAAGTCTCGGGGGCTACTGGCATATGGTTATCATAGTCAGACAAAGTAAACTTACATGCACATCTTTTAAATGTTGCTTTGTGGCTCTGTTAAGCCCATCTCGAGCAGCTTGGATATATGCATCAGCCGAGCTGAAGGCGTTAAATGCCTCTTCTGAAAAGCCAGGGTCTTGTAAAACGGCCCTGCGGTGCCGATGATTCATGGTGCTCTCCACTTCTGAGTTGGTGACGGATACATCATCTGAATCCCCGGGTGGAGGACAGTCTGGCGTCAGCCCCGCATCAGCCCCCGTCTTCACGGCAGGATCTGGATCCTGGCTGCGGGAAGTATGACCGGCCGGACCCCCGGATATAGTCTGGCACACCTTTTTCCTGATACAGGGTAAACAGAAATGTCACGGTTGGATGTGACTGCCAAGGTGCATATTTACAAATTCATACCTCTTTGATGAAGGCTCGACTGTATCTTCATTTGCCTTCCTCTTCAAAGGCTTGCCTGGTGTGGGGGACGCTCTCTTTGGAGATGCCCCGGGGGTAGCATGGCGTGCTGAACGCCTCCCCTTTTGAGCACAGGACAGTGCGATGGGTAAGGAGGAATGAGAAAACTCTCTTGGACAAGGTATCACCAGATTACTTACATGTGAAGCAGGAAGGAGGCCGGGGTAATCGACGATGATGGGTACATCTGTACCATCATAGATCATCTGATAGAATATTCCATCCTCGAGCTCCACAAATATGTCCGGATCTTCCTCATATCCGGGGTCAATATCCCGGTTGCGATTCTCCGGCTGAGGGGCAGGGTCATGGATCCCCTCGACAGCCTTTCGCCATTCCTGTTATAAGCGGATAAGATACTATCTGTCAAGAATGATTCAGTGACAGGAGTAAAATAGTGGAGATGAAGCTTGCCCGGCTGGGAGGATTATACATGGAAAATTTGTATCGATATTGGAGACGGGTGAACTCCTCCTTCTCCCCTTTATACAGCTCGTCCAGTATTTTGGCCGGGGCGGCGGGGGTCTTCGGGCCCTTCCGACCAAAGCGTGAGGCGTCGTCTTCCCCGTTATAATGCCACATGGGCAGCCCTCTGTATTGGAGTGGCTGGACCCCCGCATTATATAGATCGCCATTACCTCGACTATTGACAATCCAGACTGGGCAAGCGTCTTAATCTTGCCCAGCAGCAGGCTGATCTCTACACTATCCTCTTCCTCGAGGCTCCGACGACGCCAGCTATGGCGTTTCTTCAGCGGATCATTTGAAAACTCGGGGAGGCCCATGCGGACGGGGTCGGGTAGAGCGACGTCGTCGATGTAGAACCATTCAGAAGGCCACTCTTTGGGAGCTTTCTTCGACGTGCTGGGTAGGTATCCGGTCCCGGCGATGCGCCACACTTTGGCTCCTCCCACTTCAAAAACTGACCCACCTTGATTGTGAGGGACGAGGCACAACAGTCTTCTCCATAAATCGAAATGGGCCTCGCAGCCCAGGAATAGCTCGCATAGAGCGACATAACCCGCAATATGAAGGATAGAGGTGGGAGTGAGACTATGCAGTTGGAGGCCGTCATACTCCAGCAGACCTTGGAGTAAGGGATGGATCGGAAATCCGACACCTCTTAACAAGAAGGGGGCGAAGCATACTCGTTCTCCCCTGGACGGATTGGGGAAGTTCTCCGTTTGAGCCCCGCCCTTGAAGGACGTCATCCCTGCTCGTACAGGGACCAATTCCGCGGGGGGAAGGAAGCCCTGTGTTTGCAGCTTCGCCAGCTGACTGTGGGATACAGAACATCTCCCCCAATCACCCTCTTTAGAGTCGTGGGGACAAGAGGATGAGCTGGGAGCGCTAGCCATGTTGGAGTGGTTTTTTCTTAGCAATCTCTGAGGATTTTTCGCGGGGTGTGGAATGGATCTGAGATCTATTCTCTTTAAATAAGCACCTTTGTGGTACGGTCGAGGTGGTATATGCAAAAAATACCCCGACCTCTCGCATTCGCTCGACACATGGAAACTGAAGTTGTTGATGCACAGAAGCCGAGGGGTACAACATTAAATGGAAGGCCGAGCACACTACTCGAAGGTCATCGGTGGAGGAACCCGCCTTGCAATGCAGAAGATAATCTATGTGCCGAACACCTCGTCATTGAAGACTGGTTCGGGGGCTACTGAGGGAGTCCTGGACTAAGGGGTCCTCGGGCGTCCGGCCTGTTAGCCATGGGCCGGACTTATGGGCTGTGAAGATACGAAGACCGAAGACTGCACCCGTGTCCGGATGGGACTTTCTTTGGCATGGAAGGCAAGCTTGGTGGGCAACTATGTAGATTCCTTTCCCTGTAACCGACCTTGTGTAACCCTAGATCCCTCTCGTGTCTATATAAACCGGAGGGCTAGGTTCGTAGATAGGCCAAATACTCATTACCATAGTCATACAGGATAGACTTCTAGGGTTTAGCCATTACGATCTCGTGGTAGATCAACTCTTGTAATACTCATATTCATCAATATCAATCAAGCAGGACGTAGGGTATTACCTCCATAGAGAGGGCCCGAACCTGGGTAAACACCGTGTCCCCTGTCTCCTGTTACCATTGACCTAAGACGCACAGTTCGGGACCCCCTACCCGAGATCCGCCGGTTTTGACACCGACAACAGGCAAGAACCCTTTCTTTGCTTGATCCATTTTGAACTTCTTCAAAACTTTATCAAGGTATGTGCTTTGTGAAAGTCCAATCAAGCGTCTTGATCTATCTCTATAGATCTTGATGCCCAATATATAAGCAGCTTCACCGAGGTCTTTCATTGAAAAACTCTTATTCAAGTATCCTTTTATGCTATCCAGAAATTCTATATCATTTCCAATTAACAATATGTCATCCACATATAATATTAGAAATGCTACAGAGCTCCCACTCACTTTCTTGTAAATACAGGCTTCTCCAAAAGTCTTTATAAAACCATATGCTTTGATCACACTATCAAAATGTTTATTCCAACTCCGAGATGCTTGCACCAGTCCATAGATGGATCGCTGGAGTTTGCATACTTTGTTGGCACCCTTTGGATCGATAAAACGTTCAGGTTGCATCATATCCAACTCTTCTTCCAGAAACCCATTCAGGAATGCAGTCTTTACATCCATTTGCCAGATTTCATAATCAAAAAATGTGGCAATTGCTAACATGATTCGGACGGACTTAAGCATCGCTACGGGTGAGAAGGTCTCGTCGTAGTCAACTCCTTGAACTTGTCAAATACCTTTCACAACAAGTCGAGCTTTGTAGACAGTAACATTACCGTCAGAGTCAGTCTTCTTCTTGAAGATCCATTTATTCTCGATGGCTTGCCGATCATCGGGCAAGTCAACCAAAGTCCACACTTTGTTCTCATACATGGATCCCATCTCAGATTTCATGGCCTCAAGCCATTTTGTGGAATCTGGGCTCATCATTGCTTCCTCATAGTTTGTAGGTTCGTCATGGTTAAGTAACATGACTTCTAGAACAGGATTACCGTACCACTCTGGTGCGGATCTTACTCTAGTTGACCTACGAGGTTTGGTAGTAACTTGATCTGAAGTTACATGATCTACATCATTAGCTTCCTCAGTAATTGGTGTAGGAGTCACAGGAGCAGATTTCTGTGATGAACTACTTTCCAATAAGGGAGCAGGTACAGTTACCTCATCAAGTTCTACTTTCCTCCCACTCACTTCTTTCGAGAAAAACTCCTTCTCTAGAAAGGATCCATTCTTAGCAACGAATGTGTTGCCTTCGGATCTGTGATAGAAGGTGTACCCAATAGTATCCTTTGGGTTTCCTATGAAGACACATTTCTCCAATTTGGGTTCGAGTTAATCAGGTTGAAGCTTTTTCACATAAGCATCGCAGCCCCAAACTTTAAGAAACGACAACTTTGGTTTCTTGCCAAACCACAGTTCATAAGGCGTCGTCCCAACGGATTTAGATGGTGCCCTATTTAACGTGAATGCAGCCGTCTCTAAAGCATAACCCCAAAATGATAGCAGTAAATCAGTAAGAGACATCATAGATCGCACCATATCTAGTAAAGTACGATTACGACGTTTGGACACACCATTACGCTGTGGTGTTCCGGGTGGCGTGAGTTGCGAAACTATTCCGCATTGTTTCAAATGAACACCAAACTCGTAACTCAAATATTCTCCTCCACGATCAAATCGTAGAAACTTTATTTTCTTGTTACGATGATTTTCCACGTCACTCTGAAATTCCTTGAACTTTTCAAATGTTTCACACTTATGTTTCATCAAGTAGATATACCCGTATCTGCTCAAATCATCTGTGAAGGTGAGAAAATAGCGATACCCACCGCGAGCGTCAACATTCATCAGACCTCGCACATCAGTATGTATGATTTCCAACAAATCTGTTGCTCGCTCCATAGTTCTGGAGAACGGCGTTTTAGTCATCTTGCCTATGAGGCATGGTTCGCAAGTACCAAGTTATTCATAATCAAGTGATTCCAGAAGTCCATCAAAATGGAGTTCCTTCATGCGCTTTACACCAATATGACCTAAACGGCAGTGCCACAAATAAGTTGAACTATCATTATCAACTCTGCATCTTTTAGCTTCAATATTATGAATATGTGTATCACTACTATCGAGATTCATTAAAAATAGACCACTCTTCAAGGGTGCATGACCATAAAAGATATTACTCATATAAATAGAACAACCATTATTCTCATATTTAAAGGAATAACCGTCTCGCATCAAACAAGATCCAGATATAATGTTCATGCTCAACGTTGGCACCAAATAACAATTATTCAGGTCTAAAACTAATCCCGAAGGTAGATGTAGAGGTAGCGTGCCAACTGCGATCACATCAACTTTGGAACCATTTCCCACACGCATCGTCACCTCATCCTTAGCCAATCTTCGCTTAATCCGTAGCCCCTGTTTCGAGTTGCAAATATTAGCAACAGAACCAGTATCAAATACCCAGGTGCTACTGCGAGCATTAGTAAGGTACACATCAATAACATGTATATCACATATACCTTTGTTCACCTTGCCATCCTTCTTATCCGCCAAATACTTGGGGCAGTTCCGCTTCCATTGACCAATCCCTTTGGAGTAGAAGCACTTAGTCTCAGGCTTAGGTCCAGACTTGGGCTTCTTCACTTTAGGAGCAACTGGTTTGCTGTTCTTCTTGAAGTTCTCCTTCTTCCCTTTACCCTTTTTGCTTGAAACTGGTGGTCTTGTTGACCATCAACACTTGACGCTCCTTCTTGATTTCTACCTCCACAGCCTTTAGCATCGCAAAGAGCTCGGGATTTTTCTTATCCATCCCTTGCATATTATAGTTCATCACGAAGCTCTTGTAGCTTGGTGGTAGTGATTGAAGAATTCTGTCAATGATAATATCATTCGGAAGATTAACTCCCAGTTGAATCAAGTGATTGTTATACCCCAGACATTTTGAGTATATGCTCACTGACAGAACTATTCTCCTCCATCTTGCAGCTATAGAACTTATTGGAGACTTCATATCTCTCAATCCGGGCATTTTCTTGAAATATTAACTTCAACTCCTGGAACATCTCATATGCTCCATGACGTTCAAAACGTCGTTGAAGTCCCGGTTCTAAGTCATAAAGCATCGCACACTGAACTATCGAGTAGTCATTAGCTTTGCTCTGCCAGACGTTCAAAACATCTGGCGTTGCTCTTGCAGCGGGTTTGGCACCTAGCGGTGCTTCCAGGACGTAATTCTTCTATGCAGCAATGAGGATAATCCTCAAGTTACGGACCCACTCCGTGTAATTGCTACCATCATCTTTCAACTTTGCTTTATCAAGGAACACATTAAAATTCAACGGAACAACAGCACGGGCCATCTATCTACAACAACATAGACATGCAAAATACTGTCAGGTACTAAGTTCATGATAAATTAAAGTTCAATTAATCATATTACTTAAGAACTCCCACTTAGACAGATCCCTCTAATCATCTAAGTGATCACGTGATCCATATCAACTAAACCATGTCCAATCATCACGTGAGATGGAGTAGTTTTGAATGGTGAACATCACTATGTTGATCATATCTACTATATGATTCATGCTCGACCTTTCGGTCTCAGTGTTCCGAGGCCATATCTGCATATCTAGGATCGTCAAGTTTAACCCGAGTATTCTGCGTGTGCAAAACTGGCTTGCACCCATTGTATGTGAATGTAGAGCTTATCACACCCGATCATCACATGGTGTCTCAGCACGATGAACTTTCACAACGGTGCATACTCAGGGAGAACACTTATACCTTGAAATTTAGTGAGAGATCATCTTATAATGCTACCATCGATCTAATCAAAATAAGATGCATAAAAGATAAACATCACATGCAATCAATATAAGTGATATGATATGGACATCATCATCTTGTGCTTGTGATCTCCATCTTCAAAGCACTGTCATGATCACCGTCGTCACTAGCTTGACACCTTGATCTCCATCGAAGCATCGTTGTCGTCACGCCAACTATTGCTTCCACGACTATCGCTACCGCTTAGTGATAAAGTAAAGCAATTACATGGCGATTGCATTTCATACAATAAAGTGACAACCATATGGCTCCTGCCAGTTGCCAATAACTGTGTTACAAAACATGATCATCTCATACAATAAAATTTAGCATCATGTCTTGACCATATCACATCACAACATGCCATGCAAAAACAAGTTAGACGTCCTCTACTTTGTTGTTGCAAGTTTTACGTGGCTGCTACGGGCTGAGCAAGAACCGTTCTTACATACGCATCAAAAACCACAACGAGGTATAGTGATTGCTTTTTGATCTTCTGAAAGAACCATGTTAATTGAATCTGATTCAACTAAAGCTACAGAAACGGACACCCACTAGCCACCTGTGTGTGAAGCACGTCGGTAGAACCAGTCTCGCGTAAGCGTACGCGTAATGTCGGCCTGGGCCGCTTCATCCAACAATGCTGCTGAATCGAGAATCAAGACGGCAAGCAATATGTATATACCCACGCCCACAACTCCTTTGCGTTCTACTCATGCATATAACATCTACGCATAAACCTGGCTCGGATGCCACTGTTGGGGAATGTAGTAATTTCAAAAATTTCCTACGCACACGCAAGATCATGGTGATGCATAGCAATGAGACGAGAGAGTGTCGTCCACATACCCTCGTAGACCGTAAGAGGAAGCGTTATGAGAACGTGGTCGATGTAGTCGTACATCTTCATGATCCGACCGATCCAAGTACCAAACATACGGCACCTCCGAGTTCAGTACACGTTCAGCTCGGTGACATTCCATGAACTCCAATCCAGCAGAGCTTTGAGGGAGAGTTCTGTCAACACAACGGCGTGATGACAGTGATGATGATGCTACCAACGCAGGGCTTCGCCCAAGCACCGCTACGATATGACCGAGGTGGATTATGGTGGAGGGGGGCACCGCACACGGCTAAAAGATCAACTAATCAACTTGTGTGTCTTGGGGTGCCCCCCTGCCCCCATATATAAAGGAGCAAGGGGGAGGCCGACCGGCCCTAGCAGGGTGCGCCAGGAGGAGTCCTACTCCCATAGGGAGTAGGATTCCCCCTCTTTCCTAGTTGGACTAGGAGAGAAGGAAGGGGAGAGAGGGAGGAAGGTAAGGGGGCGCCGCCCCCCTCCTAGTCCAATTTGGACTAGAGGGAGAGGGGGCGTGCGGCCTGCCCTGGTCTCCTCTCTCTCTCTCTCTCTCCACCAAGGCCCAATAAGGCCCATACCTTTAATGGGGGGTACCGGTAACCTCCCGGTACTCCGGTAAAATCCCGATTTCACCCGGAACTATTCCGATATTCAAATATATGCTTCCAATATATCGATCTTTATGTCTTGACCATTTCGAGACTCCTCGTCATGCCCGTGATCATATCCGGGACTCCGAACTACCTTCGGTACATCAAACCACATAAACTCATATTACCGATCATCACTGAACTTTAAGCGTGCGGACCCTATGGGTTCGAGAACTATGTAGACATGACCGAGACTCATCTTCGGTCAATAACCAATAGCGGAACCTTGATGCTCATATTGGCTCCTACATATTCTATGAAGATCTTTATCGGTTAAACTGCATAATGGTATACATTTTTCCCTTTGTCATTGGTATGTTACTTGCCCGAGATTCGATCGTCCGTATCTCATACCTAGTTCAATCTCGTTACAGGCAAGTCTATTTACTCGTTCCGTAATGCATCATCCCGCAACTAACTCATTAGTCACAATGCTTGCAAGGCTTATAGTGATGTGCATTACCGAGTGGGCCCAGAGATACCTCTCCGACAATCGGAGTGAAAAAACCTAATCTCGATCTATGCCAACTCAACAAGTACCATCGGAGACACCTGTAGAGCACCTTTATAATCACCCAGTTACGTTGTGATGTTTGGTAGCACACAAAGTGTTCCTCCAGTACTCGGGAGTTGTATAATCTCATAGTCATGGGAACATGTATAAGTCATGAAGAAAGCAATAGCAATAAACTAAACGGTTATCGTGCTAAGCTAATGGATGGGTCAAGTCAATCACATCATTCTCTAATGATGTGATACCATTAATCAAATGACAACTCATGTCTATGGTTAGGAAACATAACCATCATTGATTCAATGAGCTAGTCAAGTAGAGGCAAACTAGTGACACTCTATTTGTTTATGTATTCACACATGTACTAAGTTTCCGGTTAATACAATTCTTGCATGAATAATAAACATTTATCATGATATAAGGAAATATAAATAACAACTTTATTATTGCCTCTAGGGCATATTTCCTTCAGTTGGCTCTCTGCTCACAATAGTTGACACAACAGTTGGCACCACAACTTCCTTCTCCACATTTATTTCAGCATCTGCCCTCAACATCTGTTGCTTGGTTTGAGGCAACTTTAGATTTTTCCTCATTGAAATTGCCTTGCACTTCTAGACCACATGAGGGTTTGCCACGGATGTTGCCTTTGCTCTTGCTAGAGCTTACATCTGGAATGCTCTTCAAATATTCCTTGTATTTTGCCTTCGAATGAATCCAGTCAAGACCCTTCCCTACTTCCTCCATGTCAACTTGATTCTTTTCAGCCTCACTTAATAAGAATAGCTTCTGATCAATGGCAAAATCGATGTTCTGACACATCTCTTGGTGATGAAAGTCTGGGACAAGGAAAGTGGTTGGAAAGCTGGCTTCAAGTTGCACAGCTTGAACATATCAATGCTCCCCTGAGACTCCACTTCGTCATTTTTCTTTGACTTCCGAAAATGCTCATCTTTCCAGCAAGTTTTGTCCATCCACATCTGTAGTGTGCTCTTGCTGCTCATTGAGTTGTTGCTGCTGCTCGGGTTGACAGTGTTGCTAGTCCCCCTGGTTGTGTTACCGCCTGTACCCCCAGAACCAGGGCCCTTGTCACCATCATCATCGCTGTTGTCACTGTCTCCATTGGATCCCCCTTGATCATCACGATCAACATCCTCATCATCTCCTTCCACCTCACTGCCATCAACTCCTGCACCTTTGTCTACATCACCCTCTTTGCCTTCCTTTTCTTCTTTCTCCTCCTCTGACTCATTATCTTCTTCTTTGTCCTCCTCCTTCCTTTCTCCTCTTCTTCTTTGTCCTCCTCACCTTCTTTCTCCCCTTCTTCTTCCTCCTCCTCCTCTTCTTCTTCTTTGTCATCCTCCTCTTTGTCCTCCTCCTATGATTCATCCTCATCTGTGTCCTCATCATCTTCAACATCTTGCGCTACTTCCATTTAATCATCTTCTTCTAACTCCTCCTCAACAAACTCTTCCTCTTCTTGTATAGTTGAAGCCCGTCACTTTCTTATTGGAACACAGCGTGACATGCCGGTTTCCATTGATGGCTGCTGTATGTAGGGATCAATATCCGGCTCCTCGTCATCGATCTTGGCAACTGCTTCAATGAAGGTGCCAACCTGTTCAGTTACTGCCTTGCACTGGTCATTAACCACTTTGGCAATCTTTGCCTTTTTCTGCATCAGCACAAAAAAGTTTCTGTACTGATTTAATTAGAAAACATCTTAAAAAGAAAATGTTGGTAATTAGTCCAAACTCCTTTATGAAAAGATTTACCTGTGGATTGTAGGTTAGTGGTAACTTGGATGCCACAAATGCTTCAGCTTGCAAAAGACCACCAAACACTTGTGTCCGCTCCGTGCCCATATACTCCTCTTTAAGCTGATGTGAAAAGGAGAAAAGGAAAAGAACAAGGTTATCAAACAGATTTTGTGTTCAATGAAAACCAATTGTTATAACCTGTGCAACTACAACAAAATGCTGGGCAGACTGGATTCTACATATGTGCAACTGTACAAACCATAAAAACTATGCAACCCACAAGACACAAAAAATGTTTCTGCCAACTAATGTCAACATCTGTGCAACAACATAAGTAACACTATGCAACTTAAAATAGATGATGTGCCAATTAAAAATGAACATGTGTGTAGCTGCCAAAACAAAGCTACAAGTTGTGCAACTACAGGCATTGTTGTGCCAACTGATCACAATTTTTGTGCAACTACCAAAAAGTGTCAAAAGCTGATCTCAAAGCATATGTGTAGCTACCAGTGAATTAAAAACTAAGCAAACATGAATAGAACATAAAGAGCCCCTGTTGTAAAAAAAAACAAAGAGAACTCACTTGTAATTTGCCGAACACACCAAGAGAGATCGAGTCCTTCTTGATCACCTTGGCAATTAGGCTACTATCCCATGCATTTGCTCGTATGGCCCAGTTGCTTACTGGGATATCATGAACGAGCGCATCAAGGTATAGGATCTACCGTAGAACCAAAAAAGGAAACCCAACTTCCGTTATTATGAGGAGAATTTAAAAAACTATAACTCCAGAAAGAAGAAAAACACATGAAATTGCTCGTTTTCACACACCATCAAGTGATACAAGCAGCAACAAATGGTTTGCTTCTCCTGGTCCATGTTCCGGAAAGCTTCATTTATGTGTTCTGCTACAAAGAGGCAGATGTTTGTGTTCTTGAGCATTTAATGATCTAGCACAAGTCCGTAGCACTTTGGGCTTAGCTTCAGTGTTGTGGCTGGTGCTAGAAAGGTGTTGAATGCAACCGCAAGCCAGACCATAAATAATGTGTCATCCGTTTTTCCTGCCATATCCTTAATCATCTTGCACCATGTACTGATCTAGGGATGAGAATTTCCAGTTATGTTGAAAGCCTCTTTGAATCTCCTAGTTGCATCCTTGTCAACTACATATCTGATTTTTTGATCTCTGTTTGGGAGATTAAATACCCTGTGAACACTGTCAGCATCGACACGGATCCTTCCCTGCCTGGGAACACCATTTCAGAGCTCTCTGGCTGGTAGGACTGCACCAAAAATTTCGTGAGATCTGTTGGAAGTGTCTCTGATAAGTTCAAGAGGCCCCCAAACAACCTTGAAACTAACTCAGACTTCTACAATGGGGATAGTGATCTGTTGAACTTCGCAAACCGCCCTGGTGATGACCTTATCCTGCCCACTTGTGATGGTCGCTCCACATCTTCCCCTGCACCCACCTCAACTCCTTCACCGCTGCCCTATTGATGAGGAAATAAAAACATTAAACAAAAAAAAAACTGGACTGAAAAAAACTAGGAATGATCATTTGGATCAGTATAGCAGAAAAAAGGAGGGCCAACTACTTGGCTAAAACTATATAAACATAAAATGGATGATGCCAACTAATATGACGTTCTTGTGCAACTATGAAAGCTCATGATGACAACTGCAAACTACCAGTGTGCAACCTGCAAAAAAACTAAGAAATATACTTGACCTAACAACTACTCCCTCCGTTCCTAAATATAAGTCTTCGAAGAGATTCCATTATGGATCACATACGGAGCAAAATGAGTGAATCTACACTCTAAAATGCATCTATATACATCTGTATGTGGTCCATAGTGGAATCCCTACAAATACTTATATTTTGGAATGGAGGGAGTACAAAGCTAGGGGATGTGCAACTATAAGCATGATATTGCAAGAAGATAACATCAACTAAAAAAAGTTTGCAAGAAACCGTTCAATAGCTCATTAACCCAAAAAATGCCCACATACCTCAGCATCTGCTGCGAAAGATGAGGCAGCTCCTCCAGCAACTCATGCCTGCACACATGGTGGTATAGAAAAGATCACATGTAAAAAACAAGGAGCATACCGACTAAATACAAAAAAACACTCTACAACAATGAAAAGCAGAGCATGCCAACTCATGTCAACTTCTGGGAAAACTGTATTTAGATCAAGATGACCACTGATGTCAACTACAATATGGTTATTGTGCAACTACAACAAATAGTGGTGCCAACGGCTACGTAATTTTATCAGCATCTAAAAAGTGAGAAACACTCATATTCAAGGATTTATTTACCTTAGTAGATGATTCAGCTCCCCCTGCAACTGTTGCATGTCTAGTCCACTTTACAACCCGAAACTAATCAACACCCTAAGAAAATAAAAAACATGGGCATGGGAA
Source organism: Triticum dicoccoides (assembly GCF_002162155.2). Taxonomy (NCBI): domain Eukaryota; kingdom Viridiplantae; phylum Streptophyta; class Magnoliopsida; order Poales; family Poaceae; genus Triticum; species Triticum dicoccoides. Next base: position 670,001,057 of record NC_041382.1, on the reverse strand, counting down.
AAAATAAAAAAATTATTATATGACCCACAAAACCAAAATAAGGTGCTTGTGTCATCACATGACACTTACCTCAACTTCCTTTCCATACTGATCACTACACGCAGAGCGTGGCTGGTGATCAGCGGCACGCTTCGAGTTCCGGCGAAGGGGCCGATTTCCAGAACCCTAAATAAGCAAGCGGAAAAAACTTAAAAAAGTGGATATGAGCATACATGGATAAGTTGAGAAAAAACTCAAAGACACAGAAAAAATGAAAAAAAAAATACATCCTCTTCATTGCCATCCGCATCTCCTCCTATTATAACTATTTTTAGCCTACGGGGGAAATACAAGAAAAAAACATAGTTAGAAGATGCGCAAGCAAACTAGGAAAAACATAAAAGGTTTCTTTGATCTGCAGACCTCCATGCATAAGCAGGACACCTAGTGCAAAAACGGTAGAACATGTGGACAACCAACTACTACAGTGATGCAGCCAACTGGGCAGTCAACTTGTGCAACTGGACAGCATATAAGCCAACTAGTTTTACTAAGGCAAGTAATAACTAGGCAGGAAATAGTTAACTAAAGGCAGCCAGCTAAGTATGATAAGTTGTGCAACTCGGACAAACAAAAGAAGGACTAGGACAAAAGAAATGCATAGCCAAGTAGAATATATGACAAGTAGGTGCGCCGGCAGGGCACCTACGGGAGCAACTCGAACACGGAATCAGAGCAACTTGTGCAACTCAACAGCATATAGACAACCAACCTAGTACGAAACAGGAAGCAAACTAAGCATGACAACTAGTGCAAAAATGCAGAACATGTGTACAGCCAACTAGTATATGGATGCAGCCGACTAAGCAGGCAACTTGTGCAACTGAACAACATATAGACAGCCAACCTAGTGCAAAACAGCAAGCCAACTAAGCAAGACAACTAGTGCAAGTGTAGAACATATGGACAGCCAACTAGTATAGTGATGCAGCCAACTGAGCAGGCAACTTGTGCAACTGAACAACGTATAGACACCCAACTAGTACAAATAGTAAGCCAACTGAGCAAGACAACTGGTGCAACTGTAGAACATATGGACAGCCAACTACTATATGGATGCAGCCAACTGGGTAGAATTTTGTGCAACTAATCAAAAATCTCTATACAACAAGTTCAATCAGTCATTGCATTGCGCACATCTAACAACAAACAAAATAGAACTTGGAGAAGGACTAGGAGAAATCATGAACAAATCTCAAACCCCTGCCCCTTAACATCAACAACATGGACAACAAACAAACGCTACCCATCACCCTAAAATCGCACAACAGGCATCGTGGACGTGCATCCCCTGCTAGCTATCGAACACCGTAGCGAAACTAGTACCCGTGCCCTACCCAACTACACCTCTGTGCCATAGATCCCGACCACCGTTAGGGGTGTGCTACCAGAGAAAAGGCTCAACCGCATCAGAGGGAGAGATGTGATAAATTGACCATAAATGGGAGCAGTTCACGCCGTTCGAATCCGAGGAAGCATCCCCCATAGTCCGGTAAAATATGTGCCCCACCGAGATAGAGAGAGGAAGGACAAACAAGGAGAAGCAAAGCATACCTCTGACGCCGACAAGCACCAGCGATTCCCTCCGTGGAGAGCCACCCGCAAGCCCGCCGCCGACTTGAGGACTCCGTCACGCCTCCCTCATATCGTGGCCCGTTCGGTGGAGAGGCCTGGCAAGGACGAAGACTAAACTGAAATGGGAAGAGAGCACCGACGCGAGGGATTTCAGGCACCAATTTCGAAACCGCCGCCCACGACCCCTTCTCCTCCCTCTTCTATCGCTTAGAGGTGGGCCTCCCCACATCCGGATGAGGACAAAACCACCCACGACCACGGGCGGGGCCAATCCCGACTAGGTGGCACCTGGCCCACGCAGGCGTGATCCATGGCGCGGTCATGTGGCCAGGATGCGGCCGCCTGTTTCTGCTAGATGGTGCGCGCGCACTTTTTAGATTTTGGATTTTTTATATTAAATTTTTTTGATGCGCAAATATAGTTTTACACTTTTTATATTGTATTTTTAAAAATTTGAAATATAGTTGTACATGTTTATTTGTTTCTCCACTTTTTATATCTCCAATGCTGACCCGCAAACTTCCCGCATAAGTCCGAGCATTGGAAGCCATCCAATGCGGGCTTGTATCGGTCCGCAGGGCCGTCCAGACGCGTTTTCTCCCACAGACCGAAGACAAACGTGGTGGGGGGTGATACGTCTCCGTCGTATCTAGTTTTCCAAACACTTTTGCCCTTGTTTTAGACTCTAAATTGCATTATTTGAATGGAACTAACCCGGACTGACGTTGTTTTCAGCAGAATTGCCATGTTGTTATTTATGTGCAAAAACAAAAGTTCTCAGAATGACCTGAAACTCCACGAAGATTATTTTTGGAAATAATAAAAAATACGGGCAAAGAATCAAGGCTAGGGGTCCCACACGCTAGTCACGAGGGTGGGGGTGCGCCCCCTGCCTCGTGGGCCCCTGGAGCTCCACCGACCTCAACTCCAACTCCATATATTCGTGTTTAGGGAGAAAAAAATAGAGGAGAAGGATTCGTCATGTTTTACGATACGGAGCCGCCACCAAGCCCTAAACTCTCTCGGGAGGGCTGATCTGGAGTTCGTTCGAGGCTCCGGAGAGGAAAATCCGTCGCCATCGTCATCATCAACCATCCTCCATCACCAATTTCATGATGCTCACCGCCGTGCGTGAGTAATTCCATCGTAGGCTTGCTGGACGGTGATGGGTTGGATGAGATTTATCATGTAATCGAGTTAGTTTTGTTAGGGTTTGATCCCTAGTATCCACTATGTTCTGAGATTGATGTTGCTATGACTTTGCTATGCTTAATGCTTGTCACTAGGGCCCGAGTGCCATGATTTCAGATCTGAACCTATTATGTTTTCATCAATATATGTGAGTTCTTGATCCTATCTTGCAAGTCTATAGTCACCTACTATGTGTTATGATCCGGCAACCCCGAAGTGACAATAATCGGGAGACCACTCCCGGTGATGACCATAGTTTGAGGAGTTCATGTATTCACTATGTGTTCATGCTTTGGTCCGGTACTCTATTAAAAGGAGGCCTTAATATCCCTTAGTTTCCACTAGGACCCCGCTGCTACGGGAGGGTAGGACAAAAGATGTCATGCAAGTTCTTTTCCATAAGCACGTATGACTATATTCAGAATACATGCCTAGATTACATTGATGAATTGGAGCTAGTTCTGTGTCACCCTAGGTTATGATTGTTACATGATGAACCGCATCTGGCATAATTCTCTATCACTGATCCATTGCCTACGAGCTTTCCCTATATTGTTCTTCGCTTATTTACTTTTCCGTTGCTATTGTTATCATCACTACAAAATACCAAAAATATTAGTTTTGCTACCGTTACCTTTCGCTACCGTTACCACTATTATCATATTACTTTGCTTCTAAACACTTTGCTTCAGATACTAACTTTCCAGGTGTGGTTGAATTGACAACTCAGCTGCTAATACTTGAGAATATTCTTTGGCTCCCCTTGTGTCGAATCAATAAATTTGGGTTGAATACTCTACCCTCGAAAACGGTTGCGATCCCCTATACTTGTGGGTTATCAAGACTATTTTCAGGCGCTGTTGCCAGGGAGCATAGCTCTATTCTTTGAGTCACTTGGGATTTATATCTACTTATCATTATGAAGAACTTGAGAGATCCAAAAACCAAGATTTATCCCTCAACTACGAGGGGAGGTAAGGAACTGCCATCTAGCTCTGCACTTGATTCACCTTCTGTTTTGAGTAAGCTTGCGACACCTAAACCTGCTTCTGCTATTAATTCTGATATGTCACATATTATTGATGATGCCACTTCTGCTATGCATGATACTTATGATGAAACTACTTCTATGCTTGATACAACTCTGCCACTTGGTGAATTTCTTGATGAACAACTTGCTAGGGCTAGAGAGAATGAAATTATTGAAACTGATAATATTGATGAAAGTGATGATGAAGGCTCTCCTAATAAATATGAATTGCCTGTTGTGCCTGAGGGCTATGTTATGGATGAAGAAACTAAAAGAGATTTTCTTGCTTGCAATGATAGAAGTGATCTTAAGAAATTATTAGCTAAGCTTAAACAAAAAAACTCTGAATGCTAGAATGAAATATGTCCCGCTTATGCTACTTCACCTATCTTTGTTACTAATAAGGATTATGAATTCTCTATTGATCCTGATATAATTACTTTGGTTGAATCTCATCCTTTTTACGGTTATGAATCTGAAACTGTTGTGGCACATCTTACTAAATTAAATGATATAGCCACCCTGTTCACTAATGATGAGAGAACTCGGTACTTTTATATCCTTAAAATATTTCCATTCTCATTAAAGGGTGATGCTAAGATATGGTTTAATTCTCTTGATCCTGGTTGTGCGCGTAGTCCCCAGGATATGATTTATTAGTTCTCTGCTAAATATTTCCCTGCTCATAAGAAACAAGCTGCCTTAAGGGATATATATAATTTTGTGCAAATTGAAGAAGAGAGTCTCCCACAAGCTTGGGGGAGGCTTCTCCAATTACTTAATGCTTTGCCTGATCACCCTCTTAAGAAAAATGAAATACTTGATATCTTTTATAATGGACTAACCGATGCTTCCAGAGATTACCTGGATAGTTGTGCTGGTTCTGTTTTCAGGGAAACAACACCAGATGAAGCTGAAATTCTATTGAATAATATGTTGACAAATGAAAATAATTGGACACTTCCTAAGCCAACTCCTGAGCCTATTCCTAAACCAACTCCGAAGAAAAGAGGTGTTCTATTTCTCAGTCCTGAAGATATGCAAGAGGAAAAGAAATCCATGAAAGAAAAGGGTATTAAAGCTGAAGATGTTAAGAATTTACCTCCTATTGAAGAAATACATGGTCTTAATTTACCACCTATTGAAGAAACACATGGTCTTGATAACCCGACACAGGTAGTAAAGGTAAATTCTCTCTATAGATATGATAAAGGTGAAATCCCTCCTACTAAGTTTGCTAGCCAATGTTTGGATGAGTTTGGTAACTTTATGGTTAAGTAAGAAGACTTCAATGCTTATTTTGGTAGACAATTGAAACAAAATGCTTATATGCTTGAACACTTGGGTGATTATATGTCTAGAGTTAAAGGTGAACTTAAACTCATTAGTAAACATGCTTCTATGGTTACCACTCAAGTAGAACAAGTACTTAAAGCTCAGAATGATTTGCTCAATGAATTAAATAGTAAGAAAAATTATAATGCTGTTAGAGTTATGACTAGAGGTGGTAAAATGACCCAGGAACCTTTGTATCCTGAGGGCCATCCTAAGAGAATTGAGCAAGATTCTCAGAGAAATGATATAGATGCACCTAGTCCTTCTAAAATGAAGAAAAATAAAAATGATAGGACTTTGCATGCTTCTAGTGAACCTATTATTGACACACTTGAGAATCCCAATGATATTTCTATTTTTGATGCTGAAACACAATCTGGTAATGAACATGAAACTAGTGATAATGGTAATGATGATGTTCATGTTGATGCGCAACCTAGTAATGATAATGATACAGAAATTGAACCTGCTGTTGATCTTGATAACCCACAATCAAAGAATCAACGTTATGATAAAAGAGACTTTGTTGCTAGGAAGCACGGTAAAGAAAGAGAACCATGGGTTCAAAAACCCATGCCTTTTCCTCCTAAGCCATCCAATAAAAAGGATGATGAGGATTTTGAGCGCTTTGCTGAAATGATTAGACCTATATTTTTGCATATGCGTTTGACTGATATGCTTAAAATGAATCATTATGCTAAGTATATGAAAGAAATTGTTACTAATAAAAGAAAGATACCGGAAGCTGAAATTTCCACCATGCTTGCTAATTATACTTTTAAAGGTGGAATACCTAAGAAACTAGGAGATCCCGGTGTACCAACTATACCATGCTCCAGTAAAAGAAACTATGTTAAAACTGCTTTATGTGATCTTGGAGCCGGTGTTATGCCTCTCTCTTTATATCGTAGACTTGATTTGAATAAGTTGACACCTACTGAAATATCTTTGCAAATGGCTGATAAATCAACTGCTATACCTGTCGTTATTTGTGAGGATGTGTCTGTTGTAGTTGCAAACGTTACTATTTTAACGGACTTTGTTATTCTTGATATTCCCGAGGACGATAGTATGTCTATTATTCTTGGAAGACCTTTTTTGAATACTGCAGGGGCTGTTATTGATTGCAACAAAGGCAATGTCACTTTTCATGTTAATGGTAATGAGCATACGGTACACTTCCCGAGGAAACAACCTCAAGTCCACAGTATCAATTCTATTGGAAAAATTCCATCGATTATTTTTGGAGGTTTTGAATTTCCTCTTCCTACTATCAAGAAGAAATATGATATTCTTATTGTTGGGGATGTGCATATCCCCGTTGAGGTAACCTAGTGTTATTTGAAATTTCTCCGGTTTCATGTTACTCGAAATGAGTTTGTTAACAAGACTTGATCAACCTTGTTAGTGGATTCCTTTTGATGAGCATGAGATGGATGAAGTTAGAAAGCACAACCTTCTGTACCCTCTTTCTTTTTACTTTCTGCTATTTATATTAAATAAAGCAAAAATAATAATTTATGTCTATTTTCTGAATTATCCATGCAATATAAAAATACCATGAAAATAAAAGTTCTCCAAATGCCCTGAAATTTAAATATGATTTTTTCTGGAATATTTGAGAATATCTGGCACTGAGAACACAGCAGGGGAGCAAGCACCTGGCCACGAGGGTCCACGGCGCGCCCACCCCCCTGGGCGCGCCCCCTGCCTCATGGGCCCATGGTGGCTCCCCTCCACTTATTCCTACACCCACACACTCCTTCTTCCTCTCACAAACACCACTAACCAGCTCAAGCATGAGTTCTACCTCATTTTGCTACGATTTTCGATCTCTTTGCTCAAAGCACCTCTCACAAAATTGCTTTGGGGGATTGTTCCCTGGTATGTGACTCCTCCATTGGTCCAATTAGTTTTTGTTCTAGTGCTTTATTCATTGCAAATTTGTGCTGCCTAGGTGACCATGTTCTTGAGCTTGCATGTAAAATTTATATGGTTCTAAGTAGTTCTAATGCATGATATAGGCTCTAGGCACTTGTAGGAGTAGTTACTATCAATTTTGTTGAGTTTGGTTTACTTTTATTTGAAGTTACTAAAATTTTCAGAAATTTTTCAGAGGAAAAAATATGCTTAGGAAAATGTACCAAGGTGGTTCTTCAAGGAAACAAGGACCCAGGCTTGCAATGCGTGATACTGATGATGAGCCACCAAGGGACGCTCTAGTGCGGCCTTGTGAATGGCCTTCAGAGGACTTCATAGATCGAGCAGGAATTAAGGAAGAATTTAACGCATATTTGCGTAACGCTGGTCTTGTGAGCTTCGAGGCAGAAAAGTGCCGTCAGTACCACTAATTCACTAGTTCCTTTGTGAGGAGGTTTGAATTTTCATCTTCACGCAATTCTCAAACTGTCATGTTTGATCTCTATGAAAATTCTTATACTATGGACTTAGAGGACTTTACCACTGCTTGCAAACTTCCACAATGGGGTAGTGCTAGTGAACCTATTTAGAGATTTTCTTGCTAGTATAACTGTGTGGGAATCTAGAGATATATCACAAGCTACCATAGGGAGCATTCATTTTCCTGCTATATGCTACGTCTTGAGCTTGCGTTGGTTTTCCTCGAAGAGGAAGGGATGATGCAGCAGAGTAGCGTAAGTATTTCCCTCGGTTTTTGAGAACCAAGGTATCAATCCAGTAGGAGGCCATGCTCAAGTCCCTCGTACCTGCACAAAGCGATAGCTACTCGCAACCAACGCGATTAGGGGTTGTCAATCCCTTCACGGTCACTTACGAGAGTGAGATCTGATAGATATAATATTTTTGGTTTTTTTCGTATAAAGATGCAAAGTAAAAAGTACAAGCAAAGTAAAAAAGCAAAGCAAGATTAAAGTGATGGAGATTGATATGATGAGAATAGACCCGGGGGCCATAGGTTTCACTAGTGGCTTCTCTCAAGAGCATAAGTATTCTACGGTGGGTGAACAAATTACTGTTGAGCAATTGACAGAATTGAGCATAGTTATGAGAATATCTAGGCATGATCATGTATATAGGCAGCACGTCTATGACAAGTAGATCGAAACGATTCTGCATCTACTACTATTACTCCGCTCATCGACCGCTATCCAGCATGCATCTAGAGTATTAAGTTAAAAACAGAGTAACGCCTTAAGCAAGATGGCATGGTGTAGAGAGATAAATTCATGCAATATGAAATAAACGCCATCTTGTTATCCTTGATGGCAACGATGCAATACGTGCCTTCCTGCCCCTTCTATCACTGGGTAAGGACACCACAAGATTGAACCCAAAGCTAAGCACTTCTCCCATGGCAAGAACTACCAATCTAGTTGGCCAAACCAAACGGATAATTCGAAGAGACTTGCAAAGATAACCAATCATACATAAAAGAATTCAGAGAAGATTCAAATATTATTCATAGATAGACTTGATCATAAACCCACAATTCATCGATCTCAACAAACACACCGCAGAAAGAAGATTACATCGAATAGATCTCCAAGAGAGAGGGGGAGAACTTTGTATTGAGATTCAAAGAGAGAGAAGAAGCCATCTAGCTACTAACTATGGACCCGAAGGTCTGAGGTAAACTACTCACACTTCATCGAAGACGCTATGATGATGTAGAAGCCCTCCGTGATGACGGCCCTCTTCCGGCGGAGCTCCGAACAGGCCCCAAGATGGGATCTCGTGGATACAGAAAGTTGCGACGGTGGAATTAGGTTTTTGGCTCCCGTTCTGATCGTTTGGGGGTACGTGTGTATATATAGGAGGAAGAAGTACGCCGGAGGAGCAACGAGGGGCCCACGAGGCAGGGGGCGCCCCCCACCCTCGTGACCGCCTCTTTTGTTCCTTGGAGCAGGGTCCAAGTCTCCTGGATCACGTTCGGTGAGAAAATCACGTTCCCGAAGATTTTATTCCGTTTGGACTCCGTTTGATATTCCGTTTCTTCGAAACACTAAAATAGGCAAAAAAACAGCAATTCTGGGCTGGGCCTCCGGTTAATAGGTTAGTCCCAAAAATAATATAAAAGTGGAAAATAAAGCCCAATATGTTCCAAAATAGTAGATAATATAGCATGGAGCAATCAAAAATTATAGATACGTTGGAGACGTATCAGGCATCCCCAAGCTTAATTCATGCTCATCCTCGAGTAGGTAAATGATAAAAAGAGAATTTTTGATGCGGAGTGCTACTTGGCATAATTTCAATGCAAATCTTCTTAATTGTGGTATGAATATTCAGATTAGAAAGATTCAAGACAAAAGTTTATATTGACATATAAAAAAATACTTCAAGCATACTAACCAAGCAATTATGTCTTCTCAAAATAACATGGCCAAAGAAAGTTATCCCTACAAAATCATATAGTCTGGCTATGCTCTATCTTCACCACACAAAGTATTTAAATCATGCACAACCCCGATGACAAGCCAAGCAATTGTTTCATACTCTAACTTTTTCAAAACTTTTTCAATCTTCACGCAATACATGAGCGTGAGCCATGGATATAGCACTATAGGTGGAATAGGATGGTGGTTGTGGAGAAGACAAAAAGGAGAAGATAGTCTCACATCAACTAGGCATATCAATGGGCTATGGAGATGCCCATCAATAGATATCAATGTGAGTGAGTAGGGATTGTCATGCAACAGATGCACTAGAGCTATAAGTATAAGAAAGCTCAAAAAGAAACTAAGTGGGTGTGCATCCAACTTGCTTGCTCATGAAGACCTAGGGCAATTTGAGGAAGCCCATCATTGGAATATACAAGACAAGTTCTATAATGTAAGATTCCCACTAGTATATGAAAGTGATAACATATGAGACTCTCTATATGAAGAACATGGTGCTACTTTTAAGCACAAGTGTGGTAAGAGGATAGTAACATTGTCCCTTCTCTCTTTTTCTCTCATTTTTTTATTTATATTTTTTTTGTTTGGGCCTTTTCTCTTCTCTTTTTTTTATTTATGGCCTCTTTTTATTTAGGCTTTTTTGGCCTCTTTTATTTATTTTTCATCCGGAGTCTCATCCCGACTTATGGGGGAATCATAGTCTCCATCATTCTTTCCTCACTTGGGACAATGCTCTAATAATGATGATCATCACACTTTTATTTTTCTTACAACTCAACAATTACAACTCTATACTTAGAACAAAATATGACTCTATGTGAATGCATCCGGTGGTGTACCAGGATATGCAATATGACAATGATGGAGTGTGTCATGATGAACTAGATGGTGGAAAGTTGCATGGCAATATATCTCGGAATGGCTATGGAAATGCCATGATAGGTAGGTACGGTGGCTGTTTTGAGGAAGGTATATGGTAGGTGTATGATACCGGTGAAAGGTGCGCGGTATTAGAGAGGCTAGCAAAGGTGGAAGGGTGAGAGTGCGTATAATCCATGGACTCAACATTAGTCATAAAGAACTCATATACTTATTGCAAAAATCTAGAAGTTATCAAAGCAAAGTATTACGCGCATGCTCCTAGGGGGATAGATTGGTAGGAAAAGACCATCGCTCATCCCCGACCACCACTCATAAGGAAGACAATCAATAAATAAATCATGCTCCGACTTCGTCACATAACGGTTCACCATACGTGCATGCTACGGGAATCACAAACTTTAACACAAGTATTCTTTAAATTCACAACTACTCAACTAGCATGACTTTAATATTATCACCTCCATATCTCAAAACAATTATCATGCTTCAATATATTCTTAGTATTCAACACACTCAAAAGAAAGTTTCACAAATCTTGAATACCAAGCATATTATTATTAAGCAAATTACCATGCTATTAAGAGATTCTCAAAATAATTTAAGTGAAGCATGAGAGATCAATAGTTTCTTTAAAACAAATCCACCAAGGTGCTCTAAAAGATCTAAGTGAAGCACATAGAGCAAAATTATAACGCTCAAAAGATATAAGTGAAGCACATAGAGCAAAACTATCTAGCTCAAAAGATATAAGTGAAGCACATAGAGCAAAGCTACTTAGCTCAAAAGATATAAGTGAAGCACATAGAGTATTCTATCAAATTTTAATTCATGTATGTCTCTCTCAAAAGGTGTGTACAGCAAGGATGATTGTGGCATACTAAGACACAAAGACACAAATAATACAAGACGCTCCAAGCAAAACACATATCATGTTGGTGAATAAAAATATAGCTCCAAGTAAATTACCGATGGAAGTGGACGAAAGAGGGGATGCCCCGAGCTTTGACTTTTTGGTGTCCTTGGATTATTTTGAGGGTTCCATGGGCATCCCCAAGCTTAGGCTCTTGCCACTTCTTGTTCCATGATCCATCAAAATAATTCACCCAAAACTTGAAAACTTCACAACACAAAACTCAAAATAGAAAACTCGTGAGCTCCGTTAGCAAAAGAAAACAAAAGACCACTTCAAGGTACTGTAATGAACTCGTTCTTTATTTATATTTGTGTTAAACCTACTTTATTCCAACTTCTCTATGTATTATAAACTATTTTACTAACCATAGATTCATCAAAATAAGCAAACAACACACAAAAAACAGAATCTGTCAAAAACAGAACAGTCTGTAGTAATCTGTAGCTAGCGCAAGATATGGAACCCCAAAAATTCTAAAATAAATTGATGGACGTGAGGAATTTATATATTAATCATCTTCAAAAAGAAGTAACTAAATATCACTCTTCAAATAAAAATGACAGCAGTTCTCGTGAGCGCTAAAGTTTCTGTTTTTTACAGCAAGTTCAACAAGACTTTCCCCAAGTCTTCCCAATGGTTCTACTTGGCACAAACACTAATTAAACACAAAAAACACAACAAAAACAGAGGCTAAATAATTTATTTATTACTAAGCAGGACAAAAAAGTAAGGAATAAAAATAAAATTGGGTTGCCTCCCAGCAAGCGCTATCGTTTAACGCCCCTAGCTAGGCATAAAAGCGAGGATAGATCTAGGTATTGCCATCTTTGGTAGGCAATCCATAAGTGGATCTCATGATAGTTTCATATGTTAATTTTATTTTCTTTCTTGGAAAGTGTTCCATGCCCTTTTTTAATGGAAATTGAAATCTAATATTCCCTTCCTTCATATCAATAATCGCACCAACCGTTCTAAGGAAAGGTCTACCAAGAATAATAGGGCAAGAAGGATTGCAATCTATATCAAGAACAATGAAATATACGGGAACATAATTCCTATTTGCAACAATAAGAACATCATTAATCCTTCCCATAGGTTTATTAATAGTGGAATCTACAAGATGCAAGTTTAGAGAGCAATCATCAAAATTACGGAAATCTAGCAAATCACACAAAGTCTTGGGAATAGTAGAGACGCTAGCTCCCAAATCACACAAATCATAAAACTCATGATCTTTAATTTTAATTTTAATAGTTGGTTCCCACTCATCATAGAGTTTTCTAGGGATAGAAACTTTCAACTCAAGTTTTTCTTCATAAGATTGCATCAAGGCATCAACAATATGTTCTGTGAAGGCTTTATTTTGACTATAAGCATGTGGAGAATTTAGCACGGATTGCAACAAGGAAATACAATCAATTAAATAGCAACTTTCATAATTAAATTCCTTGAAATCCAATATAGTGGGTTTAGCAACATCTAGATTTTTATTTCTTTCAATCCCACTTTCATCAATTTCATTATTAAGATCTAAATACTCCGAATTTTTAGAACGCCTTCTAGGTAAAGGAAGATCATATTCAGTTTCATCAAGATTCATATTGCAAAACAAAGATTTAATAGGGGACACATCAATAACTTTTAGATCTCATCTCTATTTTCATAGGAATTGGAAGAACACGCTTTAATAAAGGCATCTTTGGAAGCACGCATCCTAGCGGTTCTTTCTTTGCACTCATCAATGGAAATTCTCATGGCTTTAAGAGACTCATTGATATGTTTAGGAGGAATAGATCTAAGCTTTAAAGAATCAACCTAAAGAGAAATTCCATCAACGTTTCTAGCCAAATCATCAACTTTAAGCAATTTCTCCTTAAGCAAAGCATTAAAATTCTTTTGTGAATTCATAAATTCTTTAACACTATTCTCAAATTCAGAGGGCATCTTATTATAATTTCCATAAGAGTTGTTGTAGGAATTCCCATAATTATTAGAAGGATTACTAGGATATGGCCTAGGATTAAAATTCCCTCTATAAGCGTTGTTACCAAAATTATTCCTACCAACAAAATTCACATCCATAGATTCATTGTTATTCTCAATCAAAGTAGACAAAGGCATATCATTAGGATCAGAAGAAACACTCTTAGTAGCAAATAATTTCATAAGTTCATCCATCTTTCCACTCAACACATTGATTTCCTCTATCGCATGCACTTTTTTATTAGAAGTTCTTTCAGTATGCCATTGAGAATAATTAACCATAATATTATCTAGGAGTTTAGTAGCATCTCCTAAAGTGATTTCCATAAAAGTGCCTCCCGCGGCCGAACCTAAAAGATTTCTAGAAGCAAAATTCAATCCGGCATAAAAATTTTGTATAATCATCCACAAATTCAAACCATGAGTAGGGCAATTACGTATCATTAATTTCATTCTCTCCCAAGCTTGTGCAACATGTTCATGATCAAGTTGTTTAAAATTCATAATATCATTTCTAAGAGAGATGATCTTAGCGGGAGGAAAATACTTAGAGATAAAAGCATCTTTGCACTTGTTCCATGAATCAATACTATTCTTAGGCAAAGACGAAAACCAAGCTTTAGCACGATCTCTAAGAGAAAAAGGAAATAGCTTCAATTTAACGACATCATTATTGACATCTTTTTTCTTTTGCATATCACATAAATCAACGAAGCTATTCAGATGAGTAGCGGCATCTTCACTAGGAAGGCCGGTGAATTGATCTTTCATAACAAGATTCAACAAAGCCGTATTAATTTCACAAGATTCAGCATCGGTAAGAGAAGCATTCTGAGTGCTAAGGAAATCATTATTATTGGTATTGGTGAAGTCACACAATTTGGTAGTATCTTGAGCCATCGCGACAAACAAGCAATCTAACACACGAGCAAACAAAAAGCAAGCGGGCAAAACAGGCAAATAGAGAGGGAGGATAGAGAGAGAGAGGGCGAATAAAACGGCAAGGGTGAATTGGGGGGAGAGGAAAACGAGAGGCAAATGGCAAATAATGTAATGCGAGAGATAGGGATTGTGATGGGTACTTGGTATGTTGACTTTTTGCGTAGACTCCCCGGCAACGGCGCCAGAAATCCTTCTTGCTACGTCTTGAGCTTGCGTTGGTTTTCCCCGAAGAGGAAGGGATGATGCAGCAGAGTAGCGTAAGTATTTCCCTCAATTTTTGAGAACCAAGGTATCAATCCAGTAGGAGGCCATGCTCAAGTCCCTCGTACCTGCACAAAGCTATAGCTACTCGCAACCAACGCAATTAGGGGTTGTCAATCCCTTCACGGTCACTTACGAGAGTGAGATCTGATAGATATAATATTTTGGTTTTTTTGGTATAAAGATGCAAAGTAAAAAGTAAAAGCAAAGTAAAAAAGCAAAGCAAGATTAAAGTGATGGAGACTGATATGATGAGAATAGACCCGAGGGCCATAGGTTTCACTAGTGGCTTCTCTCAAGAGCATAGGTATTCTACGGTGGGTGAACAAATTACTGTTGAGCAATTGACAGAATTGAGCATAGTTATGAGAATATCTAGGCATGATCATGTATATAGGCATCACTTCCGTGACAAGTAGATCGAAACGATTCTCCATCTACTACTATTACTCCACTCATCGACTGCTATCTAGCATGCATCTGGAGTATTAAGTTAAAAACAGAGTAACGCCTTAAGCAAGATGACATGATGTAGAGAGATAAGTTCATGCAATATGAAATAAACCCCATCTTGTTATCCTCGATGGCAACGATGCAATACGTGCCTTGCTGCCCCTTCTGTCACTGGGTAAGGACACCGCAAGATCGAACCCAAAGCTACGCACTTCTCCCATGGCAAGAACTACCAATCTAGTTGGCCAAACCAAACGGATAATTCGAAGAGACTTGCAAAGATAACCAATCATACATAAAAGAATTCAGAAAGGATTCAAATATTATTCATAGATAGACTTGATCATAAACCCACAATTCATCGGTCTCAACAAACACACCGCAAAAAGAAGATTACATCGAATAGATCTCCACGAGAGAGGGGGAGAACTTTGTATTGAGATTCAAAGAGAGAGAAGAAGCCATCTAGCTACTAACTATGGACCCGAAGGTCTGAGGTAAACTACTCACACTTCATCGGAGAGGCTATGATGATGTAGAAGCCCTCCGTGATGACGGCCCTCTTCCGGTGGAGCTCCGGAACAGGCCCCAAGATGGGATCTCGTGGATACAGAAAGTTGCAGCAGTGGAATTAGGTTTTTGGCTCCCGTTCTGATCTTTTGGGGGTACGTGTGTATATATAGGAGGAAGAAGTACGCCGGAGGAGCAACGAGGGGCCCACGAGCAGGGGGACGCCCTAGGGGGGGGGGGCGCCCCCCACCCTCGTGACCGCCTCTTTTGTTCCTTGGAGCAGGGTCCAAGTCTCCTGGATCACGTTCGGTGAGAAAATCACGTTCCCAAAGATTTTATTCAGTTTGGACTCCGTTTGATATTTTGTTTCTTCGAAACACTGAAATAGGCAAAAAACAACAATTCTGGGCTGGGCCTCCGGTTAATAGGTTAGTCTCAAAAATAATATAAAAGTGGAAAATAAAGCCCAATATAGTCCAAAACAGTAGATAATATAGCATGGAGCAATCAAAAATTATAGATACATTGGAGACGTATCACTATACATTATTTTGCTCTCTTCATAGGTAGGTGCATAAATGGTAAAGATGAAGCATGTCATATGTGTGTCCCTGACCTCAGTATTCTTAGGAGTGCTGTGTTAGGAGATAAATCTTATAATTTGGGAGCCATTGTTGCACGTAGGTTGCATCATAATAGATTTAATGGAGATTTCTTTGGTGGAATTTATGCAACCCATATAGGTAATTTTCTTGGTATAACCATACGTGAGGGATGATATTGAGTTGCCTCCTGCTTATTTGGATTATGAGGCTATGGTTCGTCATCATTTTGTTGAGAGGAACGATCAGTTCCTCCAGTACCGACTAATCTTTGACAGACGACGCACCTATCACGTCGCTCTCACTGCTTCTACTTTCTTTGACTTTCAGACAAAAGGGAGATATTTTATAACCAGAGAGGAGGCAGAAGAGTATAAGAGGAGGGCTGAGATAGCTCGCCTCCTAGCTGCAACCCACGATGCAATGACTGTTGCATCTCAGTATGACCCCAACTACAACTTTGGATATCCGCCAGGCCGTCCGTGGCATTAGACCAACTTAGGTTAAAAGCCTAAGCTTGGGGGAGTACGTATTTCCCACCGACATTACATTCATGTTCACACACTCATTGCTAGTTGTCGGTGATCATACTTTTTCATTGTAATATCCATGCTAGTTTATTTCCTTTTTATGCTTTCTTCTTGTGTGTTTGATAAACCTTAAGAAAAACAAAAAAATAGTTGTAGCTTTTAGCTAGCTTTAATTTCCATGCTTGTAGTAGTAATTAAAAAGAAAACTCAAAAAGATTTCCTGTTCTTCTTTTACTTGTTGGGAGCTTTCCCGTGTAAATAGTTTTATTTCTTTTCTTTTCTTTGGGGGTCGATAGGAGAAGACCATAATTAAATTGTTGAAGTGACTCCTATATGCATTATTGTTGATTTAACCAAGAGTCCATATTGCCTTGTCTTCTCCTGTTTATTGAATGCTTGCAGATTCCAGCTTAGTCCAATGCATGTGCACTGTTATTATTATTCACATCATTCGGTCGTGCAAGTGAAGGGCAATTATGACGATATATAATGGACTGATTGAGATGGGAGAAGCTGGTATGAACTTAACCTCTCTTGTTTTTGTAAATATGATTAGTTCATTGTTCCTGATTCAGCCTATTATGAATAAACATGTTTGCAATGAAAATTAGAGATTATAGTTGCTTATGCCATGCTTAATTAGCTAGGAGTTTATAATGGTTTACCTTGCGTGCCAACATGCTATTAACATGGTTGTGATGTGGTATGGTAGGGTGGTATCCTCTTTTGAATGATTCGAGTGGCTTAACTTGGCACATGTTCACGCATGTAGTTGAAACAAAATCAACATAGCCTCTACGATATTTATGTTAATGGTGCATTATATCCTACTCATGCTTGCATTCGGTGTTGATTAATTTTAATGCATGTTCATGACTGTTGTCGCTCTCTAGCTGGTCGCTTCCCAGTCTTTTTCTAGCCTTCACCTGTACTAAGCAGGAATACTGCTTGTGCATCCAATCCCATAAACCCAAAGTTATTCCATATAAGTCCACCATACCTACCTATATACGGTATCTACCTGCCGTTCCAAGTAAATTTGTATGTGCCAAACTCTAAACCTTCAAATAAACATTCTGTTTTGTATGCTCGAATAGCTCATGTATCAACTAGGGATGTCCGTATCTTCCATGATAGGTGGGTTATTCTCAAGAGGAGTGGACTCCGCTCCTCACTCACAAGAAAATTGTTGGTCACCGGGATGCCCAGTCCCATGCTTTATGCAAATCAAATCAAAATAATTGCAAACAAAACTCCCTCGGGACTGTTGTTAGTTGGAGGCACTTGTTGTTTCGAGCAAGCCATGGATTGATGCTTCTTGGTGGAGGGGGGTATAAACTTTACCATTCTGTTTGGGAACCGCCTATAATGTGTGTAGCATGGAAGATATCGCCATATCTTGGTTGTTATGTTGACAATGAGAGTATACTGCTCAAAATATTATTCACCTCTATTTCAAAATCGAGCCCTGGCACCTCTACAAATCCCTGCTTCCCTCTGCGAAGGTCCTATCTATTTACTTTTATGTTGAGTCATCATCCTCTTATTAAAAAGCACCAGTTGGAGAGCACCGATGTCATTTGCATTCATTACTGTTAGTTTACATTGAGTGTGACTTGACTGGATCTCTTTTACCATGAATTACAATGTCTAGTCAGTCCTTGATCTTTAAAGGTGCTCTGCATTTATGTTTTGCGGTCTCAGAAAGGGCTAGCGAGATACCATCTTATTATATCATATTATGATTGTTTTGAGAAAGTGTTGTCATCCGAGATTTATTATTATTGCTCGCTAGTTGATTATGCTATTGATATGAGTAAACATGAGACCTAAGAGTTATTGTGAATATGGTTAGTTCATAATCTTTGCTGAAAACTTGAATGCTGGCTTTACATATTTACAACAACAAGAGCAAAACAGAGTTTGTAAAGGTTTTTCTTTATCACTTTCAGTTTGTCAACTGAATTGCTTGAGGACAAGCAAAGGTTTAAGCTTGGGGGAGTTGATACGTCTCCGTCGTATCTACTTTTCCAAACACTTTTGCCCTTGTTTTGGTCTCTAACTTACATGATTTGAATGGAACTAACCCAGATTGATGTTGTTTTCAGCAGAATTGCCATGGTGTTATTTATGTGCAGAAACAAAAGTTCTCAGAATGACCTGAAATTCCACGAAGATTATTTTTGGAAATAATAAAAAATACTGGCAAAGAATCAAGGCCAGGGGCCCCACACCCTAGCCACGAGGGGGGGGGGGGCGCCCCCTCCCTCGTGGGCCCCCTAGAGCTCCACCGACCTCAACTCCAACTCCATATATTCGTATTCAGGGAGAAAAAATAGAGGAGAAGGATTCATTGCGTTTTATGATACGGAGCCGCCGCCAAGCCCTAAACTCTCTCGGGAGGGCTGATCTGGAGTCCGTTCGGGGCTCCGGAGAGGGGAATCCGTCGCCATCGTCATCATCAACCATCCTCCATCACCAATTTCATGATGCTCACTGCCGTGCGTGAGTAATTCCATCGTAGGCTTGCTAGACGGTGATGGGTTGGATGAGATTTATCATGTAATCGAGTTAGTTTTGTTAGGGTTTGATCCCTAGTATCCACTATGTTCTGAGATTGATGTTGCTATGACTTTGCTGCTTAATGCTTGTCACTAGGGCCCGAGTGCCATGATTTCATATCTGAAACTATTATGTTTTCATGAATATATGTGAGTTCTTGATCCTATCTTGCAAGTCTATAGTCACCTACTATGTGTTATGATCCGGCAACCCCGAAGTGACAATAATCGGGAGACCATTCCCGGTGATGACCATAGTTTGAGGAGTTCATGTATTCACTATGTGTTAATGCTTTGGTCCGGTACTCTATTAAAAGGAGGCCTTAATATCCCTTAGTTTTCACTAGGACCCTGCTACCACGGGAGGGTAGGACAAAAGATGTCATGCAAGTTCTTTTCCATAAACACGTATGACTATATTCGGAATACATGCCTACATTACATTGATGAATTGGAGCTAGTTCTGTGTCACCCTAGGTTATGACTGTTACATGATGAACCGCATCCGGTATAATTCTCTATCACCGATCCATTGCCTACGAGCTTTCCCTATATTGTTCTTCGTTTATTTACTTTTCCGTTGCTATTGTTATCATCACTACAAAATACCAAAAATATTACTTTCGCTGCCGTTACCTTTTGCTAATTATCATATTACTTTGCTACTAAACACTTTTGCTGCAGATACTAAGTTTCCAAGTGTGGTTGAATTGACAACTCAGCTGCTAATACTTGAGAATATTCTTTGGCTCCCCTTGTGTCGAATCAATAAATTTGGGTTGAATACTCTACTCTCGAAAACTGTTGCGATCCCCCATACTTGTGGGTTATCAGGGAGGGCTTTGTGGGAGTCAGGTCCACTGCCATGCCCACTTCTGACAGCCTTGGCCCCCCCAAACCCCCACCCACACCTCTTGGCCTCTCCTTCTGATGCACGCGACGCTTACCACGCCGCATTCATGTCGGCCCAGAGCACGCAGTGTCCGGCGTTGATGCCACGATGTGGCTGGAGGGAGGGAGGCGGCGCTGACTAACACGACCTCTTGGGAGCTACTGCTTCAATGCGAATGCAGCTTCCCGAGGAACAGAATCTGGCTGTTGCGCCACGTTGAAGCGGCTGACCGGCCCTTCGCATGGCCTGGTCGCGGCTATATAAGCCGCGCTCCAGCGCCGTCCACATCGCAAACTATCCTCCTCCTCCTCTCCTCTTCCTGCCCATTTCCCTGCACAACTTCGGTGATGCATAAGTCATGGGCATCGACGCCGGCAGGTGACCATTTTGGGGTGGGCTCAGGCGGAATGTGGCGACGCCGCCCTCGAACTCCGGGGCCGTCATCCACATCGGCAGGCGGCTCCTCGACAAAGGCAGAGATCGTCATATCTTCCGGCGACAAGGAGGGCCAGCCGTCGAAGCACCAACAACCGCCCCGTCAGCGGTGGTAGGCTAGGTGTATGCCGCCACCGACATGGAGTACAAGGGACAGATGGAGCTGATGCTCCGTCGCTCCGTGCCCCACCTCAATGGCCTGGCTCCACCACCGGGGATGCTCATTCCTGTGAAGCCGGAGCCGGCATCCCCTTAGCGCTCTTCGCCACCCAAAGCCCTGCCGCAATGCCGCCGCCCGAAGCCCGACTCCAACGCCGAATCGGGCGACCATGACGGAGGAGGAGCCACCGGCTAGCCCGACATACCCTATGAGGTCACCGTCAAGTATAAGGTAGATTAGAAAATTATTTTAAGGCTTTTAGTTCACCGAATGAAATATCATCCAATTTTATGTACGAATTATCCTATTTCAAATGAAATTCGTCGTGTTTATATCAAAATTCGCCCGGTTTGCACGAATCTCGTCCGGCTGGTTCGAACTATTGTAAAAATATATGCCGCTATGGTTGGATGGCTGCCTCCCGCATCCGTGTCTGCGGGCTGTCCCCCCTGTCCGCGGACGGATGCGGAAGAAAATTTGCGGGTTGCCGTTGGAGATGCCCTAAATTCCTACCCTATGAATCAAGTGACATCTTATTCCTCGTTCCATGTACGCAATAAAATACATGCCATCTCACTTCCTATGGGTTTCTTGTTCCTATGATATTCTCATTTTATGAATCAAAGGAGACCTAAAGAGTTAAATTATATGGGATGGGCTGGAGATGCTAAGGCATTCGCGGCTATCAATTTTGGAGTGGGTATTTTTAACATGTAAATAGGCATAAGGGCATCTCCAACGATGGCCTTCAAACTGGATACTTTATTCGTCCACGAATTAGTGGGGACCAGTCTGTGAACACTGATGTGAGAATTGGTCATCTAACTGTAGCCGCATACGTTTCAAAGTGGATTTCAACAAACTAGATGAAATTCATGCAAACATGATGAAATTAAGCAAAATTCATACATAATTTATAAAAAATAGCCCGCAACACTAGTACAACATTAGTTCAAATATCTCTAGTACAACAATATTTCAACTTCAACGAGATAATTGGGTGCCAGAACCGACACATGTCGTCCCACATAAAGTACCCCTTGAGTTTCATCCAACAATATATGTACGCAAATGGCCTGCCCTCGGTCCTATAGTACGTCATGGCATCATGAGCAGGCTATACAACGTGTACATCAACATTAAGTGAATGAATGAATTAATTAACGTGTAGAGTAACAGAAAGCAACACTTATTCTCTCAATGGCTCACGTGCCCAATTGCCACCTTGTCTCCACTTGGTGAATTGCACCGCCAAAACTTCATGACAGAGTTGCATGCATGGACGACGTGCATGTTGTAGGGAGTTCTTTCGCCCATGAAACAAAGTATGCACGCTTTGCCCAAAGGCGGGGCCAATGTTCATGCCTACAAAGTCCTAAAACGGTCAACCACGCATCGCACAACAACTCATCCTCGTACATTGAGTACCCCGCTATCGTCCTTCTCTAGAACAATAAGAAGTTCAAAAAAACTCAATGGCATTTGATAGAACACCTGTCGGATGGGGTGTCCGCTATGAACGGTGTTGACAGGGATGCGGAGGGTACCTGACTGCAGGGATTCCTGGGTGGACAACGGTGTCGTCCAAGGCCGGCAGTCTTGTGGGTGGGGTCTGTGGATGCCTGAGGATGGCTGGGACGTGGACGAAAAGGTATAGCGGCGGCTACCGATGATAGAGGTGTAGATGAAGGGAAGGGGAAGAAGTGGTGGACTGGAATAAAAGGGGATCGGGAAGGGGATTTCAGTGGGCCTAAGATGTCGGAGTCCTACGTGATTGGTGTATGGACTCCCGCAAAGACGCCCGAGTTTGCCTCCAGTTTGTGGGAAATAGACATCCGGACCGGCCATGGACAGATACATACTAGTGTTGTTGGATGGCAAAAATCGTGCGTCCGGACGGACACAGACGGTTTGAGGGTCCGCAATGGAGATGCCCTAAGAGGATCTCTAGCAGATTCGGTACACCTCCGTCCCACAAAGATCCTTTATGGGCGCCTGTAAAAAAATTGTGGTACCGCGAGCCCTTCGGTGGAACGTAAACCCGTCCTGCAAAACATTTGTAGGACGAGTTTACGGGATCTGTTCCGCACCGGAGGCCTCGCGATACCCCAAAAAAACTCATACGACAAATATTGACAAGTGCTTGCATATGAGTACATAAAATTTATATATACATCACTAGTTTATCATCATACTAGTTTATCACATCCAAAATCATGCACAAAATATGAGGTAACAAGTTTAACCTTACAAATGCCTGATCAACCTTTCGGGATATGATGAGTGCATGCTTTGGCTATAAAATTCAACGGGCAAAGCTCAAACAAGTGCTTCAAACTCAAAGCAAAGATCACGAAAGCAAAATGAAGCAAAAGAAAAAAATGTACGTCCCAGACATTTCATCGAACACATGGTGGGCGTGATCCTGTGGAGTGGTTGTGATTGGGGAGAACTTGGTCAGCCGGAGGTGTAGAAGGAGCTCGGCCTCTTGTCGCGATCACCTTCTTCCTCGGGGGCTTCACCTATGCACCGGCTGGGCCGGTGCAGTCGGTCTTGTTCCTCCCACCGTCGGCCTTGACAGGAGGAATCAGACCGAGGCCGAAAGAGGGTGGAGCCGCGCCGGCGCCGACATGAACGACCGTGGAAAGCGCGGGCGGATGAAGAGACAGCTTTGGAGGTGGCGGCGGCGCATGATAAGGGGCACTCGATGGCTGCGGGTACTCCATCCGGTTGGTTTCCTGCGTCACGTGGCCGGACAACGAGGTCGAAGACAAGATTAGAGGCGGCGGCGGCGGCGCGGGAGGCGGGAACGAAAGTTGGTTCGTGCCAAGGAGAGAGGATCCGACAAAAACAAGGGTGAATCTCGTAAATATGGCGGAAACGAACGAAGTACACAAAATCCCGTAACTTTTTTCGAAATGGTCAATTATACGGGATCTATCTAGCCGGCAAAATTGCCTTCGTTCGGCGGTTATTATGCCGGATGGCCGGGATGTGCTAGAGATGCTCTAAGGTTATATTTGTAAAAGGAAAACTTAGGCACGGTCGGCATTCTTGCTGGTACACCCCCACAACCTACCTCTCCATTTGCGAAAGAAAAAGGAAACCTACCGCTCTCCGACCGTCCATGGCGCCGCCGGCGGTCCGGTCGTGGGGGGAGCTGCAGCACGACCTCCTTGTGGCGATTATGTCCCGCGTGGGCGCCCCCGATTTACTTTCTGGCGGCGCACCCCGTACCTGCTCTGCGTGGTGGGCCGCCGCTCGCGACCCGCTCGCATGGCGCCGCGTTGATCTCCGGGACTGGACAGCCCGGACCTCCGCCCGGCGCGCGGCTGGGTCCGGTGCCACCAGAGGGCGCATCTCCGTCCAGGCCGCTCTCACCGGCGACCTTGAGGTCGCCGCAACGCGGGCAGATGGTCGGATGGAGGCTGTGCTCCTCCCGGAGTTTGCCGATGAAGGGCACCTCATGTTCCTCGCCGAGAGGTGAAGCTTCTTTGTCCTTGTTCCTGCAATCTTGTTTGCGTGGTCCCTGTGATGTTCATTCCGCTGTAGTCATTTACTGCACAAAATTGGTTAGGTTATCCTACTGCCATACCTTCTTGTATTCGATTAACTAATTAATTTTGTTATTTTCTGTGATAACTCATATGATCGGTTGATCCGTGTAGAACTAAATATAACTATACTGATAAAGTGAAACTTTGCCTGTAAATTTGTACTAATCACATTTTTCTGTACTGCAATTGAGGATTCTAGTAACGTAGCTGTGTAATGCGTGTTTGCGGAAAATGTCTCTTTTAATTCCCAGCATTTTTTATGGGTCAGCACTACTCCATAGGATTTGACATGATCTAATTAGGATTATGATTGTTCAGGTGTAAATCCATAAGGGGCCTCCAAGTTTCTGAATGTTCATTTTATAGAACTTTGGCAACATTACCATCAAATTCATATTAACGTGATGAGTTTCTTGTTTGAATTTTTATTCTTATGGAGTAGCTACTGATATTTCATTTTTAGATTGTTTTGTCAGTTCGAATGGTGTAGTGTCATGTCATTAAACTTGAATGGAGTGAAATTGCTATTAATTTCTGTGATATTTTTTTAGGTTTTCACACATTTTTGTTTAAATTTAACTAATCCTTTTTTAACAAAGATTTTTTTTCAAGTATCCAAGTGAATTTGATACTTTGTAACCTAGTCTGTAGAACCCCGAATGCTCTGGAACACAATCTTATAGACAGCTTTTATTTCAATTGCTATGTTTATGTAGTTATTATGTTGGTATTGTTTTTCTACCTCATATGTGTAGAAGTTGGTTGCGAGATCTTATGGGTTTCACCTCTAGCCTACCCCAACTTGTTTGGGACTAAAGGCTTTGTTGTTGTTGTTGTATATGTGTAGAAGTTACCAGAGGGGACAGTAGTGAAATTGAAGAGGGAGTTTGCAGTTTACATGATTCGAATAATGAAACTTATCATTCCCAGTGGGCTCATAATAAACTTCTACTCCCTCCGTCCCATAATATAGGACGTTTTTTACACTGGTGTAGTGTCAAAAAACGTCTTACATTATGGGACGAAGGGAGTATTTATTTACTGACAATGTTTTGTTGAATCATGATGAAAATGAAGTGCCACTGGCAGTGGTAATAGTGAAATTGAAGAGGGAATTTGCCACCGGGAATATTAGGTTACCATAGGGATAAAAGTGCAATTGAAGAGGGATCTGCAGTTTACATGATTCGAACAATGAAAATAATCGTTCCCAATGGACTCATAATAAACTTATGTTCTTTTTTGTTGACAATGTTTTGGTGAATCATAATGAAATTGAAGTGCTTCTGGCAGTTACAGCTTTCAATTGCCAATTAAGTTCTTGGACTTGTATTTGAAAATTGTGGTCCTTTAACTATCATAAGTTAATAAATCAGTTACATGAAAGATGAGGGATGATGGTTTTACAGATGAGGTATGCCAGTCAATGTGGCACGTGGTGGCTGTAACGCTGAAGCTAGCATGCCATTTTTTTAGATTTGTTATTAGTAGATGTTTTAAGCTGATGTATTTCTTGTTAATTATTCAACATATCTGTTTTTACTCAGTAATATGAGAGCCTTACAACGCATGTTGTATCTGTCATTATTCGAATGGTTTTACATGACGCTGTCCCCTGTGGGATTCCACTGCTTGCATTTTACTAGATGACGCTGTTGAACTGCAATTGTCTCCTACCCCCTTGCTTGACATGTTTCGTCCATTCTATGTGTTCCATTCTAGCACTCCTTGATAAATTCTTGAAGTACTGAGCTGCATACTTACATCCTTGCTGCACCTCACCAGCTCAGGCTTGCTGTTTACGGTTCGCCTTCTCACCACCTCCTACTTGTTGACTCTGTATCCCTTGCCTTTCCTTATAACCATCCTCACAGCTTGCTTCTTTGTCATTGGAAGTCATCTATACATTTGCATATCATGGTTGATGGTAAACCAACCATCCTAGGCAATCTTCCTATTGTGCACATGCAATGTTAGTTTGGTACATTTTAGAAAATAACTGAAAGTAAGAAAGAGAAGCAGGGGTGTGAATATTGTGTTTCATGAATTAAATTTCCCCGTGAGAACTGAATAATTGATGACTTCTTAAGTTATTACAGTATATCATACAACATGTTAAGGTGACTCCGCTTTGCAAATCACAAAAGAAGCCAGTGTTCTCAGCTTTTAATATGTTAAGTTTATTTTTTTCTTCTTGCAATTTGTTTGGTTCCTATCATTTATTTCATGCCCTGGTATTCTTATAAGTTTGTTTTGTCTTGAACAATATTCTTGAATTAATGGTTGGTCGCATGACATGTACATTCAAGTCACACCTACTGTACACATGTAATCAACTTTTTGGAACAATGAGACATATCATGGTTATGCAGTTCATCTAGATATTAGTCAGAAGTTTTACTTGGTCAGTTGATTATTTGGTTCTTGATGTTTATAAACTGCTTCTGATGTCATCTTTTGACAATCTGGTAAGGATTCATTAATGAATGATATTTGTTAGTGCATTTTTATTTGTGGTTGTGATATTTTCAGTGGAAAAGCCCGCAAACTTGCAAAACTGATTTAACATGATTTTTGTAAACTCAGGTGTATTTGGTTTTGAGAAAAGTCCATATTACAACCTTGCACTACCACCAAAGTCTAATATACAACCCTGAACTATGAAACTGTCTACTTTACAACCTTGAACTTTCAAAACCGGACAAGAAACAACCCTGGACTGGTTTTTTACTGGTCAACAGCCCAGTCAGCATCCAGTCAGCCGCCACGTCAAGGCTGCTGACTGTATGTTGTATTATGGTATATAATTTATATGTGGCAGTACGGCATTTGTTTGACACGGAAATTTTTATGGGCATGCTTATGGTCGTTACGAAATCTGATTGCAGCTAAATGCCTTTCCGGATGTTTTATACAGGAGCCCAAACCTGCACTATTTCAGCTTTCCTACCACATGTGTGACTTCTGATGACTTCTGTGAGGTGATCAGCAAACTTCAGTCACTTAAAGGCATGGCGGTGGATGAGAGTCTTGTTAATTATGAAGTCCTCCTCCATGTGCACCAGTGTTGCCCAGATTTTCTGGAGCTGAAAGTGTTTGCTCTCTATGTGGGTGAAGATATGGCCTCCGTAATTTGCAAGTCCCTTCCGCGGCTGAAGAAGCTCGAGATACCAAATTCTGATATGTCCTGTGCTGCAATAGTAAAATTCCTGGATTGCCTAGAGGAGCTTGAGTATCTGGATATATCAGGTTATGAGACCTCGGCCATCTCAAGCAGCGTGCTTCATAAAGCTTCACGGCTCAAGGCCTTTATCTGGAACTCGAAGTTTGAGCTTGGCGAGTTCATGGATTGCTCAAATTGTGGAGAACACAACATTAATCCTCAGGAGCCCTGTAAGTGCACCATGGATAACAAAGTCATGGATTGGCTGGCTGGGCCATCGCAAACTGCCTGACACCGGGCATGCATGTGTAGTCTCTGTTGTTAACTAATTATAATTTCCTGTTTGAAAATTCTAAATAAGTTTGAGTTGGTCGTAGTACAATGTAATGGATGGTACATTCGACTGCATAGTCGATATGACATTTTGTTTGCTTGTCTGCCTGTTTTTTCTATGAACGGTGTCTGAGTCCCCCCTCTTCGGCTTGAAGGGCATGATGGTCAAATCTAAAATTAATCAATCAGTGTATGTACTTTATAATACAGGCTGCAACTGTAGCTGTACTGAGAAACTCAAAGGAGTTTTTTTTATTGCGGCTGGTAATTATAAGATTGATTGGAGTGCAAGCGCTCTAATGGCTGAAGCAACTGCTCATCGATTTGGACTGTCGCTTGCGCAAACAGCTGGTTGCAACAAGATTTTGGTGAATTCTCCTGGCTACCATATCGCATGCCAATTTTGGGCGATAGTTTTGAGCACTGTTTTAGAGAAACAAATCTTGTTGCCCATGAACTCAGCAAAGTTAGCAAAACGTGATGTTTGTAATAGTTTCTCCAATTTTATTAACTCCGTCAATTGATCAGTATATATTCCGTATGTAATTCTTAGCCGGCCTCTTTCAGCGGATTCGAAGGAAAAGAAAAAGGAGGAGCCGGCGGTCATGCTCGCCCTTCAGCGAGTAAAGTATAGCAGAAACTGGAATGCGATGCTCCCACTTGAAAAAAAACAGACAAACAAAAGAGCAGGCACAGCAACAGCTCGCCGATTAAATACTTTATCAACATGAAAAGTTGAAACCTCCGGCGCTTGCTGAGTTGGATTTGACGGAACGCACTTGACGCGCAGCGGTAAGAAGAAGCAGTACCGGGCGATGGAGGAGAGGCCAACGGACATGGCGCCGGTGCACGTGCTGGTGTTCCCCTGGCCGCTGCAGGGCCACATCAACTCCATGCTCCCCTTCGCCGCGGGCCTCCTCGGCGCCGGCGTCCACGTCACCTTCCTGCACACGGAGCACAACCTCCGCCGGGTCGACCGCGCCGCTTCGCCACGCCTCCGCTTCGCGTCCGTGCCGGACGGCCTCCCCGACGACCACCCGCGCTCGGTCGCCCACCTCGGCGAGATCGGCAGGTCCCTGAGGCCGAGCGCCAGCGCCGCCTACCGTGCCCTGCTCGCCCCGCCGCTCTCCGCTAGAAGCCACGCCGACGGCGGGTTCCCGCCGGTGTCGTGCGTCGTGGCCGACGGCTTGCTGCCGTTCGCCATCGACATCGCCGAGGAGCTCGGCGTGCCGGCGCTCGCTTTCCGCACGGAGAGCGTGTGCAGCATCTTGGCTTACCTCTCTGTGCCCAGGCTCGTGGAGCTCGGCGAGGTTCCGATCCCTGTAGGCGCCGACCTCGACGAGCCGGTCCGTGGCGTTCCGGGGATGGAGGGCTTCCTGCGGCGGCGAGATCTTCCAAGTTCTTGCCGCGGCCACGGCGCCGAGGCCGACGAGCTCGACCCCATGCTGCAGGCACTCGCCAAGTACACCGCTCACAGCTGCAAGGCTCGGGCGCTCATATTCAACACGACCGCCTCACCGGAGCGGTCGGCGCTCGCACACATCGCGCCCCACATGCGCGACGTCTCCGCCATAGGCCCTCTCCACGCCATCTCGGCCGCGCCGGCGTCGGCCACCAGCCTGTGGCGCGAGGACGACGGCTGTACGACGTGGCTCGATGGGCACGCGGACCGGTCCGTCGTGTACGTGAGCTTGGGGAACCTCGCAACCATTTCGCGGGAGGAGTTCGCCGAGTTCCTTCCGGCCTCGTCAGCGCCCACTACGCGTTCATGTGGGCGCTCCGGCCGGACATGGTCGGGGCGAGCCAGAGCGCCGCTCTCCAGGAAGCCGTGGACGCGGCGGGCAAGGGCAAGGTGCGCGTCGTGGACTGGGCGCCGCAGCGAGACGTGCTGCGGCACCGCGCCGTGGGGTGCTTCCTAACGCATGCCGGGTGGAACTCCACGCTGGAGGGCATCGCCGAGGGCGTGCCGCTGGTGTGCTGGCCGTTCTTCGCGGACCAGCAGATCAACAGCCGGTTCACGGCCGCCGTGTGGGGGGCGGGGCTGGACATGAAGGACGTGTGCGAGAGGGCCGTCGTGGAACGGATGGTGAGGGAGGCCATGGAGTCCGGCGAGCTAAGGAGGTCGGCCCAGGCGCTGGCGCAGCAGGTGAGGACGGACATCGCCGAAGGGGGCTCCTCGGCGTCGGAATTCGAGAGGCTCGTAGGCTTTATCAAGGAGCTCACCGCCAACGGTGCAACCGCAAATAGCACTGTGCAGCTTTGATCCGGAAACGGGATTGCTAAATCTTAATTGACCCAGTCGATGCTATATTCATTACATCTTATGTGAAGATTGTATAAGTTTTTCTTCCTTCTTTTTATATATATTCTATCACTTGACTGAGACTTCGTCAAGTCGATCTAACCACACCCTTGCTCCTTGCCGTGTCCACTGGAGGTTCGCTGCAATGAATGGACAAATATTGAACATTATGTGCATAAATTATAGTTCCTTCATTCCTAAATATTTGTTTTTCTAAAGATTTCAATAAGACTACATACGGAGCAAAATGAGTTAACCTACAGTCTAAAATATGTTTATATGTATCCGTATGTAATAGTCCATTTAAAATATCTAAAAAGACAAATATTTAGAAATGGAGGGAGTAGTTGATTGTGAAAATTACACTATTTTTTTTCACAGTCAACAGAGAGGTCCCTACCTGAATTTGATCTCATTCAAAGAAATTCTTGTTTCAGTTTGTAAGGGAAACCAGATAAAAAACATAAACAAGTTGACCTCATTTATAAGAAAAACTGGGCCGAAAACTATATAAGCAATAAGGGTAAAATAAAATGTGAAACCCATACACGCCCTCTGTCCTTCTTTCTCCCACTTCGTCCATGAGCAGTTCTATAGAGTCGACCTCAGTAGCGACCACATATGTCATCCAATTCTTACCCCCCTTCTTTACTCAATCACATATACGATTTGTTCAAATTTGGGCTTTGTGTTTTCTTTGCATACTTGGGATTGTGTTGGACATGCAGAAGGCCATGGGAGGGAGAGATATGGAGCATCTGGAGGCCATGTCTGGTTTCATCTAGCTTTTTTTTTAGAAAAGGAGGATGATCCCCGGCCTCTGCATCTGGGCGATGCATACGGCCACTTTATTAATTATTCTCATAAGACCTTATAAAGTAATACAACAGTAAGACTAAAGCCGTCGTCTAAGCATCTCTATCCAGCTGATGAAGAGGCGCAGATAGCCTGAGCCTAATACCAAACAGACATCGCAGCCAAACCTAACATCTAAGACCTGAGATCCTATCCAGGACGCCTGCCGGGCATGGGTCTCACCGGTCCGGCATGCACTTATCTTACTTAAAAAGAATGTATGATTCTGTCATCCCCTTCTCCTTTGTCCAACCTTACATAGTTCATCCTCTCTCTCTACTTTTTTTTGCTCACATATGGTTTTTTCAATGAAAACTGCCTCAAGTGCCCCATCTCTTATGTACTTATCAAATAAAATTTTGTTTTCTTTGATAAATCAACAAGTGCTTACCAAACAAGTGTTTATCAAATATTTAATTTTATTGCTTTTACACAATCAAATAATATGGGCAAATAAATCACACGCTAACCTACTAGAATATTTATGCTCGTTACAACACACGAACAAGTATCTAATAATAATGTTAGAAAACATTTTTATATCTTTTAACCATGTGTGATTAAAGACACTATTGACTTCTAAACGGAACTAGTCATGTCCATTCCAAGAACACACACTACGCCATAACAAATTTGAGCATGCATACCAATGTGGTAGAAAAGCTCAGAATATTAATTTGTACTCGCAAGCATGGGTACTTTCTTTACCGGATGATTTAATTGAATCTCTCACTCCAACAATTTTCAGATATATTTTTAGAGTGAAACCAGATATGATTATGGAATATAAATAAAATTTGTTCTTTTAGAATTATTGTATATCCATTTCAATCGAATATTAAGTAACCAAATCCTTCAAATTGTGAGATAATTTTAATAAAATAGGTAACGCAAACATGCTATAATTCACAGCAAATTATGTCAAACACGCACCATTACATTATCATGTCAACCCAATCATGTCGAACTAACCCATAAGAAGCAAAAACCTGACAAACAAAGGTAGCATCAGGTTTTTTTTTCGGGGAAATGGTAGCATCAAGTTGGCGTATAGTACTCTCGCAAAAAAAAAAGGTTGGCGTATAGTAAAATAAATTGTCAAGCTGATCGTGCTCTAGTGTCCGGCGAAGGCGACGGACATGGGGCTCCTCACGGTGTGCTTGTCCGACACCCACCGGAGCGCCCCCTGCACCACCTCTGCATCGCCGCTGGTCCTCGGCCACACGGTCACCTTGAAATCTTTCACCTGGTTCGCCTCAGTGAACCGCAGCGAGCTCGGCATGACGGTGACGTTCATGGAGTTTTCCGGCAGGTCGAACTGTGGGTAGTACACCGCCGGCGCCTCTCCGACGTTCGTCACCTTGCGTGTCACCACCATCGGATTCATCGGGTTCCACGACGAGGGGAACGTGACGGAGATCGACGGGTAGTTCAGAAGGCGGTCCGGGATCACCTCGACGGCCGAGCAGTCCACGGCACGGCGCGCGATCACGGAGACCTCCTTGTCCGTGTACATGCCGCAGAGGAAGCCGATGTAATCTGCCGGGGTGATGTCGTACACCAGGCCGGGGTTCATGGCCTTGTCCGGGTCGACATGGCCGGCACCAAGGGCGAAGAGGTCCGCCGCCGTCCCCTTCTCGTCGGTTATCGGCATGCCGGAGCGGTCCGTGCTGTCGGCCGTTGTCATGATGGCGGACTTGATCGCCGCCGGCGACCAGTCCGGGTATTTGCTCTTGATCAACGCGGCAATGCCGCTGAGGTGCGGCGCTGACATGGACGTCCCGGACTCGAAGTTGAAGGTCGGTCCGGAGTGCTCCCCGGCCAACGAGGGCGGACCTACTTGGAATGGCCACGCCGCGAGCACGCTCACGCCGGGGCCCGTGATGTCGGGCTTCAGAATGCCGGGGTTCTGCAAGCTTGGCCCGCGCGAGGAGAAGGAAGTGATAGCCGGGGCCGGCGACGTGCCGAGGACCGTCCCCCTGAACATGATTTGCGCCATCGGTCTCGCCGTCGACTTGATGTAGTTCATGATCGCGTCTCCGGCGTGGTAGCTGACATGCGACGCTGGGAGGGCGTGCACGTCGGCGATGGTGCTGAAGCCGTCAATGGCCTGGTTGGCCAGAATCATGCCGACGCCTCCGGCTCTTAACACCTCGGCGCCTTTGTCAACCCTACCGACGTCATTGCCGCGCTCACAGACCACTATCTTGCCCTTGACATCGAAGCCGTCCAGCGAGCCGTTGCCGCAAAACTGCGCGTCTGGTGTGGAGCTCGCGCCGGCGTAGACCAGCGGGTAGAAGACGGTCGACGCGGCGTCTGGCTGGTTCACGGACTCGCCGTCGAAGCAGAGACCGTTCCCAAGGCGCACCCTGGTGCGGATCAAACGGTCCATGGTGCTCGCGGCGACGGTGAGCATCCAGGGCGCCTCGTTCGACAGCGTGGTGTAGTTTCGGCCGGAGTTGCCGGCTGACATGCTGACGAAAATCCCCTTCTCTGCGGCGGCGAACGTGCCGACGGCGATGCTGTCCTCGGGGTACGGCAACGACGGCCCGCCGAGGGACATGGAGATGATGTCGCAGCCGTCAGCCACGGCAGCGTCGATGCCGGCGAGTATGTCGGCGCTGGTGCAGTCCTCCAGGCCGCACACCTTGTACATTGCGACGTGCGCGCGGGGCGCTATCCCGGACGCGGTGCCCCTCCCCTGGCCAAGCACCTGGGCGCCTGGCACGACTGCTCCCGCCGCCGTGCTCGACGTGTGCGTGCCGTGCCCATCCTCGTCGATCGGCGACAGCGGTGCACCGGTAGAGGTGGTGCGGTTCCCAGAACTGACGGCAGTGTCGAAAACGCGAGCGCCGATGAGCTTGTTGTTGCACACGGAGCGGCCGTTGAAGTCGCACCTCCCCTTCCACTTGGCCGGCGGCGCCGGCATGCCATCGCCGCTGAAGGACGGGTGGTCGGGAGTGACGCCGCTGTCGAGCACCCCGATGATGACGCCATCGCCGGATCCGGCCGAGTAGTTCCTGCCGCCCTGGCGCGTGTCCAGCCCGAGGAACCGCGGCGTGTGCGTGGTGTGCAGCTTGTAAACCCGGTCGGGCACCGCGGCAACGAACCCAGGCATGGCGGACATCTTGTCGAGCTCCCGCCGCGTCAGCCGGACGGCGAAGCCGCTGGCGACGTGGTGGTAGGCGTGGAGGAGCCGGACGTTCTCGGGGAGGAAGGAGTTGTACCAGGCCTTGCGGTCGTCGGCCGTGCCGAACACGTGGCTCGCCTGGGGCTGCACGTGCACGATGAACGTGCTGCGCTCATCGCCGGCGCCCTCCACCGCGGCGACGAGGGCGAGGAGGAGGGAGAGCGAGGCGATCCTGAAGGCTGCCATGGCTGGTTTGCTGCTCTGCTCTGGTTATCTGGTTATCTGGTACGTGCGCGTGCATGGCAATTTATACATGCCGGTTCCCGTTAGATTATCCTTCCCTTCCGTCGTTGGGGCAGCCTGCAGGCAGTGGCCGGCTTTGTTTATCCGAGGCAGTTTGGAGCTTTGGAGCAGTCCAAGTGTTAGCAGATGCATGCTTGCGCGTGAGGACGACAAGACCGGGTCATGAACATGGATTGGGTCGCTTGGGAATTGCCGTACGCACGGCCGGTGGCAGAAGGCGATCCAGAACTGATGGGAGTTAGCTGTAGGAGCGGCGCGGCAGCCGCCTGTTTCGCTATCGCTATTGCTATTGCTAGATAGATGGCAACAGGAAACATCCACCGTGAGCTATGGCTCATCGGTTCTTCTTCGTCGCGGACAAGTTACCATGGCCTCCACTTAGACGTCGACAGCCAGAACCAGCACTGACATGGCGATGTACGTATGTGCGCCAGCATAGTGCGGCACACTTGACTGATTAATTCGCATATAAGCTACTTGTGCAGGCAGCAGGCTGACTCCTTCAACTGGCCTAGTGGAGTAGTAGTATTTTTGCCATGGCTGGATATTGTACAAGACCACGTTTAGATGGGGTGAGCTTTGGCTTGTGAAATAAGTGCATGTTCAGAGAACTATGGGGACTTTCCCGGGGGAAAAAGAACTGCGAGCACTGACATTGTTTTAAAAAATTAACTTCTGTGCGAAAAGGCCAATGATCATGATTAAGTATTACGGATCCTTTAAAAAACATCCTTATAGAAATTGCATAATACAACCATGTCCTCCGGGTGTTGAAGTCTTCTTCTTTCCGCATCCACTGCCATGAGCAAAGCTCGTTGCTGCCTATGGCCCTTTGATTCGGCGGAGCAAATTTGTTAAACTCAGCAGTTTGTAGAAACAAATTTGCTGCATGCATCGATCTTTTTTTTGTTTTTCTTTTGATGAGATGATGTGTATAACATGCAGTTCGATTCGACGATGACGTGGCATAGCTATTTGTTTTTCTAGAAATCGAGCATGCATGCGCGTAGATGATGCAGGCGTATGGTTTTTATGAAGGAAAGGATGCGTACATGTTACAAGCGATATGTGAAAAAACAAACAAACAAATTCATAGTGGGATCGCCAGATCTATGCGTGTGGATCATTTCTACTCCTGTGTAGTCTAGGCTTTTAGGCTGTTCATCGTTTTCGCTTCAAAGCGACGATGACAACGCTAAATAAAGATTCTTCAGATCCTTCCCCGACGAGAGGCCATCGGTCCTATGGTTGGGGATCGATTTGGAAATTAGTCTGTTCAAATAAGGATGGCGTGGTGGCAGCCGCTTCCTCGTGATGGACCTGTGTCCTCGGGCTCTGCCGTTGCAACGACGTTTGCTCCAGTGTCAGCATTGAGCTTGGGAGGTAATCCAGGAGCGGATGCAGATTGTGGTCTGCATCGACGACATCTGGAAGGTGAAACGTGTGATGGGTTCATGGTTCATGAATGGTAGGTATGGTTTCCTCATTCGGCGTCTTAGTTGTGGTGGGGTGTCAGATCTGGAGTTCGATGGCGTGCTCGAGGTGTTGCCCCGATTTGATTCGTTAAATGGCAATGGTTTCACTTTTGCTGAGCCACATTGTAGGCCCTCAAAGCTGCATATCGGCGATGGAGCCGCGCTGAGCTCGGGTGAGGAGGTGATCCGTCATTCTTTTCTTCGATGGCTATTGTGGTGGTTGAGGGAGTCCTGGATTAGGGGGTCCCCAGGCGTCCGGGCTACGTGGCATGGGCCGGACTGGTGGGCCGTGAAGATACAAGATAGAAGACTCTCCCCCGTGTCCATATCAAGATCACAAAGTATTAAGACAGACATAAGGTTGTATCCTAGGGACTCAACAAGCATGACTTTGTCCATGTGTCGATCATTTGTGATTGCAACCTTACCTAGACCCAATACCTGACTTTTGCCTTTGTCAGCAAAGATGATATGCTTCAGATGCGACGGAGATAATGGAGCATCCATCAATAGATTCTTGTCACCAGTCATGTGATTTGTACATCCACTATCGAGGACCCACTCAGTGGCTTTGGATTGATCATCCTGCAGATGAATTAGTGCAGCTTACAAACTCATATACTTCATCAGTGAAGAATATGACATCAATTCATCAGATCAATTTCATGAAGCAAAAGAACAAATAAAGCAATATGAGGACGTGAGACATGAAAGTTCATTTCTTCATGATTAGCCTGCGTCCTATCAGGCATGCTCAGGTCTCCAGTAAATTCTTTAGACGATTACGTACGTCTGGGGACCTGACCCTGCAGAAGAGATTAGTTCTTTTTCTTCACCACCCACATCTGAAGGGGTGGCAAAGAGTTCATCATTCTACGAGCTCCATACAGAAGGATGGTATAGAAGCCAGTCCATTTCGTTTCACATAAGAGGGGTTAGAATAAGCATAAGAGTAAGCAGAGAAATTCTTCGAGGACTTATGGACATAATAATTTGAAGAATAATGCACATATCCATAATCCTTAGATCTTCCCTGCGAAACAGACGGGTTAGCACGATGATGTTCATTTGAGGACTTTGATCCTTTTGAGGAATTTGATCCATGTGAAGAGTTTGGTCCGTATGAGGACTTGGATCCATATGAAGAATTTGATCTGGGGTTCCTATTCTTCACAGGTGGCGTCATGATGACATTCACCTGAAGATTTTCAAGGCATCTTTTGGGAACCTAGATTTTCTTCATAGGGGGACCGTTCCTGCAGTTAGTGCCAACATATCTAGCAAATACTTCACCATTCTGATTTTTGAACAGTTTGTAGTTGGAGGCAAATGACTCATCATCAGAATGAGGAGATTCACATGCATATCCAGATAGGTTAGATGGATCAACTGGAGGTCCCTTTGCAGCAACCCATGTAGCTTTGGGGTACTGCTCAGGCTTCCAATATGTACCATTAGCGTTGAGTTTCCTCTCAAAGGCAATACCCTCTTTCCTAGGGTTCTTGTTGAGGATCTGCTTTTTAAGCACATCACAAAGAGTCTGATGCCCTTTGAGGATTTTGTACATGCCTGTCATGTACAATTCCTTCAGCCCTGCATCGTCAATGATACTAGCAATGTCCTCAGATGAGGAATTAGTGATAGCAGAGGCATGTGAAGAATTTGAAACATTAGCAGCATTTGAACATTCAGGTGAAGAATTAGCAGATTCACGTTCAATGCACTTCAAGCATGGAGGAACAAATTCTTCCTGAGAAGCGCTGATTTGTTGAGCAAGTAATGAATTACGCTCCTTCTAAAGATCTTCATAACTCACCCTTAGCTTTTCAAGGTCTTGCTTTCTTTGAAGAAATTCATAAGAAAGCTTTTCATGATCGGATAAGAGAGTGTTATGTTGATCTTGAAGGGTGTCATACTTAGTATGAAGTCTCTGAAGACTTTCAGCCAAAGCTTTTGACTGATTCATTTCTTCACGCAACATATCATCGCTCTTGTTTAGCATGTAGTGAACTTTTTCCAAAGCTCTTTGTTGTTTAGTGGCAAGGGAAGCAAGTTTGACATAGCTGGGTCCAAATTCATCACCAGATTCACCATCATTAGACTCGGATAGGTAGCATTCAGTTACCTCAGCATCTTTTGCCATAAGGCATGATGCAGAAGATGATAATTCTGCTTCGAATGTCATAGCTTTGAGAGATTCCTTGAAGTCCTCAAACCAAGGATCATGACAGGTTCGATGACCTTCATAGACCTCAGAGAGACGGTCCCAGATGAGCTTCGCATGATCGAGATGCATGATATTCCTGAACTGATTTTGTGACAGACTGGAGCAGATGACATCCTTCGCCGTGAGGTTGAGAAGAGTGTACTTGCGAATGTCATCAGCTTCCGCCATCTTGCACAGATCGGTCAGACCAATCTTAGTGATGGTCCACAGCTCGCTGTTCATCGCCATGAGGCGTTTTCTCATCATGGCCTTCCACTTGGGATACTCGTGACCGTCAAAGATGGGGCATGTCACTTTCGTCATACCTGCGGTCGACATAACTAAAACTCCAGGCGGTTAAACCAAAATCACACAGAACAAGGGAGTACCTTGCTTTGATACCAATTGAAAGTGCATTATATCGACTAGAGGGGGGTGAATAGGCGATTTTTATGAAATTCTTCACCGAGGAATTTGCCGGTGAGGAAATTCCTTAGTGAAGAACTACTAGCAGCGAAATAAGTACTCAAACGTAAACATAACAGAATACAAGCATAGTCATCATAATGAAATGAAGACAGGCACAGAGTACAGGAAGTGTAAGCACAGGATAACATAGGATGAAGACAAACAGACTGAAGAAATTGAACTGAGGAAATTGAGAAAGTCTTCAGTCAAAGTCTTCAAACACAGATATGAACAGGCACACAACACAGTTATGAGGAAATGAAAGAGTTGAGAAAATAGAACCAGTAATCTTGGTGAAGACAATGATTTGGTAGACCAGTTTCAACTTCTGTCTCAGTTGTACGTTTGGTTGGAGCGGCTGAGTATTTAAACTCGAGGACACACAGTCTCGGACACCCAGTCCTGAACACGCATCTCAGGACACCCAGTCCTCACCGTATTCTCCTTGAGCTAAGGTCACACAGACCTCGCCCAATCACTCGTGGTAAGTCTTCAGGCGACTTCCAAACCTTCACAAACTTGGTCACTCGGCGATCCACAATTCCTCTTGGATGCTCTAGACCATGACGCCTAACCGTCTGAAAGAAGCACAGTCTTCAAAGGTAACAAGTGTCGGATCCACGCATGATCAATCTCTTCAGTGATGCTCAATCACTTGGGATTTGTAGGTGTTTGGGTTTTGGGTTTTTCCTCACTCGATGATTTTCGCTCAAAGTCCTCAGAGGATGGGTTGCTCTCAAATGACAAGTGTCAGTTTCTCTTGGAGCAGCCAACCGGCTAGTGGTTGTAGGGGGCGGCTATTTATAGCCCAGGGAGCAGCCCGACATGATAAGACATAAATGCCCTTCAATGATATGACCGTTAGGTGGATAGATATTTTGGGACAGCTTGTGATGAAGCTATGTACCTACGGTAGGGTCATGGACCTGTCCTACCTACCCTACCCAAGGACATCTCTAGAAGAAATCACCTTTAAATCGGCTTGAAGGTGTCCCACTCGACAGACTCGAAGACACTCGACCAAGAAGCAATCACTCGACCAAGACCAAACCACTCGACGGCCAGGAGACCTAAAGTCACTCCGCACGCTAACGGTCGGTCATTAAATAGCTTTTATGGTCATCATAGCACTTTATTACCAGCGTTACCAGTAACGCCCCGCCTTAATGTACATTGAATCCTTGGTAACGTGGGCTGGCCGGGGTCCTGGCGCACTCTATATAAGCCACCCCCTCCTCCGAGACAGGGGTTCGCACCTCCGTAACTCATACACACATAATCCAGTCGACCGCCTCCGGGCTCCGAGACGTAGGGCTATTACTTCCTCTGAGAAGGGCCTGAACTCGTAAACCTTGTGTGCTTACAACTTCTGCATAGCTAGGATCTAGCCTCTCCATACGTACCCCCCTACACTACTGTCAGACTTAGAACCACGACAGTTGGCGCCCACCGTGGGGCAAGTGTTTTAGCGTTTGTTGGAGAAGTTGCGACTTTTTTCCGACCCGAATCATCATGGTTTTGGCGGAGTTTTGGTGGAGAGCCGCGAGATCCGTCTCGGCGCGCTCACGTTCATCGTCGATGACTCTGCTTGGCTTCGGGAGGCTCCGCTCAACGTGGACGCACTCCCTGCTCGCGGGGCAACGCACTTTAGCGTGTGCGTCCGCGGCGTTCTCCTGCGGCAACCGTCGACCCCCTACCGGTCGGCTCCTGTGTCGTCCTCCCTCCCCATTTCCTGCCGGTGCAAGCACTCCGGTCGGTCGAGACTTCAGCGGTGGGTGAGGCATGCGGTGGCACGTCAGCCAGCCACCCCTCAAGTCGCGGCGATCGAGCCCGACGAATCCCTGTACGGCATGTTCGATCTGTCGACTGGCTCCGCAGAGACCGCATCCGAGTGCGACAGTAGCGATTCGGCGGCGGAGGTTCTGATGGCCGATGGACCACCCAGTCCTCCCGGTTTTCCCCGCACCGACGAAGGCGCGGGTGGAGGCGACCCGTCACGTCCCCATGAGGAGTATCTTCCCGAGCCTCTCACGTCGCTGTAGAGAGAAGAACTTCGCCGCTGGAACATGGACGCACTGCACACTCCTATCATTGGAGAACCCCCCTAGGCTCGCGCCTTGGAGGACGCGCGCCTGGCGAACTTAGCCGAGGGCACTCGACTGGAAAACCTCCAGCGAGCACTCGACGAGCGTGCGCGACAACGGGTTCCCGAATCCAATCGACGTCAGCTCTTCCCGCCCCCGCAGATATATCGAACTCCGATTCAGAATTTAGCAGCTGCGCCCCGTATAGCGGAGTCAATTCAGCCTTCCCAATCGGAGGCTGGCAGAGGCTTGCTGCAGATCAGAGCGTTACTCCGGGCAGCAGGAGATCAGAATTCTGCTGTTTCTCAGTCGCGGAACAGGATTCACAGCAGATCTGTTGCCGCAACACGATCCAGTTGGCTCACAGCCCGAGATCGCCCCCGAGGCATGAGGGACGTGGGGACCGGCGTGACCAGTATGGGAACCATGAGCAGTTTGAACACCGAGTCGATCGTGACGGTCGACGTCGAGTGCCCACGCCTCCCCCGAGGAGCGGGTCGTATGTGCCTCGCCAGCAGGATGACAGGCGCCCTCATAGTGGTGGGCAAAGGATTCCAGTTGACCCCAGAGGGCCAGGCTTTGACGCGAGATCCATTCTCGTCCAAGGTTTGGTCGACAGGAACAGGGCTCACCGAGAAGGTCACGACAGAGATGCACCTACCAGCAGCAGAGTACATGTTTCGGGGCCAGAGTGCTTTAGTAGAGCCATCAGGGCCGCTGTGATTCCTCCCAACTTCAGGTTGGCGACTGGAGTCAGTAAGTTCACTGGCGAGTCCAAGCCCGATACTTGGCTTGAAGATTACCGAGTGGCCGTCCAGATCGGCGGCGGCAATGATGAAGTGGCCATGAAGCACCTGCCTCTCATGTTGGAGGGCTCGGCCAGAACGTGGCTGAACCAGTTAGCGCCTAGCAGCATTTACACTTGGGAGGATCTCTCCCGAGTGTTCATCTCCACATTCGAAGGCACGTGCAAGCGACCGACAGGGCTGACGGAACTGCGGTCTTGTGTACAGAAGACAAACGAAACTTTGAGGGATTACATCCAGAGGTGGATCACGTTACATCACTCGGTGGAAAATGTGCCTGACCACCAAGCAGTTTGTGCCTTCAAGGAAGGCGTCAAGTATAGAGAACTGAGTTTGAAATTCGGTCGAACCAGAGAGATGTCCCTGAATCGGATGATGGAGATTGCCACCAAGTACACTAATGGTGAAGATGAGGATCGACTCCGGAGTGGCAAGCTGAAGTCAGTCGCCCAAGAAACCAGAGGAAATTCCAATTGGAAACAGAAGCAGAAAGCCGAGCCAGCTGCTCCCGGGAAAGCCTTGGCTGTAACTCAGGGAAAGTTCAAAGGGAAACCTAAAGGGCCTTGGAACCCCAAAAAGGTTAAAGACCAGGACGGAAATGATGTGTTGGACTTGCCATGTCTCGTCCACACGAAGAAAGATGAAGAGGGTAATTTCATTTACCCGAAACATACCACTCGACAGTGTCGACTCTTGATCCAGCAGTTCCAGGGCAAGCAACCCAGAGGTAAAGAAAAGGAGTCGGACAAAGTCGAGGACAAAGAGGACAGTGACGACGGATACCCTCAAGTAAATTCCACCTTGATGATTTTTGCTGATGTTGAGAGCAAAAGTCGACTGAAAGTCATTAACCGAGAGGTGAATATGGTTGCTCTGGCGACACCAAGTTATTTGAAATGGTCCCAGATTGCCATCACATTCGACCAGTCCGATCACCCAACGCATATTGCCACCCCGGGGAGGCAAGCTCTGGTGGTCGACCCAGTGGTTGAAGGCACTCGACTGACCAAAGTCCTGATGGATGGTGGCAGTGGTTTGAACATATTGTATGCTGAGACATTGAAAGGGATGGGCATTCCGATGTCCAGACTCAGTGCCAGCAACATGAGTTTCCATGGAGTCATTCCTAGGAAGAAGGCCGAATCACTCGGCCAGATTGCTCTTGATGTGGTTTTCGGTGATTCCAAGAATTACCGCAAGGAGAAGTTGACATTTGAAGTTGTAGACTTCCAGAGTGCCTATCACGCTATTTTGGGCAGGCCGGCTTATGCACGCTTCATGGCCCGACCGTGTTATGTGTATCTCAAATTGAAGATGCCTGGTCCCAAAGGTGTGATTACTGTAACGGGCAATCGGAAGAAAGCGGAAGAATGTTTTTAGAAAGGTTCGAAGATCGCCGACGCTCAGATGGCAGTGGTGGAGTTGCAGGAATACCAGAAGACTGCAGACCCGAGTGATTTGTTGCGAGCCAAGAAGCCCGCTACGGAGTCAGCTTTTCAGTCGACTAGCGATACAAAGACAGCTCATATCCACCCGACCGACCCCAGCGCTGCTCCAACTCATATCTCGACAACACTCGACTCCAAATAGGAAGAAGCGCTCATCTAGTTCCTCCGTGAGAACTGGGACATCTTCGCATGGAAGCCCTCTGACATGCCGGGTGTTCCTAGGGAGCTGGCTGAGCACCGCCTAAGAGTCGACTCAAAAGTAAAACCTGTCAAGGAACATCACCGATGGTCCGCCGTCCAGAAGAGAAAGGCCATTGGCGAAGGGGTAGCTCGTCTCTTAGCGGCGGAGTTTATCTGAGAAATCTACCACTCCGAGTGGCTCGCCAATGTTGTCATGGTCCCCAAGAAGGACAAGTCACTTCGCATGTGCATTGACTTTAAAAATATCAATCGGGCCTGCCCGAAAGATCATTTTCCTCTCCCCCACATCGACCAGATAGTCGACTCGACTGCGGGATGTGAGCGACTGTCTTTTCTAGACGCCTATTCCGGGTACCATCAGATCCGTCTGTATGGACCTGATGAGATCAAAACAGCTTTCATCACCCCATTCGTGTGCTTCTGCTATGTTACCATGCCATTCGGCCTCAAGAATGCCGGAGCCACGTTCATGAGGATGATTCAGAAGTGTTTACTCACCCAAATCAGTCGGAATGTGGAGACATACATGGATGATATTGTGGTCAAGTCACGGAAGGGTTCTGACCTGCTGACTGACTTTGCTGAAACCTTTGCCAACCTCAGAAGGTTTGATATCAAGCTTAATCCATCAAAATGCACATTCGGAGTTTCTGGCGGAAAGTTACTCAGTTTTCTCGTTTCTGAACGGGGAATCAACGCCAATCCAGAAAAAGTCGGTACTATACTCCGAATGAAAAGTCCTGTGCGAGTGCATGATGTTCAGAAGCTTACTGGTTGCTTGGCCGTCCTAAGTCAATTCATATCTCACTTCGGTGAAAAGGCATTGCCTCTTTACCGATTGATGAAGAAGTCTGACAAGTTCGAGTGGACTCCTGAAGCTGATGCAGCATTTGCAGAACTCAAAACTTTGCTCTCCACCCAGCCGGTGCTTGCTGCCCCAATCAGCAAGGAGCCTTTGCTACTTTACATTGCAGCCACAGGACAAGTCGTCAGTACGGTACTTATGGTCGAGCGGGAAGAAGAAGGGAAAACCTTCAAAGTTTCGCGCCCAGTGTATTATATTTCTGAAGTCTTGACCCCGTCGAAGCAAAGATACCCTCATTATCAGAAGCTTGTATATGGGATTTACATGACTACAAAGAAAGTTGCCCACTATTTCTCTGATCATTCCATTACAGTCGTCAGCGATGCTCCGTTGTTAGAGATCTTGCATAACAGGGATGTAACTGGTCGAGTGGCAAAATGGGCGATTGAACTTCTTCCTCTAGATATCAAGTTTGAGGCAAAGAAAGCTATCAAGTCCCAGGCAATCGCGGATTTCGTCGCCGAGTGGATCGAACAGCAACTGCCGACTCAGGTTCACTCGGAGCATTGGACCATGTTCTTTGACGGTTCCAAGATGCTAAATGGTTCCGGAGCCGGAGTGGTGTTAGTCTCCCCCAGAGGAGATAAACTCAGATATGTTCTTCAAATCCACTTTGATGCCTCTAACAACAAGGCAGAATACGAAGCACTTTTATATGGGTTGCGCATGGCCATTTCACTCGGTGTCCGTTGCCTCATGGTCTATGGCGACTCAGATTTGGTGGTCAATCAAGTGATGAAGGAATGGGATGTCAGAAGTCCATCCATGACTGGTTATTGCAATGCAGTGAGAAAGCTGGAGAAGAAATTCGAGGGGTTAGAGCTTCATCACATACCCCGACTGAAAAATCAAGCAGTTGATGATCTCGCAAAAATAGGTTCCAAAAGAGAAGCGATTCCTAGCGATGTGTTTTTGGAACACATCCACACACCATCGGTCCAGGAGGATCCCTGAGGAGGCCCCGCAGCCAAAAAGTGCCACGGATCCGACTAAAGTTGAAGTTCCGGCTGTGGTGGACCTGATCATGGAAGTCTTGGTTATCACTCCCATCTGGACAGAACCGTACATCGCGTACGTCCTAAGGAAAGAACTCCCAGAAGACAAAGAAGAGGCTCGATAG
Organism: Triticum dicoccoides; assembly: GCF_002162155.2. Classification (NCBI taxonomy): domain Eukaryota; kingdom Viridiplantae; phylum Streptophyta; class Magnoliopsida; order Poales; family Poaceae; genus Triticum; species Triticum dicoccoides. The sequence goes on along the minus strand of NC_041382.1, from coordinate 669,956,068 downwards.
ATCGTCCGTCGATCCAAGGCCTTTACAGTCATAAAAGGACAGTTATATAGAGAAAGCGCGACTGGGGTCAGCCAGAAGTGTATTACACTAGAAGAAGGTCAGATGATCCTTAACGATATCCACTCGGGGACCTGTGGTCATCATGCGTACTCTTGGACCATTGTGGCTAAAGCATACCGAGCGGGGTTCTACTGGCCAAGAGCCAATGAGATGGCCAAAGAGATAGTCGACAAATGTGAAGGATGTCAGTATTACTCCAATATGCCGCACAAGCCCGCGTCAGCCCTGAAAACCATTCCACTCGTCTGGCCTTTCGCTGTTTGGGGTTGGACATGGTTGGACCACTGAGAACAGGCAGGAGCGGCTTCACTCATGTGCTGGCAGCAGTCGACAAGCTCACCAAATGGATTGAAGCCAAGCCTATCAAGAATCTTGATGCTTGCACCGCTATCAGTTTCATCAGAGAGTTGATATTCAGATATGGAGTTCCACACAGCATCATCACCGACAATGGGTCAAACTTCGATTCCGACAAATTCAGGGCCTTTTGCGCCTCTCAGGGCACTCAGGTCGACTATGCTTTGGTCGCTCATCCCCAGTCGAATGGGCAAGCAGAAAGGGCAAACGGCCTAATTCTCAAAGGACTGAAACCCCGATTGATGCGCGATCTCAAGCACACGGCAGGTGCATGGGTCGACAAGCTTCCACCAGTCCTTTGGGGATTAAGAACAACCCCAAATCGATCGACTAGAAGAACCCCATTCTTTCTGGTCTATGGAGCCGAGGCAGTCTTACCGAGCGACCTGCTTCACAACGCTCCCAGAGTTGAGCTCTACTCAGAAGATGAAGCAGAACAAGCCCGGCAGGACGCAGTCGACCTCCTAGAAGAAGAAAGAGAAATGGCCTTGATTTGATCGACCATCTATCAGCAAGACTTGCGTCGATTCCATGCCAGAAACGTGAGGGGCTGAGCCTTCCAAGAAGGAGACTTAGTCCTTCGAGTGGATCAGCAGAAACCACACAAGCTCGCTCCTACTCAGGAAGGCCCCTTCATAGTCACCAGAGTCCTCCACAATGGAGCATACCACCTTTACAATGTCGATCGCCAGATTGACGAGCCACGAGCCTGGAATGCGGAGCTACTCCGCCCCTTTTATACTTGAATTCTCACTCGGATGAGATGTAATAAGAAAAACTCCTGTAGTTTATTTATCAAAGACAAGAGCATTATAATTTTCCAGTGATTATTATTGTTTTTTTGTCTGCGTAAGAAATCCCCCAGTGGATGGCTTAGCTGCAAATCCGCTTCGCCTAAGTTTGTAAAAACAGTTTCCTACCGAGTGGCGAGCCAGCCTCCCACTCGAGGGCTTAGCTGCAGTCCAGTACTCGCCTAAGTTCACTCACTTTGAGACTTAGCTGCAGTCCGGCACTCGCCTAAGTTTGAAAAAATCCTACCGAGTGGAGAGCAATCCTCCCACTCGGGGGCTTAGCTGCAGTCCAATACTCGCCTAAGTTCTCTCACTTAGAGACTTAGCTGCAGTCCGGCACTCGCCTAAGTTTGAAAAAATCCTACCGAGTGGAGAGCAATCCTCCCACTCGGGGGCTTAGCTGCAGTCCAGTACTCGCCTAAGTTCTCTCACTTAGAGACTTAGCTACAGTCCGGCACTCGCCTAGGTT